>NW_027203381.1:40027392-40359892 GCF_024711535.1 Dipodomys merriami
GTAGGTGACCTATAAGCTTCATTAAGACTGAGTATGCACCTGTAGAGCTGGTGGAGTGGGTTTACTTCGAAATCCCCACGAACCCTCCGAAGCACATGTAGCAGCTCAGGCTGCATTGTCTCAGAGACTACCACCCTCCTAGCTGAAACTTACTTCTCCCGTGTTTTCCTGTATGATGCACTGGCAATTGTTCCTGTGTTAATCGTCTCCCAATCCAGCCCTCCCCCTCTCCTAATTGTCCACTGGAACTGTAGCCAAAGAAGACTTTTATCAGCACAAGTTTGCATGCACTAATGCCTATAGATCCTGAGTGGTTATTTTTGTTTCCAAGTCTGGACAGAGAATCATTTGTTCAACTTCCTGCTGGGTTAACATCCAAGAGGTTTTAACATGTAAATCTCTGATAAGGAAGCTGACTAATTTACGTACCATGCCGTCTGAATTTTGTGCGTCGTGAGGATTGCCTTAATATTTTTTCCTCTTCCTTTCCTCTTTTTCAGTATGCACCATTCTTACCATTACTGGTACTACGAGGTACATTCCTACTCATTGTAAGTTTACAGTATGCTCGCATACTATTCATTTTAAAGAAAAACAAACAAACCTCCTGCCCACTTCAAGTGTGTCCAGGGAGCTCTGCTAGTTGGGGTGTCTTTGCTTTTACAACTGTGATTCAAAATAAACATGCTTCCTTATGACCTTAACGGACTGGTATTTATTTTAATGAAAAATATTTAAAAAGAAACTATCTAAACTCCTGCCATTTCATTGATATGCCTTTACCTGCCTTAACTCATTCAGTTGATGGGGGAACTCCCAATCCTGTCAGCTCCTTGAACAACTGCTCATATCTGCTTTGCTTATAATGGACATGTAAGTGGATCACAGTGGCTTTTTCCATATAGCAGCCTGCCAAAGAAACAGTTATCTATCTATCTATCTATCTATCTATCTATCTATCTATCTATCTATCTATCTATCTATCTATCTATCATCTATCTATCTTGTGCCAGTATTGGAACTTGAACTCAGGGCCTGAGTGCTGTCCCTTAGGGTGTCTTTTTTTTTTTTTTTTTGGTGTTTTTTTTTTTGTTTGTTTTGCTCAAGACTGACACTTTACAACTTGAACCACAGCTCAACTTCTGGCTTTTTTTTTTTTGACAGTTAGTTGGAAATAAAGATATCACAGACTTTCCTTCTGTGGCTGGCTTAGAACCACCATTCTCAGATCTAGCCTCCTGTGTAGCTAGAATTACAGACAAGAGCCATCAGCACCCCACGGAAGCAGTTCTTTTCAAATAATTGTTCATTTTATGCCTGAATACACAGACAGGGGTAAAGTTGTCTTAACATAAATCTATAATTGAGTATCTCTTTCAATCTCACAACCAGTGAAAATAGCCAGCCCCAACAGAGTGCATGTAACAGGTACTTAAACTGCTTTTGCACAAACTCCTTACTTGAGCCCACAAACTGACTAAAAGTAGGAGAAATGTTTAGCACCTCTGCATCCATTGTCTTTGCTCTAAACCATTTCTTTTGCAGTTACTTTACAATGACCTTGGAATCTAGGAAGGACAAGACTTACTAATGACATGTTTATAGGGAGGGAATGGAGAAAACTGACCCTAAGGAAGGAAATAATAGTGCTTCCTCAGGATATCTCCCCCCTCCCAGCAACAAAGACTCGCTTATCCTGACCAGATTGCTATGACAATGATAACTTCTCCAGAACCCTTCCCAAAACAAGGTCCACAACATATCTGTGACCAGAAATGTTTAATAATTATGCATGCCTCTCCATTCTTTGTCTATTTAAATGTAAAGCTCCTGCCTAACCCCAAAGCTGGCTGAAGGTGGTCTGAAGCTCCTTCCTACAGTGTGTCCTACTCCATGGGCCCTTCAACATGACTCTCTTTTTATTTGGTATGTTGCTACAAGTAGCTGACCCTGACACGTAGAACTTCTGGAGTACAGCCCTCGGGCCTAAAATTCCAATTTCATGAGAACTATCCTGCTTGTAGAAATGTCTTCTTTTCTTTTCCTTCCCTCCCTCCTTCCTTCTTTCCTTCCTTCCTTCCTTCTTTCCTTCCTTCCTTCCTTCCTGCCTTCCTGCTTTCTCTTTCTCTCTCTCTCTCTCTTTCTCTCTCTCTCTTTCTCTCTCTCTCTCTCTTTCTCTCTCTCTCTCTTTCTCTCTCTCTCTCTCTTCTTTCTTTCTTTCTTTCTTTCTTTCTTTCTTTCTTTCTTTCTTTCTTTCTTTCTTTCTTTCTTTCTTTCTTTCTTTCTTTCTTTCTTTCTTTCTTTCTTTCTTTCTTTCTGTTCCTGGGGCTTGAACTCAGGGCCTGGGCACTGTCCCTGAGCTTCTTTTGTTCCAGGCTATCCACTTCCAGGTTTTTCTGAGTAGTTTATTGGAGATAAGAGTCTCATGGACTTTCCTCCCTGGACTAGCTTTGAACCACTATCCTCAGTTCTCAGCCTCCTGAAGTATCTAGGATTACAGGCATGAGCCTCCTGGCACCTGGCAACTGGAAGGGTCTTTTAGTGAGTCAGAGTCATAGCCTGACTCCCCATTGGCTAGGACAGAAATCTAGCCTCTGTTCTGGTACTTGTACTGCTTGCCAGGCAGGGCTCTGTTCCCTCAGCGAGTCCCTTTTGGGATAGGGAGAGAGGAGGCCCCAAAATGTGGCTGTCCTTTCTGCCTCTGTTCCCTCCCCCACTGTTCTTATAACTGCTCCTGACCTCTCAGAAGCCTTTCAAGATGTTTTTAAGATGACAAGGCAATGTGAGACTAATTGCAAACTGGCTTCAAAAATGACCATTTTGTATCCACTATGATTCCTTAAAGATCTCCATTCCTCCCTCCTTTTTCCCCTCTCCTTCCCCCACAGTGAACTTTAAATCCTTTCATCCATGGGGACTGAAGGCGAAGTATCTGGATTTTCTTTCCCAGCCAGCCCACATGCCAGTCTGGCTTTTCTCCTCTTTGTTTGGATGCTCTTCTTTATGGCTCCTTGCCAATGGACAGATGTAAACGATTGTCTGATTATTAAGAGAAAAAAAAAACAGACAAAAGCGCACACACCATCTACTATTAATGATATAGAATTGTCTATGTAAGGTAAAATCCATGATCCCAAGCAGATCATAGCCCTCAGCCTCCACCACTCCATGACTTATGCTGTTCTCCAAGTTGCATTAAAAACAAATGCAGGCAAACACTGCATGCTCACTATCTTTTATAGGAACTCATGCATATAATTTTCCCCAGTCTAGTGGCAGTGCCCTCATGTTCGGTCCTCCTGGCCCACAACCCAATAGTCTCAGCCACACAGAGTCATAATAATAGCACTTGAAAATGGAGAGAGCACTGATCAAGAGAGTCACATCAGCTCCTCCCACCTCTGCTTCCTGGTTGCATGACCCAGGGCCAAGTTCTGCTCCTTACTCAGTTGCTTTGCCTGCTAAGAGGGCCAAGCAAGCTATAGACATTCCTTCCATATTTCCTTAAGCAAATATTTATGTAGCTCCTATTCTGTGCTAGCACCAAGGATAGAACTGAAACCAGGATAAACAAGGTCCTTGCTCCCATGGAGTACATGGAACAGTGGGAGGAAGGTGAAACAAAACAATCCGAGCATCCTTGTGACTCTAACTACCTTTGCATGTATCATTAACAGTAGTCTAACGTGTTATCCTTCTGATTTATTGTGGGTTAAAGTCTTTAAAGATGTGGGACTCTAATATGAAACTTTAGGCACAAGGTTCAGGAATAAGTGACCAGGAGGCTTTCATGATACTACAATGTCCTTCTGTGGATATTGGATGTGTTGTTCCTGGGGACAAGGTATCAGTAGATTTTCATTCCATTTGCTGCTTTAAACTGGGGAATTTGCAGAAACAGCAGCCAAGTGTGACATATCACCAGTCTCTAGCTCCACCCTTCAGTGGAACTGTTATTTTTAGATTTCTCCTCTTTTCACAACCAATCACATACCTCTCTCCATGACTCATGTTTGTGGATAACGCCATGTGATTCCTTTTGAGTATGGAACTGGCTTGTTTTGACCATTCTACATTCTATGTCTACCTGAAACAGCTTGAGAACTCTAGTGTGGGAAGGACGTGGGCTGACAGAGTTCCCCCAAAACATACTAGCCAGCATGACAGCAATCCCTAGGGAAGCTAGGCCAAAGCAGCCTGCCAACCAGTGAGTCACACACTGTAAAGCTGAGCACGTTGTTCCCCTGTTTCTTTGCTACATGTTCATGTTAATATGACTCTTGTGTCTCAGAAGTAGTGAAATGCTTTTCTTTAGTTTGGGGCCATGTTGCTCAAGAACTAGACATCAAAGTCATCTACTGAAAAAAAAAATCACACCTTGCAGATTTGATAAGCCTTTGTATAAGACGTGGACTTTATTTCTGGAGGTTCAAGCATGACTTGTCTTTTTCTGTCACAGTTTTGGCCTTTCCCCATCATCATAGGAATTAAAAATGCACCCCTCTATTTCTGGTAGTATGATGAAAAGGACAAATGAATTACCACAAGGACATGGGTCACTGTGGTCTATGGTCGTAGGTGGCGCTATGAAATACAGAGGAGCAATATGGTGATTTCTCAGGGAAAAGGTCACTCTCCAAGCAGTCCACTATGCAGTTGGTCCCATCTCATGTCTGTCTCCTCTCGTCTACTGGCCCACTGTTTTGTGCATACAGTGTTTTTTTATTTTTTTATTTTTTTTAATTTTTTTTGTGAACACACTGTACAGAGGGGTTACAATTACATGGGCAGGATAATGCATACATTTCTTATCAAGCGTTGCAGCCTCCTCCTTTGTTTACCCTTCACATCCCTTTCCAGCCTCCCCCCCCACCCTCCCACCCAATCCTCCCTGCCTCCCCCCCCCCACCAACGTTGTAAAGCTCGTTTTCGACATGACAACTTGTACTTCTCATTGTTGCAACAGGTCCACCTGTATCCTTAAACGACTTGTTTTTCCCCATCTCTTCCACAAGTTATACTGACATCAAATATAGTGAAAGCAGGGGTTATACTGTGGGGGAGGGACATACAAAGCAACAAAGAAATAATCTTATAAATGCATTAGAAACACATGCATGAAAGAAAAAAACATTAAAATACATATTTAATGGTTCATTTTCCTAACATCACATTATCTGATCTTTTCTGCTTGACTCAGACATATACTAGATATTGCAAATAAGGGAAAACATGGGACCTTTGTTTCTTTGGGCCTGGCTTACTTCACTTAATATAATTTTTTCCAAGTTTTTCCATTTCCTAACAAATGGGGCAATGTCATTCTTCCTGATGGAGGCATAGCATTCCATTGTGTATATATACCACATTTTCTTGATCCATTCATCTACTGAGGGGCATCTGGGCTGGTTCCATATCTTAGCTATGGTAAATAATGCTGCAATAAACATAGTTGTGCTATTAGCTTTAGTATGGTCTTGTTTGTGATCATTTGGGTAAATGCCCAAAAGTGGGATTGCTGGGTCATAGGGGAGCTCTATGTGAAGTCTTTTCAGGAACCTCCATACTGCTTTCCAAAGTGGTTGAACAAGTTTACATTCCCACCCACAATGAAGTAAGGTTCCCTTCTGTCCACATCCCCTCCAGCATCTGTTGTTGTTAGAGTTCTTGATTTTTGCCATTCTAACTGGAGTGAGGTGGTATCTCAATGTTGTTTTGATTTGCATTTCTTTTATGGCTAGGGATGTTGAGCATTTCTTCATGTGTCTATTGGCCATCCTTCTTTCTTCTTCAGAGAAGTTTCTCTTTAAGTCTTTAGCCCACTTATTTATTGGGCAGTTGTTTCTTTGAGGATTTGTTGTTGGGGGATTTAATTTTTTGAGTTCCAAGTATATTTTAGATATGAGACCCTTGTCTGTTGTATGGTTAGTGAAGATCTTCTCCCAATCCATGGGCTTTCTATTGATCTTGCTAGCTATGTCCTTTGTCATGCAGAAGCTCTGCAACTTCATGCAATCCCATTTGTCCAACCTGTCTTTGATTTGTTGTGTTTCCAGGTCTCTATTCAGAAAATTTTGGCCTGAGCCAAGGAAACCAAGAGTTTCTCCTATTCCATCCTGTAATGTTTTCAGAGTGTCTGCTTTGACTTTGAGGTCTTTGATCCATTTGGAGTTGATTCTGGTGCAGGGTGATATATAAGGATCTAGCTTTAGTTTTCTACAAGTAGTTAACCAATTTTGCCAGCACCATTTACTGAAGAGGCTGTCTTTCTTCCACTCTATTTTTTTTTAGCTCCCTTATCAAATATTAGATGGCTATAGGTCTGTAGGTTCATTTCTGGGTTTTCAATTCTATTCCATTGGTCCTGAGGTCTGTTCTTATGCCAATACCAAGCTGTTTTGATTACTATGGCTTTATAGTAGAGTTTGAAATTTGGTATTGATATTCCTCCAGCAGTGTTCTTTCCGTTGAGGAGCGTTTTTGCTATTCAGGGTCTTTTATTGTTCCATATGAATTTTTGGATTGCCTCGTCTATTTCCTTGAAGAATGAGGTTTGTGCATACAGTGTTTATTTCTGGTCTCCATGTGGGGCTCTTTCCCATTACTAGGTATCTTCTCCCTGAAACATCCTTGTCTCCCCTGGTGAACTCATTCTTGTCTTGTTGACCTTTCTCCAGACAGGCTACCTCAACCTCTTCAGATATAGGGAAATAGCACAATACAGCATCCTGTATTTTTCTTTTGTGCCAATTGCAACAATCATCACATGATTATCCATTCAATTTATTCGCCAAATAGCTGTCTTCTGCATCCATCAGATTTGAAATTTCACGGAGACAAGCCTCATTAATCCATTGCTATTATGTCAACACCCAGCATAATGTGTCGTAAATAAGAGTATTTTTCTCAGAATCTTTGTTAATTTGATAAAAAAAAATTCAGGCTTGAAGGAGGGGAGCTGAAATCCTGTGTGGTACGTTCAATATTATAGAAACATGTACACTGTAGAAGCACAAAGAAAGTGAATGTGCCAGGAGATACAATAGGAATGCTAACGTTTGAGCTGAACCTTGAGGTAGCAATAGATATTCAAATAGAAAGAAGAAAGAATTTTTAGCAAAAGGACTTCACACGCACATGACTGAGCTTTAAGAAAGTATAGAATGAATTGTGCAGAACACAACTGTAGAGGACTACAGAAAACAAACCTGAAAATCAAGGAAGTATATTTTTTCCACAAGAGCATATATTAAGCAAACAGGAATAGCACTTATAAAACATGACAATGAAATCATCAGTTTTTAATTTAGAAATCTCTCTGTAACAGCTGAGTAAAAGCTAGCCTAAAAGAAGTTGGTAAAACTAGCCACTACAATGACCACCTGAATGGTCCAATTACACCTTTATCTCTAGCTACTGGGAAGCTGAGAACTAAGGATCACAGTTCCTGGCAAGGTTTCACAAGAAAGTCTGTGAGACTCTTAAGTCTAATGAACAAAAAGCCAGAAGTGGAGCTGTGGTTCAGTGGCATAGCATTAACCTTAAGCAAAAAAGTTTAGGGTGTCAGGCTCTGAGTTCAAGCTCCAGGACAGGCACACACAAACACAAAAAAGACAAATGATGAAAGTCCAACTCAGACTGTGTATATGCAACAGCCAGAGGAGATGGACAGGAGACAGACCTGCGAGAACAGCTCAGAAAGCCTAGTGTGAATAAAGAGGGTGAGATGAGGAGAGCTTCGGATATGGCCAAGGATTCAGCCTGGGCACTGGGGAACCGAGATAACACGAGCTGTGAGGAGAACATGGGAGTCATGGGTTGGAGAACTGGGAACCAGATTAGAAAAAGCAAGGCTCTTTTGGTTTTAGACAAACTGGCTTTGGCAATCTCCTTCTCATGGTAGAAATGTCTAGTGATATTTCTCACATTTCATTATCATCCCTTTCAGATCTTATCCAATTCCTTTTTCCTAATTGTCCTGTGCCATGAAATTCTGTCAATAAACTGTGCTTTGTACCTTAAAAGAGCAAGATTTCTTTCTTTCTTCTTTTTCTCCCTCCCTCCCTTCTTTCTTTTCTTCCTTCCTTCTTTCTTTCTTTCTCTCCTTTTTTGTTTGTCTTTTGTTTTGTTTTGTTTTCATTTTTGTTTTTTTGTCGGTCCCGGGTCTTGAACTCTGGTCCTGGGCGCTGTCCCGCAGCTCTTCAGCTCAAAGCTAATGCTCTACCACTTGAGCCACAGTGCCATTTCTGATTTTCTGGTGGTTTATTGGAGATAAGAGTCTCATGGACTTTCCTTCCCTGGCTGGCTTTGAACTGTGATCCTCAGATCTTAGCCTCCTGAGTAGCTAGGATTACAGGAGTGAGCCAATGGTGCCTGGCTGGTTATTGACTTTTTTTTTGCTTGTTGGTACTTGAATTTGAACTCCAGATTTTGTGTTTACTAGGTAAGTAAAGCCTTTGTTCATCTGAGTTTATTTTTATTTAGTTTGTTTTAAGACAGCAAATTTATTTGGGGAATAATAAAGGCAAACCATAAAGGAAGTCATGAAAGGAAAGTAGTGAGTCCCACTGTGTTCAGAGAGGAGCTCCAAATAAGAGTCCCTGCATTTATTTTTTTAATGCTATTTTGTATTCTAGCAGTTTTCTGAATTTTTCTCCCTCTAATTTTTGGGTCAATTTGGGATATAATTGGAGTAAAATGTGAAGTTGGACTCCAAGTACATATTTTTCTCCCAGAGGCTGATATGTTCCAGTACCGAATAAACTATCTCTTCCCTATTGGTTCAAACTGCTGACTTTTGTCACATATTGACTTTCCATATGTCTTTGATTTATATATGGACTTCTTATTCCATTATGTTGGACTATCTCTTTACCCATATAGCAATACCTGACTTAGTTGATTATCACTTCACAATGTATTTGACATTTAGTAGGATAGAAACTTTTAAGTAGGATCTGGTGAAAGGTTTTAGGTCATTGAATGGCATGACTTTGCAGTTGCTATTGAATTTCTAGCCCTTTCTTTCCTTTTTGGAGCTTAGCCTTGATGAGCAGTTTGTTTCCTCCTATTCTCCTGGCCATGATGTGATTCCTCAGAACACTGGTTGATTGGAGCCTGTATCACCCTCCTGAAGCCCACAATTTTCCGTGGTCACTAGACAGCTGCTTGAAATACTACAGTTCCAATCCCATGACCTTCTTGGAATTCTTCCACCCTCCCCAAGGCCTTGCAGTCCCAGTCTGAGAAGTTCTGCTTTAGAAGAATATTATGAATATTAAGAAACAGTGATTATAAATCTTTTGGCAAATATATACTCCTCGAGAAATGTTAAATAACCGCACGTTCCCATTTAATATCATTTATAGCACTTGGACAACACTAAGACATTTTGCCTCTTATTTGGGACTTAACAATTGGAGAATTCGCAAAGAAATCATTAGGCACCTCTTACGTTGGCCATAAGGGAAGTTCTCGTTATCCCCATACCATCTGCTCCAGAGGATTCATTTTGTTTTGTTTTGAATATCGTAGCACCGAGGGCAGTTACAGGTCACAAAAAATCTAAGTCCTGTACAGTCAATCTTCATCTTGGATGGGAAGTTTGACATGGTTCTTCTCCAAGTGTTTTCATTTTCTTCTGCAACAACATCCCCTGCCCCCAAATTAGTACATGTGTCTCCAAAATCCAATTATGCACACTAACTGGGGAGCTGCTATCTGAATAAATGATTTTCACAAGTGTTCCAAGAAACTTTAACCTTAATCACTTTATCATAATTAATAGTTCTAAATTAACCTAGAGAGCCTTTCCCAAGAGATGCCAAAAAGGAATATCATTTAACTACTTGGACAGTCTCTGCTTGGTCCTCATCCCACTTTTCCATGTCAGAGCCCAGGAACAGAGGCACGTGGGCAAGGTGGGCGGTAAGAGTCAAGAAACCTGAACTGAGGCCACTGGTCACCCACAAGTTGGAGGATGACCTCTAGTGCCTGAGTTTGAATCGTGTGCTCTGGGTGCCCAGATGTGGAGGTCCTTCTGTTTCTTCTCTCTCTTCACTGGAGTGCTAATGAATGCCTTCCACTGCTCTGGAATGCCATTAAACAGGGACTGTCCTTCCTCTTGAGGGCTTTGTGGAGGCCATAATTAGACCAGCGTCTTCCAGTCCTCCTGGCTAACACAGCCCTCCCACCCCCACCCACTCTCTCCAGCAGGGCTAGAGTCCCATATGCCGGCTGGGTTATATCCCCCAAACCCCAAATAAAAAAGATTCGGGGAGGGGGGCGGTTGCTCTGCAATACTTTGCCAGACTCTACTGCATCTTTAGTAAACTAAGTTAGTACCAAGATCTTTTAAAGCAATCAAGCCTTCATTTACACCCTTTAAATATTTGTAGACAGCTATCACAGCCCTCAGCAACATGATAACCTAGTTCTACCCTCTCTGAGAAATGCTCAGGGACAGTATTAATGCTGTTGCAAAGGATCTTTGGCGACACTAAACAGACTCTGACTTCCTTGTTATCAGAAGTAGAAAATAAATTTGTCTCTGCCCTGAATGCCCAGAAGTTTTGCTTCTTCTTCACAGAAATTCACAGCACAGTGCACAGCAGAGGTATCCCCCACAGCCCTCTGGCAAGCACATTTGATAAGATGACTTCTTTATTCACAAGATGGCATCTTTTTCATCCTTAAACTCTTCTCCTCCCCTATTTCTTTTTCTTCTTATGTTTTTAAAGAAAATGCATGAATCTGTATTTTTCAGTACAGAAAACTTTGAACAGATTCTTATTTTAAATTGTTTAAAGAAGTGACTATAATTGTTATTCCTTTGTATGTGTGAGAGAGACAGTGAGAGAGAGAGAGAAAGCAGAGACAGATAAATGAGCAAATGAATAAACAAGAAAATAAATAAAAATTATTAAAAAATTCAAACAAAAATGTCACGATGAAACTCCTTTAAAATGTACACAAAAAATAGTCCAAAAGGAACAAATAAGAATGCTAAGGTGGCTGGTTAGCTCAGTTGGTTAGACTTAGTGCTAATAATGCTAAAGTCCTGGGTTCAATCCCCATACTGGCCATGCCAACATTTAACCAGGCAATGATGGGTTATGCCTGTAATCCTAGCTATTCAGGAAGTTGAGATTTGAGGATCATGGTTTGAAGCCAGCCTGGGCAAGAAAATCTATGAGACTTTTATCTCCAACTAACCACCAGAAAACCAGAAGTGGTAGAGCACTAGCTTTAAGCAAAAGAGTAGGGACAATGACCAGGCCTTGAGTTCAAGCCCAATGCCCAAAAAGAAAAAAACAAAACAAACAAACAAAACCAAAATAGAAAGTAAGCTTTTTTTTTAAATAAAGAAAGATGTCTATATTCACTGTTGGAGTTGTAACAATGAATAAAATAATCAGCCCTTAAAAAGCCAAGGCATGGCTGGGTAACAGTGGCTCACTCCTATAATCTTTACTACCCCAGAGGCTGATACCTGAGGATTGTGATTCAACACCAGCCCAGGTAGAATGAGACTTACCTCCAATAAACTACTGAAATGCCAGAAGTGGAGCTGTGGCTCAAGTGGTACAGCAGTAGCCTTGAATAAAAAGCTCAGGGACAACACCCAGACCTGAGTTCAAGCCCCAAGACAAGCACACACACATACACACACACACACACACACACACACACACACACACACACACACACACACACACACACACACACACACACACACACACACACAGAGTGTTCTGAATCTTGGGTCCACATTTGCCAGCTTCATCAACCTCTCTGTTTTCTCTTCTGTGTAAGGTAGATCTTACCAACCATATCATCCAGCGGACAGAATTCCCAATGGAGCCATGTTGTATAATGCTCATTATTATGTCTGACACAAGGTGCTTACTTGTGATAGCTATGTGGTATGTGATCTTATCTCCAAATTCTTACATCCTGTTTGTTTTGTTTTATTTATTTATTTTTTGTTTTTGTTGGTCTTGGGGCTTGAACTCTGGGCCTGGGCACTGTCCCTCAGCTCTTCAGCTCAAGGCTAGTGCTCTATTACTTGAGCCACAGCACCACTTCCAGTATTCTGAGTGGTTTATTGGAGATAAGAGTCCCACGTGTTTTCTGCCGGGGCTATGAACCTCGATCCTCAGATCTCAGCCTTCTGAGTAGCTAGGATTACAGACATGAGCCACCAGCACTCAGCCCCTCCTGTTTTATTTTTTATTAGCCTACTTTGGTTATTCAAAAAGCGATTTCATTGTAACATTTATATGTATGCATACAAGTTACCTTGATTAAACTCACTCCTTTTATTTCCCTTTTGTAATCCATTTTTATTTTCTTTTTGGAGACAGGGTCTCACTATGTAGATCAGACTGGCCTTAAACTGGTGATCCTCCTGCTTCAGCCTCCTGAATGCTGAGATGATCGGTTTTGAGCTCAGTTTTAGCAATTCTTAATATTTATTTTACTGAAGTAATTTTCAGTACTCTTTTTAGAGTTAGGATTCAGCATTCTGTATTCCCCACAGGCACCAAAGGCCATGTTAAGCAATCGTGTTGTGTCTTAACCAGCCTTTGGAGGATAGCTTCAAAAACTGAGGTGGTGCAGAGGTCCTGTGTGCAGCCATTCTGAGTCTGCTCATGCTGCAATCCTCCCTCAGTTTTGATGACAGGACCACAGAGAAAGTGTAGAATAAAAGAGGGCACCCCTAACAGCCCCAGAAACATCTGTCAACCCAAATGAGAAGTATGTAAATAAAATATAGGGAAAAGACAAATGAATGTTTTCGGAAAGGGTATCATTTGACTGCTTCTTTCTAAAGTTAAGAAAAAAAAGATCCTTGAAATCTTTTCTGCCAAGAAACTCAAAAAGTATTGAGACAACTCCAAAAGGGTTGGCATCATAAACCTGGTGCCACCCTACTGCCTGTAACCACAGACCCATGCCAACCTGTTGATCCTCACAAAGCAAAGGTCACACAATTGGAGCTGTCACACCAACGATGAGGTCAAGAATAGAAAAGAAGCCAAGAGTAACTTTGCTATGGATAGCAAAGTGAGAAATGGCAGAGACATTTGGGAACTGAAAAGGCTTCATACAGTGAAAAAATAATAATAAATTAACAGACTTTGGCCAGGGAAACAAAATAAAATAGTATTTTAAAATAGTATTTTTACTTAAGATCCAATTGTCTGAGCTGAGAATGAGGGTTTATGCACCCAACATACTGCTTGTCATGGCTGAAGTCCTTGGAGCGGCACAAACATCCAGGGACACCACTCATAAAAGAAGAAATTTCTAAGTGCTGGACTCTGGACAGCCTTACAGGAACTGTCTTACTTGATTTTCATCAGACTTCAAGAGTAGGTGCATTCATGCAGGTCATTCTATCACATGTAAGGGAAAAAGGGGAACATAAGGATATTAAAAACCTTGATCAAAATCATGAAGGGCTGAGATTCACACTCTAGCCAAGGACTCGTCTGGCCATGCCCCTAACCACTATGATATCCTGCCTTCTGCTCGCAGTATTGGGCAACCCTGAGAGTATTGAAAACAAGCCCTGTTCTGCGCTGGGAACACATCAGATTTGATGAGAGCATACTTTCTGCTCCAGCCTGGGCTGAGTACCGCAGAAGTTTCCTCGGGAAGGGGAGAGAGGCTGAGTGAGGGATGGACTACAACACAGGTCATGCATGTGTGTGTGTATGTGTGTGTGTGTGTATGTGTATGTGTGTGTAGACACACAGACATCCACTCACCTTTCTGTTCCAGGTCCCAGACAGGCTGAATGGAATGGGCTGCCTCTCCTTAAGCACACCTCTCTCATAGCTAACACCACCCCTTAGCCCTTCTCACCTCCTCATTTTTCAAAACCCTGCCTACCCAACCAGAGTATATTCTGCTCCAGGACCTGTACACCCAGAATGCCAGCCGTGACCTGATCTGGATTTCTCCTTGTTCTGTGAAAGTTGCAGATACAGGGGCTTGCTGGTTTTTTTTCTTATTCCCTTATGCTCAAAACCCTGGCTTCATATACACAGAAAAATAGCTATTCTTCAGATAAGACTAAAATCAAACCATCACAGAAACAAAACAATTCTGAATAAAAGCAACACCTTTTTTTTCCCCCTGTTAAAATTGCATGAACTTTACTGTCGATTTGACTTCTGGAAACTCCTCATGAAAACGAATCTATTTTTCTGAACTTGACATTTTTGCCATTATGCTCACTTTACATTTCTAACTCTTCCAACTGGGTTTTTGCAACCCAGAGATCAAGATTATTGCATAACAACATTAACAGCTAATAAATTAGTCTCCTCCTTGGTATTTTTTTAAACAAGATTAGCCAAGTTGAGGCCTTATAGACTTGGGGAGAAACTTCTGGAACTGATTCCCTATAAACTAGAAGGCCAGGGTTCCATGCAAGAGCCACAAAAGCCATCCAGAATTTCTTCTCTAAAACCCCTTGCACCAATAGGATTCCAAATTTTCTAGATTTCAGTGAAGCAATGGACATATTGTTGTATACTATATATTATTTTCTATTGGGGTCTGGAGTGTCAGCCACTAAGAAAATGCATTCAAATTTCTGCTTCTAAATAAATGAATATTTACAATAAGTGTGATAAGTATAGAGTATAGTCTAGTCTTAAATCAGGTCAGCTCTGATGATTAAATGAGTTTAGACGAGACCACGTTTTACTGTTAAATGAGTTTAGCTCCTTTTGGTTTACTCTATTTTTGGATTTCAGGGATTTTATGGGGAAGAAATAGTGAACTTGTATCTTCAAATATTTTCCACTGATTGAGCATGCCTGTGCACTGACTCGATCCCAACAGGAGCCTGTACAGGAAGGCACAGTCTTTAGCAGCACGATCCAGGTGAGCAAACATCCAGGTAGATGCTAGGAGAGTAGCCTGAGGTTACAAAGTAGTATAAGGGCTCAGATCAAGGCTTGTATTCTGGCCACCAGTTATTCTTTTATTTATTTATTTATTTTTGCTGTGAGAATACCATACAGAGGAGTTACAATTACATGGGCAGGATAACGAGTACATTTCTTTTTTTTTTAATTTTATTTTATTTTATTTGAGAACATACTGTACAGAGGGGTTACAATTACATGGGCAGGATAATGCATACATTTCTTACCAAGCATTGCAGCCTCCTCCTTTGTTTACCCTTCATTTCTTATCAAGCATTGTTGTCTCCTCTTTGTTTCCTCTTCCCATCCCTTTTCATACTCCCCTCACCTCCTCCCACCCAATTCCCCCCTCACCAAAGTTGTGAAGTTCATTTTTCGAGATAACAACTTGTACATCTCATGGTTGCAATGGGTCCACCTGTATCCCTAGTTAAACGATTTGTTTTTGCCCTTTCCCTCCACAAATTATATCAACATTAAATAAAGTGAAAGCAGGGGTTATACCGTGGGGGAGGGACATACAAAGCAACATAGAAGTCATCTTATAAATATGTTAGAAACAATTGCATGAAAGAAAAAAGAAAAAAAACATTTGAATACTTATCTTGGGGTTCATTCCCCTAACATCAACTTATCTGATCTTTTCTGTTTGACTCAGACATATACTAGTTATTTAAAATAAGGGAAACCATGAGACCCATGTTTCTTTGGGCCTGGCTTACTTCACTTAATATAATTTTTTCCAAGTCTTTCCATTTCCTAACAAATGGGACAATGTCATTCTTTCTGATGGAGGCACAGAATTCCATTGTGTATATATACCATATTTTCTTGATCCATTCATCTACTGAGGGGCATCTGGGTTGGTTCCATATCTTAGCTATGGTAAATAATGCTGCAATAAACATAGTTGTGCTATTAGCTTTAGTATGGTCTTGTTTGTGATCATTTGGGTAAATGCCCCAAAGTGGGATTGCTGGGTCATAGGGGAGCTCTATGTGGAGACTTTTGAGGAACCTCCATACTGCTTTCCAAAGTGGTTGAACAAGTTTACACTCCCACCAACAATGTAGTAAGGTTCCCTTCACTCCACACCTCCTCCAACATCTGTTGTTATTAGAGTTCTTGACTATAGCCATTCTAACTGGGGTGAGGTGGTATCTCAATGTTGTTTTGATTTGCATTTCTTTTATGGCTAGAGAGGTTGAGCATTTCTTCATGTGTCTATTGGCCATTCTTATTTCCTCTTCAGAGAAGTTTCTCTTAAAGTCTTTAGCCCACTTATTTAATGGGCAGTTGTTTCTTTGAAAATTTGTTTTTGGGGAATTTAACTTTTTGGGTTCCAGGTATATTTAGATATGAGACCCTTGTCCGTTGTATGGCTAGTGAAGATCTTCTCCCAATACATGGGCTTTCCATTGATCTTGCTAGCTATGTCCTTTGCCATGCAGAAGCTCTACAATTTCATGCAATCCCATTTGTCCAACCTGTCTTTGATTTGTTGTGTTTCTGGGTCTCTATTAAGAAAATTTCGGCCTGTGCCAAGGAGACCTTGGGTTTCTCCTATTCCATCCTGTAATGTTTTCAGAGTGTCAGCTTTGACTCCGAGCTCTTTGATCCATTTGGAGTTGATTCTGGTGCAGGATGATATATAAGGATCTAGCTTTAGTTTTCTACAAGTAGTTAACCAATTTTGCCAGCACCATTTACTGAAGAGGCTGTCTTTTTTCCATTCAATTTTTTTAGCTACCTTATCGAAGATTAGATGGCTATAGGTCTGTAGGTTCATTTCTGGGTTTTCAATTCTATTCCATTGGTCCTGAGGTCTGTTCTTGTGCCAGTACCAAGCTGTTTTGATTACTCTGGCTTCAGTACCAAGCTGTTTTGATTACTCTGGCTTCGTAGTAGAGTTTGAAATTTGGTATTGATATTCCTCCAGCACTGTTCTTTCTGTTGAGGATCACTTTTGCTATTCGGGGTCTTTTATTGTTCCATATGAATTTTTGATTGCCTCTTCTATTTCCTTGAAGAATGAGGTTGGAATATTGATAGGTATGGCATTGAATTTGTAGATAGCCAGCTTGGTGGATGGTCTGAAGGCAGGCTCTTGACTACTTTACTTTCCAACCTGTCCTCCCTTAACATCAGCCCTAAGGGCTGTCTGGTAGCTTCAGCCTCCAGACCTTTATTTTTTATCTTTAAGGAATTGCAGAATGGAGATGTCATACAACAAAGCAGCTTATGAATACAATGATCTTGATCAGCATCACTCCTTCAACGTTCTCACGCACTCCGCTTCCACCCACCTCTTCTCTTACTTTTCTTAATTTTGTGGTATATACTATTAATTCTTGACTACATTCTCCACCATCCCCACATTCATTTCCCTCTGCTCTTTTCCCCCTTGGATATACCTATTTCCTTTTGGCCAGTCTTTCTAAAAGGTTATACTATTTGAGCTCTCCGTGGTACTTCAGTTATTTATTTATTTTTTTTGTTTGGTCATGGGGCTTGAACTCTGGTTTTGGGGGCTGTCTCTATGGTCTTCAGCTCAAGGCGAGCGCTCTACAACTTGAGCCATGGCACCACTTCTGGTTTTCTAGTGTTTTTTTTGTTTGTTTTTTGGAAATAAGAGTCTCACAGACTTTTCCTGCCTGGGCTGACTTTGAACTGCAATCCTCAGATCTCAGCCTCCTTAGTAGCTAGGATTACAGGAGTGAGCTACTGACACCTGACTTTCAGTTAATTTTTGTAACCACTCATATACCATTCAGTTTGTTTACTTATAGTACATTCTAGCTACCATAAATGAGGGAAAACATGCAACCTTTGTTTCTCTGGGTCTAGTTACTTCCCTTAATATAACTTTTTCCAAGTCTTTCCATATTCTTACCAATTGTATACAATCATTCTTTCTGATAGATGAGTAAAATTCCATTGTGTGTATGTACCACATTTTTTTTGATACATTCATCCACTGAGAGGCATTTGGACTGATTCTATATCTTGGCTACAGTGAATACTGCTGCAATGAACATGGTTGTGCTGATGGCTTTACTGTAACCCTGTTTGTGTTCTATTGGATACATGCCCAAAGATGGGATTTCTGGTCATAGGGAGGCTCTATGTTTCATTTTTTATGTTTTTTTGTTTTTGGTCGGTCATGGGGCCTGAACTCTGGGCCTGGGCGCTGTCCCTCAGCTCTTCAGCTCAAGGCTAGCACTCTACCACTTGAGTCACAGCGCCACTTCCGTTTTTTTTTTTCTGCTATGTGGTGCTGAGGAATTGAACCTAGGGCCTCAGGCATGCAAGGCAAGCACTCTCCCACTGAGCCATTTTCCCAGCCCCTATGTTTCATTTTTTGAGGAACCTCCATACTGCTTTCCAGAGTGGTTGAACAAGCTAAATTTCCACCAATAATGTATTAGTGTTTCTTTTATGGCACATCTTTGCCAGTATTTGTTGTTGTCCAGAAACACAACAAATCAAAGAAAGAACTGATAAGTGGGACTACATAAAACTTAAAAGTTTCTGTATAACTAACAAGCTGAATAGAAAGCTCACAGAATGGGAGAAAAATTTTACCAGCTATATATATATAGAGAGAGAGAGCAGTAGTCAAGGGCCTAGATATCCAGAATATAATTCGAGGTCAACAAATTAAATCCTCAAAGAAATAACAACCCAAATAATAAATAGGATATGACCTGAAAGAGATACTTCTCAGAAGAAGTAAAATTGGCCAATAGACACATAAATAAATGCCCCAAATCTCTGGCCATACAGGAAATGCAAATCAAAACACTAAGATTCCACCTCACCCCAGTTAGTCTAGCCTCCAGCTCTTTATACGGGGCCTTTCTAGTTCTCTTGCTAAGGGCTTTTTTGTCCCCTTTCATAGTTCAGTGCCCCAGACATTCTTAAAGCAGTCATTTCCTTCCCTTCTCATTTCTTAACAGGCTCATTTCTTTCTCTTCCCCAGTGTTGCTCTGAGTCACTCCTGAAAGGGCTGTTTATTGCCTTTGGCTGACTCCACCTTTCTCCTTCTCCACCCGCCAGCCTTATCTTCTCCCTGCCAGGGGACTAACCTTTGTGCCTTTCCTCTTGCATGTTCATGGGGACTTCGCCTCCCACCTCATGGATTCTGGGGTTCTGCTCAGAATGCACGTGTTTTGGGCCACAGCTCCAGGAACAGAATGAGGTCAAGCTCTGTATGAAAAAGCTGTTTGCTTAAATTTTCTTCAGTACCTGATCATTTGCAAGGCTCAGGGAGGGGATATTCAACCTTAGCCCACAAGGGCTGAAGCCCAGGGTCTTCTCATTCAGATACATTGCAGGACTTCATTACAGGACTTCAGTGCAGCTTCAGCTGACATGAAAAGAACCTGTAGCCCATGGGGCTTCTGCTAGTCTCTCTGAAGACCCCGCTTGTTTTCATCTTAATCTGGAGACACCTGCCAAGAGAGTAGATCCACATGGTGTGACAGTAGCCAGGCTTCTGAGAGACCTCCCATCAATGCTTTTACTGACTCTCTTTTTCTTCCTGTCCTCACGTGTATGCAATGGGTATCACAAGAACACCACTTCACTCCTTGAGTTATGTTACGAGGAGTAAGCTTGAGGAGCAAATGTCTGTGGAATATCCTGCACATTTATGGCACCCCCTCCCAACACGGAGGTCCCACTTGTTGGTGTTGCAGTGTGCGGATACAAAGATTGTCCCCACTATAACCACTGCTGTTCTTTCATCTTCATTCAAAGACTCCTAATTGCCCCTCACTCATTTCAGAGCTGACAGGAAACATCCCCTGACTAACTCATTTTACAGATGAGGAAGGAATAAGATGCCCTATACTTCCTCAGAATAGGACTTACCTACAGGCAGAGTGGGATTAAAACCCAAAGGTAAGGACTCCCAGCTCACAGTCTACACTAGAATGACCAGCCAGCCTCGTTGGTTATCCTAAACCTTTGGTATTTGTGATCTGTGTTGCTTTATTAATCAAAAGAGTGTGTTTACTGCTTTCACAGTGTAGATAGAACCTCATAGTTGCTAATATTGTCTATAGAAAGCATTTCAGTTAGCCATGTTGCTTTTTTTTTTATACTTACTTCCCATGTAATATGTTACCCAATTATCCCAAACCTATGTCATCAGTTACTGGCTATTCTAAAGAAGAAAATACATTTTGAAGTCAACTGAGAATGAATTCAACACTGTGACCAAAGAAGGTGCATAAAGCTTTAACTAACTTTGGGAGTAGCTTACAATCCATCAGACTTAATCCTCTGTGTTTGGAAATTCCTGGCCTTCTGGAAAGCATTATAAGGAGCTTTTGTGGTAGAGCACACAGTTGGAGCTAACTGCTACACAAACTAAAACTTCAAATGATGTTATTAATCCAAATTTCTTACCGCAGTGGCTCTTTCTCTTGTAAGAGAGTGGATAAATCAAAGCCTTCACTTGGCGTGAAATACGCAGGTACTCAGGAAAAGTGATTATTGCTCCCTGTGGCTTAATCTATAACAAATGTTTATTACATGCTTAATAAATGGTTGTCACAGGTGTCGGCATTTGAAATAAATTATACTGAATGAGACAGAAAATGTCTACTGTCATCCTGGAGCCTGTCTAGTGGAGAAGTGAAAATAATGAAATTAAATAAGTGGGATTCTAAGTGTGATAAATGCTTTCAGGCAGAGGGCTGGGTGCTCTGGTGACACTTGGTGGGCACCAACGCTAATTGAAGGGAGTGGCTTTGAGTAAAAGTCTTCAGGATAAATTAACCAGGCTCAGCTTTTGGAAAACAGCCTTGGGGGGTAGAGGTAGGAGTCATCTAGATGAGCACAGGCCCTGAGATGGGGAAAAGGGCTTCAGATACTGAAAGAAAGATGTAAGTCTGAACCTTGATACAACTGAAGAGAATTTTTAAGTATATTAAAGTTCCCATTCAGCAAACCACTTTATAAGAACAATGCATCTTGATCAATATTTCCCCTTTCAGAACATAATTTTCATACATTTTTGCCAATTCTATAAGCAGAAACTCTTTCCTAACACCATTAAGGCCACACCCTTGCCTGAGACCCTCGGTTAGTGCCAGTGACTCAATAGGAGGAGGAGGAGGGCTGACAGCACCAATTCCCTCACTCTGTGACTAGCTCAGAACATGGACAAAGCTGGCCAGTGGGAGGCAGAGTGGTCCTCGATCTTAAGTTCAAAGGCCTCCCCACAACCTCTTCATAGCCCCCACCTTAAACCAATGTTTTCTTCAATTCCCAGAGTCCTTCTGGGTGTACCAACCAAACATGCTATCTTCCTGTCCCCTAGGTTGCAGCACCATTAGTCTGCTCCTCGCTGTCTCAGATGTTACCCACCTAACAGTCAGCAGCACCCCAGCAACTTTGGGGCACTGTGTGGGTGTCTTTATTGGAAATCTCAAAGGAATGACTGCATACGAAGCATCCTTGGTTCTCCTTCCTGACTAGCATTTGAAGGCAGCAATCGTCATGGAAGTTACAGTAAACCCATTTGCTTTGAAAACCACTCACCCCTTCCCATCGGCCATCCTCTGGAACTCTGCTCTTCCTTCCAGCCCCGTGTTACCAGCACCTGGTGTTCTCAGTGACCCAAGGAGACTTTGCTATTCATGGTGTTAGTACACTTAGAATCCTCTCACAGAATAGGTGGCAAGAAAAGTCCATAACCCCTCATACCTGGGCCACTGGGAAAACTGGAGGATCAGATTTCCAAACCCAACACACATAAGAAGAAAACAAGAACAATCCCGCCTTTATCTAGGTAGATTCCCCGGAAAGGAAACCTTGGTGCATGCTGGCTCTCTGAGAGAGACAGGTGGCGGCCGCTACCGTCTCTAGTCGCAGAGGGCTGCCTGCCAGGCTTTCCTGGGAATATGTGTCACTCTGTGGTATCGCTGATCTCCCTCCCCAATTGAAATAATAATTTGGAAGGGTTTGAGATGAAGAGAGTAAATCAGTACCAGATGGCCAGAGTTGTAAAAACTGTTCCACCAATTCATCAGACTGCAGGGTTTGAGAACCGCCTAGGAAAGAAGTACTCCTCGATTTTGGGGGAACCAGTGAACACCCCAATATTCTTGTCAGGTAATGAAAACACCACACAGGAGATGGGTTTTTCATCTTGATGGTAGTTATGTGGAAGTCATGGAAGAACATGAGAAGAACTCTTCTGCAAGACCAGACTTGAACTTGTCCTTTCAAGAACCAGGCTGGATCTGGAAATGAGGTTTTCATTATAAACCTTGAGCTTGGTCGTGAAGGCAAGCAGCTACCAAAAATCTTGGTACATTATCAGGCTAGCAAGTATTTCTAAGTGTAGGACCAATTTTCTTTAAACCATCCACATAGACAAATTAGTGTTCCTATAAGAGACAGATTCTTATGGAAAAGAGAAAATGCCTCTTTTCAAACATCAGATTAAATGTCCACCATGCAATAGAATTGCATTGCAACTAATATTAGGAATAGAGTGTAAGTAACCCAGCATTGAGGAATTGGGGAATAATTCTTGTAGGAAAATGAGTTCCTCTTGTAGCGACATGAAAAACTAAGAGCTTAAGTTATTTGTAAACCATTTTGGAGAGAAGCAATAAAAATTTGCTCCTAGAAAGGAAATTGATGGGACCATAGCTACCCAGGATTCAGTGGCCACACAGACAAACCTGGTTACATCTCAAGCTCTGGGATATCTAGTGTGATGATACCTCTGTCCAAGAATTTCCTGCAGGGTCTCATGATGCTAATCTGAAACAGAGTCTCCCTGTGGCTATTCTCATTTATTTCCTTCTTTCTCATTTTTCTTCCCTACCCCATACTTCTCACCTTCAGAAAAGTTTCAAAAGTTGCTGGTTTTCTTATTAATAACTTCAGATATAAAGTGATACTCTAGGATGATAATGTCAAACAGAACCTTTAAAGGATTTCATGCATGCTTTGTGATGGTGTTTATTCCTTCTTTAAGCTCTTCAATAGCTTCTAAATACTATCATACAATAAAATAATCCAGCAAAGTGCAGCCTGAAAATTTTCCATTTTCCCATTTTCCATTTTAGTCCTGGAATCCAGTTCCCCAAAGTTAAAACCAACATAACTCACGGGTTGTCTAGTCTACTCACTGCCTTTGGGCTCAAAGTAATTCCTTCAAAGCAGAAGATTTTTCTCCTTTTAATGACAACTCTAAAAAAGCAAATCTGAAAACTCTCTCATAGTGGAAATTTCCTAGGAAATTGCATATTTTGATTGATTTGTTATGGTATTTTTTTCATTATAATTACGGTGTCGGGGATTTTTTGTTTGTTTTTTCTGGCCATGCCTTGAAAACCAGTAAGTTACCTCAAGAAATTAATGTACCACTGAACATTACTTTTGCTACTGTTTGGAATATGGTTTGTCCTTACCAAAATTCTTGTTGAGGTTAGGTCGTCCACATAACAGTGTTGACGTGCTGCAGATTTTCAGAGGTTTTCAATATTAATCATTTTCTCTAGAGGCTGAGTTCTTACTTTCAAGGTACAGACTGGTTACTTTGAGGATGAGTTGTACCTCCTTTCTAGGACTATGAGTAAATAAACCTTTCATAGACCAGGCATGGTGGTTCACTCCTGTAATCCCAGTTACTCAGGAAGTAAGTATTGGGAAGATCATACCCAGATCACCTTGGACAAGATATCAGTGAGATTCCAACTCAACCAACAAACTAGGATTGCTGGTCAACACCCATGGTCCCAGCTATACAGGAGACATTGGTAGGAGGCTCTCAATCTGAGGCTGGGCTAAGACAAAAGTGACACAATATCTGAAAAAATAGCTAAAGCTAAAAAGGGAGCTAGAGTGTAACTCAGGTGATAGAGCATATGCTTAGTGAGTGTCAGGCTCTGATTGCCAAAAATATAAAAATGAAAATATCATATATTGTATTCAGATCTCAGATAGGTTGTTATAACATTAAATAGAACCAGACAACTTTCTTTTTCTTGTCCTTCCATATAGTCACCCTTTCCATACATTTTTAAGTTGCAACAGACCAAGCATGGTTACCTTTGCTCACAAAGTTCCCTCCGCCTGGCAGAAAGTTCCTACCTCTGTTTCGAGATGACTGTTTTCCAGGTCCTGGATGAAGTCCATTTTCTCCTTTTCCTCATCTCTGTCATTGAGAAGAATCAATCCATTGATGTTGCCTTAGTTTCTATTTGTAATTTTATTCTTGCTCGCATGCTTCACATACTTTGTATTGGGCTATTTGTCTACTATAGTATTTATAACATTTCTTTGTATAGTTTGAAAGGTATTTACCCTTTCCCTACCCTTAAAGTTGCAATTATTATTGAGATGTTTGGTTGCAATGGCTTACAAATGTGTTCATTTTTGTGTTGTCATTGTTTTAGTATATAAAACAATGTCTTTGATGGCCTTTCCACTCCTATTTTCTTCCAGACTTTTCTATCATTCACTTTTTTACATTTAAATATAAACTCATCTGGAATTTATTTTGGTATATGTTTGAGGAAGAGATTAAATTTCTTTCTTGCCAAATGGTTAGCCAATATCCCAACAAAATTTATTGAGCAAGCTATTCTTTTCCCAGTGATTTATGATGCCAGCTTTATTATACACTAAATATGTACAACTATGTATGTGTGCTTTTTTTTTTCCTTGGTCGTGGGGTGGGGTTTGAACTCTGGGTCTGGGCGCTGTTCCTCAGCTCTTCAACTCAAGGTTAGTGCTCTACCACCACAGTGCCACTTCCAGCTTTTTCTGCTTATATGGTGCTGAGGGCCTCATGCATGCAAGGCAAGCACTCTACCACTGAGCCCACCTTCCCAGCCCCTGTATGTATGCTTTTTGAACTCGATTCTATAATAGTATTCTATTATTATGCTTTGAGTTCTTCCTAATTGTCAGCATCCTGATCATGGCATCCTGATTCTTTTAGGTTAACTTTGGAATGACTTTTCCAAAGCCCTTCTCAAATGAAATTTCAACCTACTTTTATTAGTACTAAGTTAAACATTGTATAATTCCATATACTTTACCTAGCATCTATCTATCTATCTATCTATCTATCTATCTATCTATCTATCTATCTATCTATCTATCTCTCATCTCTCTACCTTCCATCTGTCTATCAATCTATCTTTCTACCTGTCTGTCTATCTCTCAGTCTGTCTATTCTCTAGGCCTTTCACAAGTGTCTTTCATTTATTCTGTATTGTCAGGAAATAATTTTTTTACCACTACTTTATAGATTAAGCCTCAGAAAGCTTAAAAATGCGTTTTTTTCAAAGATCACACAGCCCCTAGTTTAATAACTAAAATTATGATATTGGTCAGTCTGATATTAGAGCATATGAGTTTATAATTATTTTTCATTTTATATAAATTTTAGGAAATTACAGAGTACTATGGGAAACAGGGTAATAGGAAAACAAAATTTGGGGGACAATTACTATAATGGCATCTGTGAACTGTTTAAGCATTTTTTTCAACTGGTAGACATAATTCTTTTAATGAATGCATGGAAATGTGAAATATCAAAGTAATGGATTATTCATTCAAATTAGTTTTTAACACAAAGCCAAAATAAGATGAAAACAATGACCTCCTATGGCCATCTGTTTTAGCTTAGCACGTTTTTTATCTATGCAAAAACATCAAAACATAAGAGGGTATTATGATTATATTAACTTTTATAATATTTAAAAAATGTTGTCATTGTTTCTCTTGATTCCATGTTACAAGCAGATGGGGAAAGGACTCAGAAAAGATTGTTTATGTATAAGTGGTAATAGTGCTGGGGAGATGAAGCTTTTTCAGACTTGAGCACTGGTCTACTACATCTAAATCAGAACAACATCTCATCAAGAGTCTCTGGTGCCTACCAGCTAGTAAGAAGACTGAATGAAAAAAACATACTTTTATGAACATGCATATACATAACTATATACATAATTATATAAATTTATATAAAGAATAACATAAGTGTAATTTATGTTATTATGGGAAGGAGAAGGGGGGAATGATGGAGGGCAAATAATTTTGAGACACATTGCCAGTATCCACCAATCTGTTACTTTTCTTCTCATTCTGTTGATGTAAAAACAACATAAAGAACTTTAATGAAATCTGTTGATCAATAGGAGGTTGAAGAGAAGGGGAAGAGAAAGCCCTCTTGGGGAGGGGACTAGCAAGAGGAGATGGACTAAATAAGATGATATTGTCAAAAGAGAGGGTTTGAAAATAAAGCAATGAAACTGGTTTAAATTCTGTTATGAAGGAGAGGGATAAGGGAGAGTAATGTGCAATCAATTAGAATACATTGTAAACATGTGCAGAAATGTCAAAATGAAATACCTTCTTGGACAGCTAATTTTGCTATACAAATGGGTATCTAAAATATACATATATGATATGATATATAATATGTAATACAAATCATAATATATGATATATAACATGATATATTGTACATGATATGTTGTGTGTGATATAGTATGCATGTCATATGTGTATATATTACATATGTATATATGTACACATATAGTTTAACATATAAATACATATCTTTTTATGTGTACACATATATTTACATTTTATATGTATATATACACATATATTTTATATTGAGACTGTTACTTAAAATATTCTTTATGTTTTAGACAATAGGAGTTTACAGCAAAACCAAGCAGAACGTACAGAGTTCCCATATCTCACACACAGCCTCCCTAAGTATCCACATTCCCCTCTAGATTGGAACATGGTTACAATCAATAAAGCTATACTAATGTATCACTATTACTCAAAGTCCATAGTTGACACATGTAGGGCTCACTCTAGCTGTCCTTCATTTCATAGACTTTGGCAAACGTATAACAAAAACTATCTGTCATCATAGTATCGTGCAGCGTAGTTTCGCTGCCTGAAATGCTCTGTGTTTCACTGGCCCATCACTCCCTTCCCTCATAACTGTCTTTTTAGTTTGTCTCCTTAGTCTGTCTTTCAGACTGTCATGTATTGCAGTACACAATATGCAGGCTGTTTAAGAGGATTCCTTTCACCTAACATGCACTGAAGTTACCGTAATGTCTTCTCATTTTTAGAACTAATATTCCATTTTGTGATATACCCACAATGTTTATCCATTTACCTATTTAATGAAAGTGATTGCTTCCAAGTGTTGGCAATTTCGAATGATTAAAGCAGCTATAAATATTTGTGTGCAGGATTTTATGCGAATATAGGTTTTTCAACTCATTTAGGTAAATACCAAGGAATGGGATTTGGGATTTCACAATACATATACGCTCGATTCTAACTTCCAAAGGGGCTGTTGCCAGCTTTTATTTCCACCAGCAATGAACCCACATCCTGGGTATCATTTGATGTTGTCAGTGTGTTAGATTTTCACCATTCTGATAGATTTGCTGTGATGGCTTCTTGTTTCAATTTGCATTTCACTAATGTCATATGATATGATATATCTTTTCATATTTTTATGTACATCTATCTTATCAAGATGTTTGTGCCCATTTTTAATGTTTTTTTCTTGTTGAGTTTTAAGAGTTTTTTTTGGTTCTTTTTGTTTGTTTTTGCTTTTTTTGTTTTTGACAGGTGTGAGGCATGAATCAGGGCTCTCCCAGCTAGCTAACACTCTACCATTTTGAGCCACAGTACCACTTCCATTTTTCTGGTGGTCAATTGGAGATAAGAATCTCACAGACAGAGTACAATGAGGTTTTATTTTGTAAGATATGAAATAAAAGATATATCTGTTTTGTTTTTTTTTAAAGAATCTCATAAACTTTCTTGCCTGGGCTGGCTTCAAAGTACAATCCTCAGATCTCAGCCTCCTGAGTAGCTAAGATTACAGGTGTGAATGCCCCACACCCACTTTAAGAGTTCTTATTTTAGATAACAGACTTTTACCAGGTCTGCATTTTAAAGGTGTTTTCTATCAGTCTGTGGCTTTTATTCTCATTTTGTTGACAGTGTCTTTCATAGGGCAGGAGTTTTTCATTTTAATGGCTTCAAGTTCATCAAATATTTCTTTCATGGATAATACCTTTGGAACTGTGTCTTAAAGTCATCTTCAAAGTCATCTAGATTTTCCTTTATGTTACCTTCTAGGAGTTTTACAATTTTTTGTTTTGCATTTAAGTATATGATTCATTTTGACTTTATCTTTGTGAAATGTGTAAAGTCTGTGTCGTGCTTTTTTTTTAAATGAAGATATTCATTGGTCCCCCGACAAATTATCAGATAGCAAAGAGAGAAAACAGTTGTGTGCAAAGTGCGATAGGAAACAGCACAGGCTGTGACAAAAGTGATCCTCAGCTGGACGAGAGACAGTAGAAGAAGTATGCTGCAACTTGAATTTGGTAAGGAAAGTCTAACCATACAGGCTTTGATAGGAAATTCAAGGAAGTGGGCTTTTAGCTTAGGAATGAAAGGAAGCCATTGAAAGCTCTTAAGCAGGGTTCACATGGTGAGATTTGCTTTTAAGAAGACTTTGTTTAGATAGAGGATAGAGAAAAACCAGAGGTGCCACAAGAAGACGTGACAAGACACTGATGAGGCTGTAGAAATGGTCCGGGAGAGACATGGTGGCAGCTCAGACATTTGTAAGATGCTGGGAGGAAAGTGACATGAGCACTGATGGACCAAACATACAGGCGTGATAAATGGCGATGTTTGAGACTACCAGGGAGCTTCTTCTACTTCCTAAACCACACAGAAATCTGGGTCATTTACTGTGTGAGGGAACACTGGAAAAGCCAGACTCTGAGGAAGATCCAAACGTGGCTTAAGATAGGCTGAGTTTCAAGTACTTGGAGATATCCAAGAAGAAATTTTAAGTGGACAATCTGAGATGTCATGATTATCACTTGAACATAATTTATACCAATAAAATGATATATGTTAATTCGCTTTATGTGTAAATACAATGTGCAATTATGCTTTGATCTGTTCAGAAAAGGCTGTGGATATTGAAGAACACTAGAAAGGTACATGTGATCTATCTTTATACTTGTGGTCCATCTTCATATTTGACACAGAGGCTTCAGTGATCATCGAATTGTTATCTATTTAACAATCACAGATCCATGTTACCCAAGGTTATTTTTCCTATTGTTTAACTGTTGATTAAATGTTTTGTTTCATTGTTGTTTTCATGATAAAACATATGCAGCAAAGGTGGTTTGGCTGGAAGAGCTATTTTCTTATGCTCTCTTACTTCCTTATTCAGTTAATAATGGTGTCTACCATAAAGTAGAACTTCATGCACTAAAGTAAATCATATCTGTCAAACATTTAGTGTGGTCTCTGACACTCAGTGATGCATAAACATTACCTGCTTTTCTTTTTAAACAATGGAGTTCAAGAAGAATCAAGAGAGAACCTACTTATCAGTGAAAAGCACTCTTACGGTCTCAAACCATCTTCATTAGACAAGCCAAGTCAAAGTACATCAAAGACAAGGTTATCTACTCACCCTGAAGTTTCTAAAAGCACAGATGAAAACAATCTAAGTAGAAATAGTACTGAACTTGGACAAATAAATATTAGGTAAAGTGTACAATGCAAATTATTTGTCCTTCGGATTTTCTTCACTGTACATAGATGTACTCACGATACTAAGTGTGTGTTATGTGAAGGTAATCTTGCTCTGAGTCATCCTCTGCCCTAATGATGCCAGTGAAAAATGGAATTTTCACGTCATAGTGCAATGAAAAAAAAAAACATAGGAGAGTAATTCTGTATTGGTTGGGAAGACACAATTTAGCAACATTAGTCTTCCTATCTACTTACTGCCTGTGAGCTAAAAACACCACCATCATCACTTAGGTCATATTGGATAGCACAACAAGCAACTTAAAATGTGCCTTAATTCATTGTGATATATTTTATGCTTATTGTTTATTAAAATTTCTTTTTTCCAAACATAATTGTGGACTTCAATATGCATTAAGGTTTTGAACATGCCTATAAATCATCTTTGGTGTGTGTGTGTGCGTGTGTGTGTGTGTGTGTGTGTGTGTGTGTGTGTGTGTGTGTGTGTGTGTGTGTGTGTGTGTGTGTGTGTGTGTGTGTGTAAGTACTAGAGTTTGAATTCAGGGTCTCCTACTTGCTAGGCAGAAGACACTCTGCTGTTGATCCTCCCTTTCAGCCTTGTTTTGCACTGGTTATTTTGGAGAGAGGGTCTTGGTTTCTGCATGAGCCTGTGCCTGGGCCATGGTCCTTTTAGTTTTCCCTTCCCATTGTAGATGAAAAGACAGGCACATGTCACTATACTTAGCTTCTTCTGTTGAGATAGAGTCTTGTGGACTTTTCTGTACAGACTGTCTTGAAACTGTGATCTTTTCTATCCCAGCCTTTCAAGTAGCTAGGATTATACTTGTAAGCCACCAGCTGCAGACTTCAACTTTTGATAGCTTTTTGAAAAAAAAAAAAAAAAGGTGTGTGTGTGTGTGAAATTTATTGAATGAGCTATAATGCGTGAACAATAGGACATCTTAATTCTTTCTCACCACAAATCCTTTACATCTGTTCTTTGATGGGCTGGGAAGGTGGCTTAGTGGTAGAGTGCTTGCCTAGCATGCATGGAGCCCTGGGTTCCATTCCTCAGTACCACATAAACAGAAAAAGCCAGAAGTGGCACTGTGGCTCAAGTGGTAGAATGCTAGCCTTGAGCAAGAAAGGCTCAGGGTGGTATTTTTACAATAAAAAATTTATTTAAAAAAAAAAGAAAGCAAAAGAAAAGCTCAGGGACAGTGGCCAGGCCCTGAGTTCAAGCCCTAGGACTTGCACACACACACACACACACACACACAAAATCTGTTCTTCGACTTAACATTTTTCCACTTCCAGCTTAAGTTGCATTCATCATTTATCTGTCCTTTCCTAGATAACAAAACTTCAGTTCAATGTGATACTTTTGTGTCTCCTATTATTTTTTATCTAATTAAAATTATGTTCTTTCCCCCTGTGATTTGAAGCCTGCAGATGGACCAGGAGTTTGGCAGAATTCTTTTCTCACATCTGGCTCTACTAACTCATCACCTGCACGCTGTTATTCTACACCCCTCCAGGGTTGGGCATAGGTTGGGATTTTCAGGGAAGATAGGAGAAGAGAGACAATCAAGGAACAGGTCTGTAGCGTTGTAACCTGGATTCGACCCTCTGCCAGTGCCAGACTCCTTATGAAGAGGCATTCTTAGTGTTCCTATGAGCCCTTCAGGTTCCCTCCTCTCATAACAATTGCTAGGATCTCTCACCTATACCTCCCTTCAGAGGGGATTCCCATTTCACTGGCTGGCATGATGATGGCCAAATGTTTATTGCTATCATCTTTCCTAGCGCCCCTCTCAAGTGGAAATCCAGCTGTATTCTATAAGTCTATAGCTGGACAATGGAGTACACACATATTCTTTTTGTTTTTTGTGTTTTTCTTGTGGGGTTTTGTTTTGTTTTTTTACACCCATCCAAGGGCTTTAACTCAGGGCCTGGGTATTGTCCCTGAGCTTTTTTGCTCAAAGGTTAGTGTTCTACCACCTGAGCCATGGCTCTATTTCCAGCTTTTTCATGATTATTTGGAGATTAGAGTCTCAGACCTTCCTGCCTTGCCTGGCTTCAAATTGCAACCCTCAGACCTCAGCCTCCTGAGCAGCTAGGATTGCAGGCATAAGTCATCAGTTCCCAGCTGTGAGTGCATATATTTTTTGCCTTGCTCAACTCAGTAAGTCAAGCTTTATCCTATCAGGCTTTGCTTCCTTGAAGCTCTTGACCAGCCACAGTTTCTGACCTTTAATCTTTGATCTTTGTGTGTGTGTGTGTGTGTGTGTGTGTGTGTGTGTGTGTGTGTGTGTGTGTGTGTGTGTGTGTGTGTGTAGGTCGTGGGGCTTAAACTCTAGGCCTGGGTGCTATACCTCAGCTCTTCAGCTCAAGGCAAGCACTCTAGCACTCGAGCCACAGCACCACTTCTGGTGGTTTATTGGAGATAAGAGTCTCGGACTTTCCTGCCCGGGCTGGTTTTGAACCGTGATCCTCAGATGTCAGCCTCCTGAGTAGCTAGGATTACAGGTATGAGCCACCAGCTCCCAACTCTGGCCTTTAATCTTTTTAGGAGTCAGTTCCTGTTTCTCTCCTTCTGAAGATAATGTCAAGATTTCAAATGATGCTCTTAAAGATTCCATCCTTTCCTCTATAGAGGTAATACATGGCCTACTAGCTATTCTGAACAATAGCTAACACTGCCTCTCTGAGTGCAGTAAATGCTTTGCCTTCTCTTCACAGTCTAGAGAGTAGTTTCTGGAAGAGGGTTTCACAGTCTCTTAGCCTGTTCTGCATATGCATAATCTAATATTACCCAAGGGGTCCAACATGTGGAGATATTCGACAACTCAGTTCAAGTTCAGATATCTCAAGTTAAGACATGCAACTCAATATTAGCTCTCAGATTTGGGAGCCTCCAGTGAAACTGAGTCAACAGGAAAAGTTCCATCTTAACATCATGTTATTTAGATGTCATGAACTCCTGCTGGTACTTTTTCAATACATTATGATTTAAATCATGTTCCTTGACAAAACACATTTGGAAAACATTTCTCTTTGGTTTTGCTCTTAAGTATGATGTAAGCTACTGGTTTGAGATCATTTTTTTAAACCATGTTGGAGGAATATTCTGTGTGTAATTTGTTTAACTTTTATCAGAAATGGATATTGAATTTTGTTAAATCCCTTTTGACATTTATTAATATGAGCATGAAGTTTGTCTCTCTTGACCTATTGATGTAATCAATGATATTTTTATATTTCTTAATATTGAATCATTCATGGTTTCCTAGAGCATTATTATTTTAATATAATGGTAGATTAGATTTGCTAATGTTTTATCTAAGTGTTTTGTGTCTGTGGTCATGAGTGAGGTTGGTCATTTTTTCCATCTTCATCAGGTTTCAGTATATGAACATTACATATTTTATTCCAGTCATAGTTCTGTATAAATTTTTAATGGAAGACTAACATATATATGTGTATATAAATACACATATCAGTTAACTTTCACAAAGGAAACACTCATGTATAACCAGGATCTTGATAAAGAAATACCCAAAATATCCCTTCATGCTCCCTTCCACTAACTATCAACCACAAAGGGTAACCACTGCCTTGACTTTCGAAAGTGCAGACTGCTTTTATCTGTTTTCATGACTTATCTCTATGGACTCACACATGCACACTCTTTTGTGTTCATCTTCTTTAATTCAATATTATATTTGTCAGGCTTAGCAATATTATTATATTTAGTTGTATATAATTTACTCTCATTTCAAATATACTATTCCATTGTATAAATATATGGCAAATTACTTATATGTTCTCTTACTGATAGGCTTTTGTGCTGTTTTCCATTTGAGGCTATTACAAGTAGTACTTCTATGGACAATCTAGCTCATGTTATTTCTTCAAATATATACACATATCTGTTGCATCACAGGAGTTATAAAAACTGGTAAACATGTTTGCTATTTCTTACTGTTTATTTTAAGAGTCCTTTATATACCGAGAATGGAAAGAGATACATCATGCAAACAGCAATCATAAAAAAAAGTTGGAGTGGCCCTTTGAATATCACAAAACAGACTGTAAAATAAAAATTGTGATTGGAGTCAAAGAGCATTTTATAATGATAAAAAGACCAATTCTTTAAGAAGCTCTAGCTATAACTATGTATATGTATGTATACATGTATACATACATACATACATACAGGATATATATATATACACACACACACAGGGATATGTATATATCATATATGTGTTATTGAGGATAAGGGATTCCCAATAACAGAGCCCACAAACACAGAAAGCAAAATCTGACAGAATTTTATGGAGAAATAGACTGAATTGTCATAATTTTATATAAATAGTTATATATATATATAAAACTGTTTAAGGAAGCAAATGGGAGCAGAGAGAGGCAAAGATATTGAGGAAAGGTGAATGATATTAAAGTTTATTGTATCTATGTATGAAGATGGTATAAGAATTCACATTGAAAGCTGTTGAACCATAAGGAATAGTGGATATGGGGGAAGAAAGAGTAATAGAAGAAGTTATTCTGATTAGAATATAATATAAGCATGTGCAAGACATTAGATTGAAAACCCTCAATACAAATGGGGCAATGTCATTATGAGTCAAGCGGAAAAAGTCAGATAATGTGATGTTAGGAAAATGAATCCTTAGATAGGTATTTTAATGTTTTTTTTCTTTCATGCATGTGTTTCTAACGCATTTATAAGTTTATTTCTTTGTTGCTTTGTATGTCCCTCCCCCACAGTATAACCCCACTTTCAATACATTTGATGTCAGTACAACTTATGGAGGAGATGGGGAAAAACAAGTCATTTAAGGATTCAGGTGGACCTGTTGCAACAATGAGAAGTACAAATTGTCATGTTAAAAAGGAGCTTTACAATGTCGGTGTGGGGGGGGAAGGATTGGGTGGGGGGAGGGGGGAGGCTGGGAAGGGAGGAGAAGGGTAAACAAAGGAGAAGGCTGCAATGCTTGGTAAGAAATGTATGCATTATCTTGCCCATGTAATTGTAACCCCTCTGTACAGTATGTTCACAAATAAAATAAAATAAAAAAAAGAAAACCCTCAATACAAACAACACACACACACACACACACACACACACACACACACACACACACACACACGAATAACAGGGAAGTAAAACAGACTGTTGGGGGTTGGGCACCAGTAAGAGGGAAAATGGAAAGGTAAATGAGAGTGAACATGACTGATGTACTTTGCATGCCTATATGAAACAGAACATTGAAACCTAAAAAAAGTAAGTGTTAGAGACATATATACTTCATTTTCAGTATCTGAAAAACTGGAAGAAAATCAACAAGGAGCAGAAGGCTTTAATATAGGGGTAATCTTTTTTATACATTTTTTATTGTAAAAATACTGTACAGGGTTACAGTTACATGAGCAAGGTAATGAGTACATTTCCTATCAAGCATTGTTACCTCCTCCTTTGTTTTTCCCCTACCATCCCTTCCCTCCTAGCTCCACAACTACACCCCCCCTCATCTAAATTGTAAAGTTCCTTTTTCAATATAGTGTCTTGTGCATCTCATTGTTACAATGAGTCAACCTGTATCCCTATTTAAGCATTTTGTTTTTTCCCTTCCCCTCCCCAAATTAGGAAAGTCTATATACAAGATGCAGAGCACCAACATCAAACACAGTGAAAACAGGGGTTATACCATGGGGGAGAACATAGAAAGAAACAAAAAAATCACATAGTACATTATAAATACATTAGAAACAATAGCAAGGAAGAAAAAACCACTTGTGTCCCTATCTTGGGGTTCATTTCGCTTACCATCATCTTATCTGTCATATGTACATAGCTTTTGACCTTTTCTGCTTGTCCCAGACATATACTAGCTATTGCAAATAAGGGAAACCATGGGGCCTTTGTTTCTTTGGGCCTGGCTTACTTCACTTAATATAATTTTTTCCAAGTCTTTCCATTTTATAGAGGTAACCTTGATGACCTGAGGTTAGGTACAACCTTTTCATATATGATATCAAATGTGGAAGTGACAAAAACAAACAATAAACCTTCATAAATTTGATTTCATCATATTTAAAACTTTGGATTTGATAGAGATTGTGAAGAAACTGAAAATTTTAACCCATATAATGGGAAAAAATCCTTTGCAAATCATAGGTTTGATAAAAAAAAAATCTTGCATCTATGAGGGGAAATATTGCAATTCCCTAATAAAAAAATAAAAATGACCTCAGTTTAAAAATTAGCAATGAGCTGGGAAGGTGGCTCAGTGGTAGAACGCTTGCCTTGCATGCATGAGGCCCTGGGTTCAATTCCTCAGCACCACATAAGCAAAAAGAAAAAAAACGGAAGTGGTGCTGTGGCAAAAAAAAAAAAGAGCAATGGATCCTAGTAGATGTTTCTTCAAAGATGTCCAGTAAACATATAAAAATATGCTTGATGGTATTATAATAAAGGAAAGGCAAATCACAATCACACTGAGACAATACTTCACATCCAATAGGATAGTTACAAGAAGCAAAGGTAAAACAAATCCTGATGAGAATTGGAGTCATTGCAACAAGCGTATACTGTTAATTGTACTAAAAAAAAAAAATAGCCCTGTCAATTAGGATAAGAGTCTTGGAGTTGGGCTGGGAAGATGGCTCAATGGTAGAGCGCTTGCCTTGCATGCCTGAGGCCCTGGGTTCGATTCCTCAGCACCACATAAGCAAAAAGAAAAAAGCCAGAAGTGGTGCTGTGGCTCAAGTGGTAGAGTGCTAACCTTGAGCTGAAGAGCTGAGGGACAGCGCTCAGACCCAGAGTTCAGGCCCCACGACTGGACCCTCCCCCCCAAAAAAAAAGAGTCTTGGAGTTCCTCAAAACTTTAAAACTTGAGTTCCCAAATGATCTAGCAATGTCATTCCTAAATATATATCCAAGATAAATAATATATAATATATGTATTTGTGCACCAAAGCTTGTAAACAAATATCCAAAGCTACATTTTTGCTAATAGGCAAAACATGGACACAACCAAAATTTTGTCCATCAATTGATGAATTGATCAAAATAAATTGTTAAATGCTTCCAACAATTATATGCTTATTGCTTATTCAGCAATAAAATGAATTAAGGGCTGATATATGCAACATGGATGAACCTTGGAATCCTTAGGCCCAATCTTAGTGATCAGTAAGCCAATCAAACCATTTGCTACATATTGCTCTATTTGCCAAGTGTCAAATTAAACAAATCCTTATAGGCAGGCAGAAGACAAGTGATTGGCTGAGAACAGGGAAAGGGGTTAATGAGGGGGCAATGGGAAGTAATTGTTAATTGGTACAAGATTTTCCCTACAGGTGATGAAATGTTTTAAATTTAATTGTGGTGGTGCTTATCCAAATGCACTAAATCTGAATACACTAAAAATCATTAAACAGTATACTTTAAAGGGATGAATGTTTGTATGTGTAGATTTTATCATCAATAAAGTTATTGGGATGTATTTCTTTTAATCCAATCAAATATTCTTACATTAAAAAATGTTTTGTATTTCATATGGGTGCTCAAGATATGCCACTAAGTGGTCAATAAATGGAATAAAGTCACATCAACTGATGCTAATAAACCTTTAGTCATACAAAACCAATGGACTAAATTGACAGAATGCTTTAAGATTTATCCTACAAACAGACTTAGAACCCTGTGTAGGGTTTTGATCTGATGAAGACCAGAACCCTTTCCTGGATTAGAAGCACCCCCAAACAATGAGACAAGCAAACTACAAGCAGCACATTCCTATCTGCAGGACCGATAAAGACCATCTGATGCTGCTGGTTATTCAGTGGGGCCATTCTCTCCACGAAATCACAATATTTATTTTAACACCCATGACTATTGAGTGTGTGTATATATCTACACAGTGATAAACCATTGCTCTCATATGCACACAGGCTCTGAAAAAGATCAATTCATCAGGACAATAATACAGGACTACAAATGAGGGAGGTTGTTTATACAGTGGGGTTGATAGGGTTCTATGATATGAGCCACAGAGAAGGACACACAAATGCTCATAATACATGATCTATATTTCACAAGATGGACATTGTATAAATAATTAATAGCATGGGCTACAGATAGCACTGATAGGAATAAAGAGAGATAGCGTGGAAGAGAGTTCAGCTGAAATACTCTGTTCTTGAACAGGCAGGATAGAAAATGAACAGCTTGAACAACTACATCACAGATTTTGAAGATATTCTTTCTCAAGCACTGGTGGTGGCATGGCTGGTTTTTCTTCTCAATGATGGCCATTCCTGAGGACATCATTTTGAACTATTTTGCATGTAGATTACAAAAGATGTAACTGAATGCCTGTCACTCATGCCTGTAATCCTAGCTACTTAGGAGGCTGAGACCTGAGGATAATGGTTCAAAGCTAGTGTAAACAGGTAAAGCCATGAGACTCTTATTTCCAATTAATCACCAAAAAAACTGAAAGTGGAGCTGTGTTTCAAGTGGTAGAGTACTATCCTTGAGCAAAAAGTTCAGGGACAGCACCCGGGTCCTGAGTTCAAGCGCCAAGACCAACACAAAGGAAAAATCAAAAAAGAAAAGATTGTTTCCATTGCCTATTTTTATGAAAGCCACATTTGAACTGCATAGATGCTAGTGGTTTTTCTCAGTGATGTTCTCTTCAGGAATACATTCAGCTAATTGGCAAGATATTGACAAGCCTATATGTCATTTATCTTTCAACAATTACTCAGTGCTCCCCCAAGTACCCTGTCATCTACCTAGAGAAGTACTGGACTGATATTTAGTTCATGTCCCTAAGGACTTCTCCATTCCCTAATACATATGTATTAATTTCCATTCACTTCATTAGAGCAAGGAGTAATATGGGTATGAAGGAGGTGGACAGCCTGATGCAGTGAGCATCTGTTACGGTACATGAGTAACTCTTCCCAGTATCTTTCAGCCCTCATTTGCTCCATAAATTCACATTGTGACTAACTCATCTCTGAGGACTGGCCTGTTTCCTCTGGGAGTACTAATGTCAAGCACATGAACACCCTCATATTCTCCCTTACCTAGGAATTACAATGGCTTGAATTACACCAAGAAATGTGACTCTCCCAGTAAAATGCCGTGCTTTGCAGGCAGAAATGCACTATTCAGCAGCTAGTGGTTGCCCAGTGTCACTTCCTGAGGGCCCATAAATCAATGCTGCCACTTTCCAGCCAACATTCTGGAGGTCGGGTACCCACTTCAGATAACGGCCAAGGACTTAGACTTTAGTGGAAAGCAAACAAAAACCAAATAGATCTTTTTAAATCTCTTGAAATTCACTGGTGTAATTAATTCACCTCTATCCTTAACTCTCAGCTCTTGAAGAGGAACTAATGGCCAGTTCTGAAATTGACTCCACCCCTGTGGGTCTTATGAGATCCTCAAGGAACACAGGTATTACTCAGTTATGAAAAAGAACAAAATTCTGTTGTTGGCAAGGAAAATAGGTGGAACTAGATAGAGATGACTCAGAAGAGGGAAGGCAGCATGTTTGCTCCAGTAGGTAGCACTTAGGAGGTTTTAAAAAAAGGATATAAAAGTAAAAAAATATAAAAAGGACTATCAAGACTGTGGAAGGAGAAAAGGGGAATAGGGGGATAAGGTAGAGTAATAGAGGGTGTGAATGTGATCATTTGTTATTTGCATGTATGGAAAGATCCTAACAAAACCTTCTACTTTGCACAATTAATTTACATTGATGAAAAGTTTAACAAAAATACTTAAACTAGCCAGGTGCCAATGGCTCACACCTGTAATCATAGGTATTCAGGAGGCTGAGATCTGATGATCATGGCTCAAAACCTGCCCAAGCTGGAAAGTTCATGAGACTCTTATCTCCAATTAATCATCAAATAGTTGAAAGTGAAGCTGTGTCTCAAGTGGTAAGCACAAAAGCAGGGACAGTACCTAGTCAAGTCCCAGAACTGGAAAGAAAGATAGAGAGAAAGGAAGAGAGAAAGGAAGAAAGCAAGAAAGCAAGAAGGAAAGAAGGAAGGAAGGAAGGAAGGAAGGAAGGAAGGAAGGAAGGAAGGAAGGAAGGACAAGAGAAAGAAAGAAGGAAAGAAAGAAAGAAAGAAAGAAAGAGAAAAAGAAAGAAAGAAAAAGAAAGAAAGAAAGAAAGAGAAAGAAAGGCAGACAGGCTTGAGGTAATCAAACGTGGAGAGTTGCATTAAAACTCTCTAATTGCTTGATAAATGATAGCAAATTATTGAGTTCTTCCACATCTTCACCTGTGTCTCTTATTTCCCTGTTAACAGTACTCTAGCGACTCAGCTATTTCTTCAGTGGTGATGTTACTACTTTTCTATTGCGTCTAGATATTTAAGCTAAAATTTGCCAAGTTGAGTTTTTTGTTATTGCTGTTGTTGTTTTCCTTTTTTATAATTATATATTTTCTGTAACTACATACTTTAACTCTGCCTTTCATAGGCAGAGTGCCACAGAAACCCTGCTTCTCTGCTAATGGTAGTGCCTGGGCTTATAGTACCTCATCAAAACTCTGGTCTCAGTTCCCTTGGGTGCATGCGACCTCTATGTGGGGTCCTTTTTCAGCCACTCTAGCAAGGATCGGCAATGGCCTGGTGATTCTTATAAGTCACTGTTGTGATTACAGTGGAGAGGAGAGGAGTCTCCACTACAAGGAACGTGTGGTTTCCCTAGGTCTAAGTGTCCCTTCTTCAAGCCATTTCAGAAAGCAACTGAACTTACCATATTAACTAGAAATGTAATATATTTTCTCTATCCTACCAGCCTGCCTCCACAAAAGCTTCTGACTTGAAAGTAACACCAAAAAGAGCAAGAGAGGATTTGGGTGACACCTCCCCTGTGCCCTGTAGTGCCTGGGTGGTGTGTGCCCCAGGCCTTGTGTGGAGCAATGCTGAGTTCTCTGCATTCGCTGCACGTTTTCCTGCCCTGGAATTTGTTTTGTTGTTCTAAACTATGGGAGAGATAATAGTTCGTTTCTCAAAGTGCAAAGGCTAAACCTACTGATAAACTTAAGTTGCTTCCAGGAGCAGAAGTCACCCAAACAGCCAAACAAGCCTGAGTTCAATTCCTGCGAACTTAGCCAAGAACCTGGAAAGCCCAGAGAAGTCCAACATGGCCAAAAGGGACACCATAGGGTCATCCTAGCCAGTTCTTTGAAGAAAGAAGCACACAGAGAGACTTACTTTATCCCTTGTATGGCTGCTTATATCTTAGACTCATAAACACACAAATTTGATATCTACCAGCCCTACCAGTTGAATGCACCTGAGGGCTAAAAAGCCAGGAACAAACACCAAACAACTTAGCCATCCCTTTCTTCCTCAATAGTAAGTTTGTCAGACAAAGTGTGAAACCACCATCTATAGCATAGCTTGACCATGCAGGCTCGATTTGTAATAAGAGAGTTTTCTTAGGTGAGAAAACTGGAGACTTCTGAAAGCACATGCCTGAGAGTTTTTGAAGGTTTTGAGAAGAAAACTTATAATTGTCTCAAAATATAAACTGAAGTTTTCATCTCCAGGTGAATAAATACTCTCTCAATGCTACCACAGACTATAAGTGTTGCTCAGGCTTAGCAGCATCCTCATGACACCAAAATAAATAAATATATCAATCAATCAATCAAACCCTTTTTTTAAAAAAAAAAAACACTGGGAAGAGCTAACTCAAAGACTACACCGGTGGCAAAGAAAGGTGGCTGCAGAAGTAAGCAGAGACTATAATTTGGGGTAAAGCTGGGTTGGAAAGAGTACAGACAGAGCTGTATATGGGAGAAGAGGGACAGACCAAAGGCTGGAGGGTCTTACTGGGGTGTGAAGCAGACACAACTGGCCATAATTGGGGATGTAGCCAAGAGAGCCAGTAAGTGGCAGTAAAGGTTGTCAGAACCAAGGAGATAAAGGAAATGATTGGCCACCATGTTGGATCCGATTATGCATTGTACTTCATGTTCTTAGAATTGATGACAGGACACATCCTAAAGTCTTCCCAGCCTTCTTCTCCTGAGTTACCAAGGATGGGAAGTACAGCTGAATTCCCCCCCTCCCCCCCCCCCCCCCCGCTTATATAGGCTAGGATCTTAGGACATGTACTCAAATTCTCTTCTCCTTCATTCCTCCATCAAACCAAGGAGCCCATTCACAGCAGCTCTATCTACAATACCCTGGGGATGCTAGCCCCTGGGAGAGGCTGCACTGAGCTCTGTTTGTGAGCCAGGCCTTGCAGCCGGGTGGACCTGGGGCAGCCTTGACTTTTTTTTTTTTTGTCAGTCGTGGGGCTAGAACTCTGGCCTTGGGCGCTGTCCCTGAGATCTTCCACTCAAGGCTAGTGCTCTACCCCTTGAGCCGCAGCGCCACTTCCAGTTTTCTGGTGGTTAATCGGAGATAAGAGTCTCATGGACTTTCCTGCTTGGGCTGGCTTTGAACCTTGATCCTCAGATCTCAGCCTCCTGAGTAGCTAAGATTGCAGGCATGAGCAATCGACCCCTGGCTTGATTCCTTATCCATCTAGCTGTATCAACATGGGCCAATGGCCCAAATCACCATGCTTCATATTCTTCAATTGTAAAAGAGGATACTAATAGTATCTTCTTCAGCGGATTGTTGTAACAAATTATGACCTTATAAACACAGCAAAACAACAACAACAACAAAACAACAACAACAAAACTCTGGCACACAGGGAGGATTTAATAAATGACAGTGCTACAGCAATGTTGGTTGTCTGTGTATTGTGGTGGCATGTTAAAATGCTGTGCTGAGCATAAAAAAACCCAGAACGTTTCCTCCATTTTGCTAGAGGGAGCACTTATCTGGGAAACAAGGAGAAAGGAACACAGGGTATGGTATAAAGAATGAAGGGAACCAAGGCCATAATAGGCCGAGAAGACCTGGGAGAGTTCCCTGGGGAGTGAGAACTATGACAGCTGGGAAGTAGAAAGGCAGTTAGTCATCAGTGATGGCAGAATGGCGTGCCTGTCCTTCTAGGGAGACTGTGAAGGAAAGTTCTGGAATGGAAGAGTTAGCACACCACTACTGTCATCCAGTCCAAGCAGGCAGAATAGCTGGTGCGGAAGGAGGCTGCACTTCCAGGCTGTCTCCAGAACCAGCTCAAGTTGAGGAGTCCTGGGAAAGCTGGAGGGCTAAGCATGACAGCCAGTGTCCACCAGGCAGGCACTGGTGACCAGTGAGACAAATGGGCTCTGTAGATGAGGTCGTTGGGGAATTCTCCACCTCTGTGAGCACTCACATGATGCTGCATGTCTCAGATTTCTTCAGCTCCATGCTGAAAAGCTTCCCACATGTTACTTCTCTGAAATGAAAATGTGTCTTCGGATTGTTTTCTTTCCCTTAAAAAATGCTATGGATGAAATCCATGGCTCTCTCCACCGTGACATCTTTGAGTCAAGGAAACACAAAACGTGCTGTAATCACATCACTTAAAGGAATGCAATGTGCTAGTTTCTTTTCTTCTATAACTTTGTGGCATTTGACCTGCCAGTCACCTACCCTGAAGACTGCTAGGAAAAGTAAATACCCTAACAAGCAATGCACAATGCAGCTAACTACCCAGGGACAGCCATGTTCAAATAAATTGATTGGGAGGTTACACACAGTCAGGAAATTGGCTCACTGGAGGTGATAATAGCTAAGACCCCCACTGCCTGGCCAGCTAGAGTGGATGTCTTCCTACTCCCAGCGTAGGGCTCCCTTTCCAGTAAGCCCTTCTGAATATCTGCAAGTTTAATGCACACAAGCTTTCCTCATTCATCCTGAAGCCTTGACAAATGTGCCTCTGCTTACTGGGGCCTCCAAAAGGAAAGGTTAAGTGAAGTCTGAATGGAATACAAATAGTTCTTCCTTGGGGGGAGGGGGTGCGGGGGCTCTGTTCTTGAAGAGTACAAGCCAGAAAATGAACTTCTTTCACAATCATGAGGGAGCTCCCACTGGTGTTCAGTGTTCTAATGGCTGGAGACATCCCCCAGGTTCCCTCCATCAACTCATGGTGATTGCATATATATTTAATCAATTTCCACCATGTTCCTGGAAAGGCATTTAGCCAGCTGCTAACAGACTCCTCCTGCTGCTCCCCTCTCCACGAAGTCCGATGGCAGAGCCCTCCACCAGCCACAGGGGCTTCATAATTCCTTCCTCGCATCCCTCCCAGGCCAGCCCAGCTTCTTATCACAAGGGAGTGCTACCCAACCATTTGGGCAGCCAGGAGGTAATGCTACCTTCCAAAGGTTACATACACCAAGTCACCCACACCCTTCTCCTATCTACCCCAGTCAAGCCAAATATTTCTTGAGAGAGAGAGAGAGAGGGGGCGGGGGGAAGAGATGCCGTAGAGGCTAGCACCATTCAGGAAAAAGAAGACCCTGGGTAGACATGAATTAAAACACAATGAATCTGGCTGACTCTGAAGATGTTATTGTGGTACGGCACAACGTGCAGCTCTGCAAAGAAGGAAAATCAATTTTCATTAATGATTTTGAATGTGCCGTTGGCCTTGGGTTAATTATTTATTTGCATGAGGGTTTAGATTTATCTCACGGAGATGCCAGATTATTTGAAAGGGCTTTAGTGCCTTTGACCTATGCTCAACGAACCTTCTTGACCCATATTTCATTTCACATGCAGAAACAGTAGGCAGCCATTGGTTATTTTTTCATTATCATTATCTCAGCCAGCTTCCTATATGCTGGATGCTATTCTAGGTTCTGGGAACAAAGCTGAGAGAACAATGTTCCTGTGTTCATGTACATTAGCATTCTAACAATGGGGGAGAAAGATGACCAATTAATGAAAGTGGATATGAACTCTGGATATGATGGGATAAAATAATATCTTTACCTCTGTGCTTGGTCACCCAGAAATACAGTCTAATCATGACAAAGATATTCAACAAACCTTAATAGAAGGTCATCCTACAAAATACTGGTCTAGTGCTTCTTAAAATTGTCAAGGCCAGTCTAGATGTGGTAGTACACATCTGTAGTAAAAGTTATTCAGGAGGTAGAGGTAGGAAGATCCCAGACAAGAGACCCAGTTTGGAAAAACAAACAAAAAGCAAAAGTACTGTGGACATGGTTAACTGTCATATATACATTTCTTCTAAGTAAAGAAAGTAAGCCGGGCATCAGTGACTCATGCCTGTAATCCTAGCTATTCATGGGACTGAGATCTGAAGATTTTGGTTCAAAACCAACTTTAGCAGGAAAGTCTATGAGACTCGTATTTCCAGCTAACTTCAAAAAAATAAAATAAAAAGTAGAAGTGCAACTGTGGCTCAAAGTGGTAGAGCAATAGCCTTGAGCACAAAAGTTCAGGAACCAGTGCCTAGGCCAGAAAAAGGAAGAAGAGGAGGAAGAGGAGGAAGAGGAGGAAGAGGAGGAGAAAGAGGAGGAGGAGGAGGAGGAGGAAGAGGGTGGCGGCAGCAACTCATATCAACAATTTTGATTTCCCAGCATGTTTCATGTCTATTTTTTCCACCTGTACTGGGACTTGAACTCAGGGCTTCACCCTCTCACTTGGCTCTTTTACTCGTGGCTGGTGCTCTCTCACTTGAGTCATACCTCCACTTCTAGCATTTTCTAATTAAATGTATATAAGAGTCTCAAGAATATGTCTGCCTCTGCTGAGTCTGAACTGTGATTTTCAGATCTCACTCACCCGAGTTCCTAGGATTATAGACATGAGCCATGAACACCCAGCTTACCTGTCTATTTCTAAACCAGTAATTGGGATTACCACAGTCAGCTTCAACCATCCAGACTTATTTTTCCTCAAGTACACTTGGAAAGTGATAAGGTACTTCACTAAGAATGGGTGTAGAAACTGAAGGATGCATGTTAGATAAACAACTAATAGTATCTACTGCTTATGGTGGGTAAACTGAGGGTTTTTTGGTTCTAAAGGTGATTCGTAATAAATTAAGAGAGGTATACAGAATATAGGTATATTATCACCAAAACTATGATTTATGAGCTCTACGATCTTAATATATTCCTTACAAGTGCAGACAATTGTATTTTGAAATTGAGCGTGGTGGTACTTGCCTGTAATCCCAGCAGTTGGCCTAGTTCTTGGGAGGTTGAGACAAGAGGATTATGAGTTTGTGTCCAATCTGGATATATAGCAAGACCCTGTTTCAAAAGACAAAGAAACAAAGGAGAGAGAGAGAGAGAGAGAGAGAGAGAGAGAGAGAGAGAGAGAGAGAGAGAGAGAGAGAGAGAGAGAGAGAGAGAGAGAATATTCAGAATACATTCCAAATAGAATTGAGATTTTGACAAAAACTTGAAAAGTAAAGAACTTCATGTTCCTAGAAAAAGTTTATTAGAACAAGGAAAACGAAGGATGGTGTTTAATAATAATATCTATAATTAATGAACATTTTCCATGTGTTTAATACTTTCCTACTTCACATAAATTATATCATTTAATTCCCCAAATACCTTAAGGTCTTATTGCCACATTTTCACTTACCAGGGAGGAAATGGGGATTGAGAAAGCTTAAGGCAACTTGCCAATGTCGCACCAAGAAGCCAGGATTTGAACCCAGACAGTCTGGCTCCAAAGCCCGCATGCTTAATCTCCAAACTACACACCAAAGTGTTCAATCTAGATTTGAACATTTAAACCTCAGAGCAAAATTCCTCAAATCAGCATTCTCCCTTAAAAAAATGTCCTGCTGTCATCAAAGAGATTTTGAATTCATTACATTATGAGCGTTTTCTTTCCTGGCTCTTACATTATAATGCATCTTCCAGTTGACTTTCATTTTCAAACGCTTGCCCCTTTCCTTGAGATTCTGGGTGACCTGAAGACCCAGGAGGAGGTGCTCTTCCAGGGTCCCTGGAGAATGAGAATTCAGAGGAATGTGGTTCTGATGGACTTCTGCTCCCAATGACCTGTACTAGCTTGTCTGAAATGTTACCTTAGTCAACTAGATTATTGCTCAATCATTCTCAAAACTTGAACTAAACAGGTCTGGTGTTTGGGGGTCAAAGACCTTCCAGAGCTGACCTTCTATTGTGTAAGGGAAGGCAAGACACTCACCAAGCCTCTTATTTGATGAGTGGAGAAAACACAGACTACTTCATACCCCCAAAGAGGAAATGGGGCTAGACTTGGGCCAACTATTTGGCAACAGAATTCTTATTTCTCAGAGGATTACCTCCAGAGGAGAGAAAACACATTTTATTCTTCTAGGAAGATGAGTGAGGCTGAAGGAATACTTTTTTACTCAGTCCTCTCTTTTCAAAGAATTATTTCTTCAGGGCAAGGGGCACTTTGCTAATAGTCAGTACTTGTGTGCAGCTGAATCATAAATGCCACAGATAAGCCTTGTACTATTACACTGACCAGTTTCTGCTGCTCAGAGATAGAGGCACCACACGTAGCCACAGGGTTGACCCCTGCCCAGGTAAAGGTCACTCAGAATTGCCATCCGGGCCACAAATAGAAAACGGGGCAATAAATATTAATATTGCAACTGCTTGATCACCTGCCCAAAGGAAACCTTAACACAGCCACTCTCAGGCAGAGCATATCTCTACTGCCATACTTCAGAAACCCGGGGCATACTTTGGCCCCTGGCCTGCAGGTGACACAGAAGTGTCTTTAGAAGTGAACTTGGCCAGCCAGACACCAGTGGCTCATGCCTATAAACCTAGCATCTTAGAAGATGAGATATATGGATTGTGATTCAAAGATAGATTGGGCAGAAAAGTATGTAAGACTCTAATCTCTAATTAACCATCAAAAAGCTAGAAGTAGAGCTGTGGCATTCCCGCATTCCCTCTCCCCCCACCCCCTGCCAGACACGGGCTGGGGTGGGGGTGGGGTCCAGCGGTAAGACAGAAAGACATGAAGACAGAAAGACAGACAGAAAGAGGCGAAGGTAGTCAACTTAAAAAACATACATATGCCAGCAGTTGAATATCAAATTCTTGTTCTGATCCTACTGTACTACATGTGATATTATTGTTGTGTTTCATTACTTTCGGTGCTAAGAAGGCATCGTGGTGAGTTAACTAAGCTTCTATAACTGCCCAGCACATATAGATGGTGTGGAAACACTAGTGGTGTTTTTGCTTCTGCTGCTGCTGCTGCTGCAGCTGTGGTTGTGACTGTGGTCATTAGGCCAAAGACCTGGATACAAACTCAAGACTATTCCTTCATCACCCTTCCTTGAGGCTATTCCTTGGTTTTAGAAGTTGGCCCCTGTCACGTCCATTGGTTCTCCATTCTCCTTCAATTCTCCCCTGAGGGGAGACTGTAGAAGAGCCTTTATCAAGCTTTGACCACCCTAGTGAATGGTAGATGTCGCATTCCCCTTTTCCCTCCTGAGGAAAGCAGTCTAGCTTCTGAACTCTCAGTCAGCCTGTCTCATTGGCAGGGAATCATGGGAATTTCCACAGCTGGCTGAGTGGATATTTGCCAGTGTTGATGCTTGTCAGACCATCTAGATGGACTAAAGACAGTGAGACTCGAAGCTTGAGATTTGCAGGCCCTCATCTGGATAGAAGGCCAGGCCCTGTGCTCCAGCCAAATGATTGCTTAACCTCTCTGTCCTCACTTCTAGCTTCAGTTTTTCCACATACAATGGAAGGAATGCCAACATAGAGGATTGTGCTGAGATTTGGGATGTGTAATACACATAGCGCACTGACCTGGTAAAGAGCAGGTACTCAAGAAGTGTAATATTGCTATTATCTTTTTTCAGCTTATAGCCTATGGATAATGCATACTTTAAGTGTCTAAAATGTTGCTTTCAAAATTATACCCAGGCCAGGGTGGCCATATACACCTGTAATCCCAGCTAAGCTTCAAGAGGATTGTTTAAGCCCAGTAGATGGAAGTCAACTTTGACAATATAGTGAGGTGTCCGCCACTAAATACTATATACCTGTGTGTGCATGAGTGTGTCCATGTATACATCTGTGCCTATGTGTGCATGTGTGTGTATATGTATGTGGAAGGAGAGAGAGGAAAGGATATACTTGAAATTTGCTGGATAAAATCATATTCTAGAATTTCATTTTGCTTTGCTTTTTGAGTATTGATTCACAGGAAGCTGCAAGAGAGGTCTCAGGTCCTCTCCACCAGTTCTTCCCAATGCTTACATCTTACACTGTACAAACACAGCACAATGGGAGAATCAGAAAAATCAACATTTGTGTAAAGTAAGTACAGTTCTATGTCTTTTTCTCACATGTGTCGACTGGTGTATCATAACCATAATTGAGATGGAGAGCTATCTGATTACCACAAAGACCTCCTTTATCCTACACCTTTCTTGCTACACATATTCCCCCCACCATCTGTCACCCCTATCAAGACTGGTTCCAGAATCCCTCCACAGATGCCAAGATCCAGGGTGCTTAAATGTACTATATACAATAGGGAAGCATTTACCTATAACCTACAAACATTCTCTTATAGTCTTTAAATCACCTCTGTGGTACTTATACTACACAATACAATGTAAACACTGAGTGAATTGTTACACTAAATTACTTAAGGAATTATGACAAGAAAGAAATCTTTACATATTCAGTACAGAGGCTGTTTAAAAAAATTCAATCTGCACTTAGTGGAATCCAAGGGTATGAAACTTGAGGCTATGAAGGCTCAGTTGTACTTATCACTTCTTCATCTCTACAATGTCTTTTTAATATTTCTTGTAGTACTAGGATTTAACTCTGGTCTTTATGCTTGCTGGGAAGATACTCTTGATCCTGAGATGTGCCTCCCACTCTGCCCTTTGCTGCTTATTAAGCCAAGTCTGATTCACCTATGACTTCCCTTTTAGCTAGCATTGTCACATCCAGCTCTGTTGAGAAGAGGTCTTACGAACTTTTCTACCAGGCCTGGCCTTGGGTAGTTCAGTCTCCTCCCAAGATCCACAATCTTCCCAATCTCAGCCTCCTAAGTAATTAGGATGATAGGCGTGAGCCATTGATGCCTATATTATTAATTGTGTCATTTGGATACACTCAGAGTGTGTGATCTTTTGATATTGGCTCTTTTCACCCATCATAATGCTCTTGAGGTCCATCCAAGTGTTGTATTTATTATTGCATATTTTTCCATGATAGGGATTACAGTCACTTGTTTAATTATTCACCTGTCATAGGACATCTTGATTGTTTGGGGCTATAACTAATAAAGCTTCTATTGGCCTTATTATGTAAGTTTTCAGTTCTCTTGGATAAATGGCAGGGGTGTGCTTGTTGGATCATACAGTAAGGTGTATGTTGTTTTAAGAAACTGCCACACTATCTTCCAAACTGTTTGTACCATTTTACATGTCCTCCAGTGATGTCTGGAGGTTTCAGTTTCACCTTGGCCTACCACTCTTTGATGTTCTCACTGTTTTATTTTAGCTGGTCTAATTAGTGTGTAGTAATGTTTTTTCTTTGTCCTAATTTTCCTAAGGCTAGTGACATTGAACAATTGCTTACATTTCTCTGTCATCTATAAACCCACTGTCATTGTGTCTTTTCATGTCTTTTGCCTGTTTTCTACTTGGATTATTTGGTGTTGTACAGTTGAGATTTGAGTGTTCTTTATACATTTATCTTAATTATGAATTCTTACATGGAGATTAAACTCCCCAAGAAGCCCTGATGAGGAGAACAAGGATGAATGGTTACTGCCAGCTACGGGTGATGTCCACATTGTGCTCTTGGCTTCTCTGATGCCACCCTACCTTGGGAAGAGATTAGGGGGGTGAGGAAGAGTACTAAATGAAGATTGTCAAGAGTAGACATTTAAGCTCTGCTTTGGGGCTTTGCTGGCAGAGCTGAAGGTGGGTGACAGATGTTTTTGGTGGTGTCTGGCTGAGGCATATTAGCTATCGCCTAAGAGTTTTCTGTCTTCTTGACATTTTTTGGCTCCTACTTCTTCTTAACACTCCATCTGGGATGTAGGAAGAAATTTAAATTAAATAAGCAAACAGGAGTTTCTGCTGAGAATAGCGGCTCAATCCTGTAATGCTGGCTACTTGAGAGAATTGATAGGTAGAGAGACAGTTCAAGGCCAGCCTGAACAAAACAATTGTTTGCAAGACTTCATCCCTACCAATAGCTGGACACAGTGGTTTATACTGGTCATCCCAGTGATACAGGGAAGAACAGATAGGAGGATCACAGTCCAAGCTGACAAGGCAAATTGCAAGACCTTATCTCAAAAATAACCAATGAAAACACTAGGTTGGCAGAGTGGCTCAAGTAGTAGAGCGCCTGCCTAGCAAGTGTGATGCTTTGACTTCAAACCCTAGATTCACAAAAGGAAACCAGCAACCATGAGGCAGCTCACAGCACTGGTGCTTATCTAGTCCGTCTTATGCCCCTCCTCCAGGTCTTCATGTTCTCACATGTGCAACATGCAGAAAGTTTTAGCTGTATTTAATGGAAGGAACAGGGGAAAGTACTTCTATTTCATCTTTCCAGAAGCACCCTGCTCATGTCATAGTTTCTTGCTGTTGTTTGGTTGTTTGGATGCGTGGTTCTTACCACTTCAGATAGGATCTTGAACTCAAGATTCTCCTGCCTCAGCTTCCAAAGCGCTAAGGTTATAGACATGTTCCACCATACCTGGCTTTTACTGCGTTTAAGTGAGATTGATTACAATTTCATGTGCTCAGTAGACATTTGATTTCCCTCTTTTAGAGCTGCCTGTCTCGTTCCATAAACCCTACATCTGTTTTTCTATTAGCTTGATTATATTTTCATTGATTTGAAGAGTAGTCTGGATATTACTCATTGATCAATTTATATATATATATATATATATATATATATATATATATATAGTATACATCTCCCAGGTGTATTACTTATTTTTGTTATTGTCTAAAACATTTTTCATAATGACTTTTACATGAGTATAGTAAGCAAACAGTATTGTCCTTTTTTTGTGTGCTGGTACTGGGGCTTGAACTCAGTGCCTGGGTACTGTCCATCTGCTTTTTCACTAAAGTCTAGCACTCTATCGCTTGAGTCACAGCTTCACTTCCAGGTTTTTGGTGGTTAAATTGGAGTTAAGTATGTCATGCCTGTAAGGCCTGCACAGGGACACTTCCCAACCTCTTGGCTAAGTTTCCGCCCAGTATCTGTTACCTAGGTAACTGGCAGACCTGGAAGCAGTCACATTCCCCTCCTGCTAGGTCACATCCTGGGCCACCTCTGGTCACACGCCTCTCATCTGACCTTAGGAAGGTCCCAGACCCTAAGATCACATCCAGAACCAGTGTGGCCACACCTCTTCCTGTCCTGGGCCTAGATAAGTCCTGGCCCAGGGGTAGGTCGCCCCCCCTTTTTTTTACAGCCAAGCCTGTCCACCATGCATAGTGGGGGCAGCAGTTTGGTAAATAAACTTCTTTTCCTGCCTGAACAGTGCCAGTGTTCTCTTCATCAGCTACCTAATGAAACCTACCTATTTAATATACCTTACAATGCCAGGATGGCTTTGACCCACGATCCTTAGATCTCAATCTCCTGAGTAGCTAGGATTACAGAAGTGAGCCTATGGCATGCCAGCTATATTGTATTTTAATAACAACAATTTCAGGGTTTGTGTGATTATGCACCAATGAGAAAGTAAAATACTATTAGAAGGAATTTTTCACTCTGGAGCTGGGAGCATAGCTCAAGAAGTATAGTGCTTTCCTACTTTCCTAGTAAGGTTCTCTAGTTTCCATCCCCAGCAATGCAAATAATAATAATAATAATGTTTCATTCTAAATCAAGAAAGATCTAAATCTATCTTAGATAGATATCTTACTGTAGATATTTCATATCCTTTCATAGTACATTGAAGTTTTACATGGAGAGTCTTCCTCTTCCCTGTTTCCCTCAATACTTGTCTCTTTAGCCAGACACTGGTGGCTCACCCCTGTAATCCTACCTATTTAGGGGCTGAGATCTAAGGATCTCACTTTAAAGCCAGCCCAGGCAGAAAAGTCTAAGAGACTTTTATCTCACAGGTTGGCTTTCACCACAAGATAGATAATATAGTTGGCTAAAACCAATTGAGCATCTTGATCATCTCAATGTCCCATATTTATTCTCTCCTTTGCAATTTCAAAATAGAAGCCCTGGTATCTAAAGTTTCATTCCTTCCCCTGAAGGACTTTGACTAGATCTTTAGCCATCAGCTTAGATATCATCAATATGGGTTCAGTCATTCTTGCTACCTACTATTGGATCGGCTTCCCCTGTGTATTTACCTTTATATTAGTCACCACAGTGATTTCATCATTTTATTTCCCATTGGATAGTAAGGCCAAGAAGGAAAGGGACTGAGCACCCAGCTCAGTGCTTTACACAGAAATTGCCCCTCAATAAATGCATGTTTTATGACTAAAATTTTTAAAGCTTAATAATGTTTCTAAAGTGCTCAGAAGCTTAAAAAAAAAAAAAAAGCATGTAGTTGCCAAAGTTGGCCCTTGGTATCCAAGCCTTGTGATTTATTGGAAAGGATGTATACATGTGTTGAACTCACACAAGTATGATGGAATAGACCAAACTTTTAATAGAGTTTGGTAAAACACCAGCGCTATATTACATCCTGAGCCAGCTGACAAGCCACAGGCTTCATCACACTATTATTAATGGGGCTTTTTTACAGCTATTATTTCACCATTCCCCCTTCGCAGAACTCAGCAGAAGCACAGTCTCTGCACAGAGGCTTTGGATTTAAGCATTTTACCACCTGACGTCATCCATCTGAGAAGCAGGGGGAAATGCACACCTACCCCATAAGGATGTTGGCCATTAATTAGGCAAATGGTGAGCTGTCTTCAATATGGAGGCGCATTTAAGTGAACGCGTGCTGTGTCTGTTCTAATTACACCTCAAGTGTGAGAAAAGTGGCTACGATCGCAGAGCTTTGTGGTGGCTTTGAACATAGTGCAATGCCTGTTGTCTCTAAACAGAGAGTATCAATAGGACGCATTAAAATGTCAGCACCTTTGCAGGGATTTTGTTCATTAAAACAGCTGCAAAAGAGTACTCTAAGTAACTGCAGACCAAGTTAGAGACTCAGCATCTGAGCAAATAAGAGCCTCCAGAGAGTCCAGAGGGTTCATGGAGTGGCAAGGGTGCAATGAACCAGGTTTGAAATGGTGGTTGATGTGGTAAGAGGGGCTCAGGGAGAAACTGAACTTGCCCAGTGCTCTACTGCCTAACAGGGCAGTAGATCAACTTGACACTTCCCGGCTTTAATTTACTTCCTCCTCGTTTTTATTTCGCGGCATTCCCAATTATGCAGCTGCCAGGAAAGGAAGCAATGGAATTTCAATATAGAAAAGACCAGGCCAGTTCTGCCCAAAGAGCCAGTGGGTCACGTCTTCTGCTGGCTAGATGCTTCCAGGACAGGTAAGCAAGCTCCAGCGAGGGCACCTCCCATGTTCTGACTTCACTCTTGCCTTGGTGGGCACACAGTTTCTCAGCTGCCCCAGTTTGGTGGCTGGGGATGGGGGGTGTCGGGGCGGGGAGGGGGCAGGAATCATCTATATTAAACCATTTTGTTTGGTAAATGTTTTCTTACTTACTGAAGAGTGTTCATTATTAATGACCAAAAAGGGAACTCCTGCCTCTTGTGGCAGAAGTTGATACATTTGCTTTGTATAATTACTATGTATAGTTAGCTATGTGGTCCTTCCGCTAAAATAAATTGCCTGCTTCCCATAAGAGCCTTTTTCAGTGTCACAGGAGAGCTAGAGGGAAGTTGGCCACAGAGACTAATCTCTTCAAGAATGCCATGGACAAAACCAGAAGCACAAGCAGATGGCAAGTTGGAGATGAATAGCGTTTTTTTTAATGGCTTCAAAATAGCTCTGTCTGTAAAGGGTTTTACGGAATGACAACACATAGACCGATTTAACTTATCTATTATTGCATGGTTAGAGCTTCTGAGAACTTACCCCTAGTTCCTTCTATCAGAACACAAACTGATCTCATTTCAAAGGTGGCAGGGGGTGGAGAGGGGAGGAGGGATTTAGAACAATTGGAATTTAAAAATAAATAGGATAGCTAGGTAAGATGTAACCTGACCTACAAACAAGAGGCAGGTATTACAAGACAGGAGGCTCTTACAATCTAATATTTAAGTAATAATAGTACCGTTATGTTGAGATTTAACAGCAGAAGTTGAACTCTGAACTCCGAAGTAAAATCGACCCAAACTCTAGAAGGAAAAGTTATGACAAAGACAGCATACCTTGGTCTGTCTCCAATTAGTAAAAATTCACATTCTACTGATGACATTAACCCTTTATCACCCAAGCAAGGGCTTTGGGAAGTGATGGAGGCTCTTTATATGCTAGTAGGAAAAAAAGAATAAGGTAGCCAGTGTTAAAACTAGTACCTTCTTACCTCTGATTTTCAATCTTTAAAAATGTCCAGAAAATAGCATATGTTCCATAATAAGCAAGTCTCAAAGAGCCTACTGGAGTAATGAATAGAAAGCTGAGAGGGTAATTTGGTTTCAGGTTATTTCCTTGATTTTTTTCACTCATAGCTGGTGCCTTGCCACTCTAGCCACCCTTCTAGTTCTCCTTCAATTTTTCTTAGTCCAATCTGCAGTCCTGCAGTGTTTACAAACTCCGGCATGATGTTCAATGTATTGGAGAGTTATAGTAAGTTTTGTTTTACCATGTCTAGACCAGATCTTGGAGAGGACACAATAGCTCCTTGAGGCCCATGTGGGGTGAACAACCCTAGCTGGGATCCAGTGAGCAAAAGGCCAGAAGGAGCTGTGGGAACGGCATCGGTATGCTCAAGATGAGTGGCCGAGTCCATCTTTCCTCCTTGATTGGCATTCCTGCACATTGGAGGCAAGGAAAAGTAGGGGAGACTATGGATGGAGGACGGACCACTGAGTAAGACACTGCCAGACTAGGATGTGATCCAGGGAGAGAGCAATTGTCTACCTTTGTGAGGGCTTAGATTTGATTCCTTGAATGGAAATGCAAGGAAGGAAGGAAGGAAGGAAGGAAGGAAAGAAGGAAGGAAGAAAGAAAGGAAGGAAGAAAGGAAGAAAGGAAGAAAGGAAAGAAGGAAGGAGGAAGGGAGGAAAGGAGGGAGGAAGGGAGGGAGAAGGTTAAAGAAAAAAGAAAAATGAAGGAGATAGGGAGGGAGAAGGAAGGATGGAAGAAAAGGAAGGAAGGAAGGAAGGAAGGAAGGAAGGAAGGAAGGAAGGAAGGAAGGAAGGAAGGAAGGAAGGAAGGAGGGAAGGAAGGAAGGAAGGAAGGAGGGAAGGAAGGAAGGAAGGAAGGACGGTAAAGAAAGACATTCTCTCAAGAAGCCAAAAAACAAAAACAGAAAAACAAAACCCAGACATCAGGACAGTTCCTCGGCTGGATGGAGATTGTCCTGTGGAAGCCGAGCAGAGGATTCTGTGGATGAGAGAGTTGGAATATTCAGGAGGGAGATGATGGGATGGTGAGAAGCAGAGGATATGGGGTTTAGGGGTCCAGGGCAGAGAGGATCGCCCTTTGAGATTCCCCTTCTGTGGAACAAAGAAAGATCGCACAGAGAAGACTGGGGAATTTTGAAGGAGGAAGCCTTTTGCACCATAGAGCGTGGGGTGTATGGAAGGCAGGACCTGGGTAGAGGGCTGTGAGGGCTGTTAGGAAAAAGTAGGAGGGCAAAGACTGCCGCGTGGCCTACGGCACCGTCCACAGGAGCACATTAGTCATCACCTAGTGACCACTGCCAGAACGGGAGGCAGACATCCTTGGAGGGAAGATGACAGTGGCATCTCACAGGCCCTCGCTGGCCCTCACAGCTTACACCAAGGATGGGGCAACTGTTCTTAGGTTATGGCCTCCGAAACAAATGGCTAGAGACAGGAGAGAATGGCATAACCATGTCAAGTGGTTGCCACTTTGCAGATTGCTGCCTGGGCTGCCTCTCGAATATCTAATACACTTCTATTCAACTGTGAAGTCTCCAGTTTAAAAGCCTAGCTTCATGGCCCATGATACCTTCCTTCCAGGCAGAACTAGTTTTCCCTCTCACCACTCCCATTTGTACTTGGCCTTGCTGCCAGTTTTCTAAGCATTTAGCTTGCTCCATGTCCCACCACCGCCACACGGTAAGTAAGCACCCTAGAGGTGGGGACTATCTCTTCACCATTATGTGGAGGGATTGGCGTAGCCCAGACTCTGTAGTCCAGGCTTCCAACCAGCACAAAGCATAACAAATTGTCAGGAACTCCAGCCCACCTCAAAGGCTGCTCTAGATCTCACTTCCTTCATTCAGCTTTATTCTCAACTAAATGATCCAACAATTTTTTTCTGTTCATTATCTTTAAGTAGTTGTAGAAAGGACCAACAATGGCTTTTCTCAGTCACAGTACTGCTGATTGTTTTCATATGCTGATTTGATATATCATTCATAATTTTAAATGAAGGTTTATTTATGGCTCATAAAGGAGCAAGTAATTTATAGAAATCACAGATCAGGAAAGATATATTCCCTTTGATTTGGAAATCCTCTGTGTTTATCACATCCTTAGGATAATTTGTGGCAGATAGATGATAGATAGATAACCATTCACATATGTGAACTCTAAGGAACTCAGAATGTGATCCTCAGTCTTGCAATATCCATAACATGAAAGATTTGGGGAAATGCAGAATCTAAGACCTCAATCCAAACCCGAGTCCAAATCTGTGTATTAACAAGACCCCAGGTGATTCCTGTATACATGCAGAAGTGGCAAACACTGATGTCAGGTATAAAAACACCCAAACCTTATGAAAGTAATTGGCTTTTGTGGGAGACAAAGAACAATAGTTCAAAAATTCTGTCTTATCTATTCTGTTTCAGTTTTTTAAAAACGCCAGTCTTGACCTCCCACAAAATTTATGTCTCAATAGAGATCTTAAGCAAAAGTTTGAAAAACACCAATTCATTTGCTTTTCAGAGCATGAAACATTGACTGTAAAGCCCCAGGCCTCTTAAACCATGCCTAATGGCAGAAGACAGTGACGCGTTGCCCTTGGCACTGTACATATAAGAAACTGACTGGATGAATGTTTGAAATTTGGTTTCAAATGTTTGTTTGATTTTTGAATTTGTATAAAAGAAGTTAACACAAATTTGACTTACAATAGCTGCTTGCCCTGACCTATCTTTTAATGCATAAAATTTTCGATAGTACTGTGATGAATACCTTTTATTTAGCATGCAGCAATTATATCTTAAGCTCACTTGGTTTTACTTGCTTGGCTTGTGTTCTTCCATTTGAACCATGACTCCAATCTGTATAGCTTATTCACGTTCTAGCTTTCTCTCCAATTCACTCATACACATACCTCCCTTTCTTTCTCTAACACCTTTCTCTTGCTTTTTCTCCCTCCCTCTCCCTCTCCCTCTCCCTCTCCCTCTCCCTCTCTCTCTCTCTCTCTCTCTCTCTCCCTCTCTCTCTCTCTCTCTCTCACACACACACACACATATTTTTTGTTGGAGTATTTTAAAGCAACTTCCAGACAACGTGTCTCCTCATAATTTGGTAGAATTCCTTTCTTTTTTATTCACATCTCAATGTCATTATTGCACCTAGTAAAATTCCAAACATTCTCACATCCTCTTACTCTTAGTCTTTAATTTTCTCTAGTCATTCCAAGAAATGTCTATTTTATGGCTGGATTGTGTGAGTCAATGCTTACATATGTCCACATGTCACATGAAGTTAATGTTCCTTTTAAGGGCATTTTCCTGCTCTCCTTTTTATATTTAATGCCATTTGTTTAGGGGAAAAAATTGAGCTATCTCCTTATTGCATGTCCTTTATTATGCTTGGCTGGCTGTAACCTCATGGTGTCATTGAACATTTCTTCCATCCTCCTTAACACGATTAAGGGCCTGATTAGCATCAGATTTTAACTAGAAGACAGTGTTGCACAGTGGATAGGTGGCCTTCTGCTTATGCATATGCAGTGTGCTCATTCCACTTGGGGGTCTTAAGGTTGTCCAATGGGCTCAAAAGCTGTCCATCACATTTCACCTAATAGAGGTGTTCGTTGGGCCCCAATGCCACTCAGGGAAACAAATGGTGATTTGTTTATTCTGTCAAACTAGCTATATTCTAAAAACTAACTTTCCATTGCCAGCTATTTGCTTCCTCTCAAACACCCTAAGAGAAAAACACTAAATGTGGTTGATTCTTTCCCTTTATTTATCAGTTTTCAGAACGAGTAGCTGAGGTAGTGGGAGACTGCATGACATTCTCAAAAATGCAAGCTACCAAAGATCAGAGCAAGGATTCAAATCTTGGTTGGACAGGATTTAGAACTTCCTGGTTTCCTTTTGTTTTTGTTTCTTTATATTTATAAATATATCAAGATGTTAATGTGATAGATTCATAAGTGGAAATTACATCTTAAGAAAATTTATCCCTGATAACTTAGAAGTATCTCTCCACAATATGATTATCCCCTTCTACCTGTAATGATGCTGTTAATTAAAACAAAACAGAAGAGAGTGAGGATTGGTGGTGATGTGGAGAAACTGGAACTCTTGTAGACTACTGATGAAAATGCAAAATGGTACAGCCACTATTGGAAACAGTCTGAAGGCTCTTCATAACACAGAGAATTGAATGCCAGGCCGTCCATCTATCTGACTACTACTGCTTGAAATTGGTGAGATACAAAAAGTTCTCCGTTTACTACAGCATCATTTAGAATAGCCAAGGTAAGGTAATGACCTAAATAACTATCATAAAATAAAGGGATCAAGAAAATGCAGGATATAAATGTAGTATAGGAAATCTAATGTATGGCATGGTAAATCATGAAGAAACTCATGATTTGAAATAAACAAATCAGAGAAAGATAAATACTGCATGATATCCCTTATCAAAGTATCTAAAATAGTCAAACTCCTAAAGGAGTCTAGAATGGCATTTGCTGAGGTGTTGGGAAGAAAATGGAGAGTCACTCATTGGTGAATAGGAAATTTCAGTTATGCGCGATGCATGAGTTATAAAGACCCACTGTACAACATTGTTTCTACAGATAGCAATACTCCACTGTGTTCTTCAAAATCTATTAAATTGTGTGTGTGTGTGTGTGTGTGTGTGTGTGTGTGTGTGTGTGTAAATATTTATTTATGGAAGAACCTAAGCTATTTTCCTATAGCATGTCCTTTATTATACTTGGCTAGTTGTATCCTCATAGTGTCATTGACATAAAACATGAGATCTGGTCTCATACCACAGTGAAACTGTAAAAAGAAATGGAAAGGAATCTTTCTGTTGTGTGAAGGGAAACTTGAGTGGAAGACTGAGTATAAAGAACTATTTTGTTTTCCATGCCACCTTGGAAAAGTATCAAGTACATTGTTACTGATGTTTATGAAACATCTGTGCTAATGAAGGTATCCTTATTATTGTTGTAAGCTGATGGATTTTTCAGATGATATCTACTTAATTGATACTACCTCAACAAATCCTTTTCTAACAAAGAATTGTCTAGAGAAGTTACTACCAGAATAAGCTTGAGAACCTGGTGCTGGTGACTCATGCCTGTAATCTTGGTTACACAGGAGGCTGAGATCTAAGGATCGCAGTTTGAAGCCAGCCCAGGCAGAAAAGTCCCCATGAAGGCTCTTATCTCCAATTATCCACTTAAAAACCAGAAGTGGTGCTGTGGCTCAAGTGATAGAGCACTAGCCTTGAGCACAAAGAGGCTCAGGAACAGTACCCAGGCCCTGAGTTCAAGACCCCCCCCCACACATACACAGCAGAATACATTTGAGAGTTATCATCTAAATTCTGACATTTGAGAACAGAAGTTACAAAGGGGCATCTGCCATCTTACAGCTAAAATCTCCTGGAGTGACTAGAGATAGTATATTAGAAAAGAGTTTGTACAAGTCTTGATGAATTGATCAATCTACTGTAAGATGTTCACAAAAAGGTTCTATGTCACTGAATTAGACTAGAGAGGCCATTGGCTATCATTTTCTAATCCTCCTTAGCTTTGCCAGGTTATTTGAGATGTGTGTGTGTGTGTGTGTGTGTGCGCGCGCTGGTACTGAGGCTTGAACTCAGGGCCTGGGCACTGTCCTGGAGCTTTTTTGCTCAAGGTTAGCCCTCTACCACTTGAGCTACAGCTGAAGATAAGAGTCTCACAGACTTTTCTGCCCAGGTTGGCTTTGAACCAAAATCCTCAGCCTCCTGATTAGCTAGGATTATAGGCGTGAGCCACCAGTGACTGGCTTGGGATGTTTTTAAAGGCAAGAAAGATATGATGGAAGCACAGGAAGGAAAACAGAGACAACAGAGATAAATGGAGATGCAAAAGATGCTCAGTGTAACAGGAGATTCACAGTGGGAAAGGCTGGTGGACATGGGTAGGTTATGAAACCAGAAGAACAATGTGGGGCAGTGGGAGAGAATCATGCTACTTTAGACCACACAAATACTGCCAGATGCAAATCTACTTCCACAAGTTGGTTCTGATCCACATTTCCTAGTACATTTCCTGGTACTTCCTTGTGCATAGGATTCTGTGCCTCCATAGAAGCTAAGTCTTGGTGCATTGTTTGCTGCTATAGTTCCCGCACTGATAACAGCATGCAGGGCTCAGCAGGAGGAGGAGCTAAATGTGTTTTTATTGAACAAATTTATAGATTTCCCCTACTTGTTCCAAGGTCAAACTCAATCCCCCCTCTATAGGAACTTACTGCCACTCCCTCTAATAACATCTTCTTCATAATTCTATTACAGTCCTTTAGTTTTTCTGTTTAATGCATAGGGTTCTTTGCTCAATCATTAGTGACTGGTAGCTTTTAATCAAAATGTAATCGGAGATTTCTTGCTGGTTGTGTGCCAGCCTCTGCCCCAGGTGTAGTGAATCAGAGTCTAGAGTTCGAAGCAGGTGGTTTCCTGATGATTCAGGTGCACACCCAGGTCTGCAAAGCAACTGGGAGGGCTCATCTCCAACTGGGCTCCGAATTCACTGTGCTCCGTGTAGTTGAAGTGAATTTGGTGATGGCCAAAGTAATGACTAGTGGGTTAATTTAAAATGCAGCCACCTTTACAGAGGAAGCAATAGAAACCATTAAAGTGAACTGGGTTTCACAATAAGAAAATAGAACCCAAATTTAAAGACAGACAAATTTCCCACAAAATGTATTCATATCCATCAACGATTTTAATAGAAATTTCATTGTTGTGAACATGTACAGAGAAAATTGTGTACAATGTAAGTATGCATCTTAATGAATTGTTTCAAAAACTCAGCCCAAAAGACAGCACATGCCATGGCCCAGAAAGCCCCTTCTAGCTCTTTCTTGTCACATCTGCCTGTAAGAAGAGCTGGTAGCCTCATTCCTGATACTGTAGATTTGTTTTATTGTTTGCTCATCTTGATTTTGTGTGGGTGTGGGTGTGCTGGTCCTGGGGCTTGAACTCAGAGTATGGGCACTGTCCTTGAGCTTTTTTGGCTTAAGGCTACAGCTCCACTTCTGTCTTTCTTTTTTCTTGGTGATTAATTAGAGATGAGAGTGTTATGGACTCTCCTCCTGGACTGGCTTTGAACCATGATCCTCGATCTCAGCCTCCTGAATAGCTAGGATTACAGGTGTGAGGCTCCAGCATCCAGCTTTCATCCTGACTTTTACCTGTCTTTCTACTTGTCTATCTGTCCATCTGCATCCTGCTATAATTAATTCATCCTCACAGCTATGGAATATTCCACCATAGGAATATAGAACTTTGTTAACCCTCACTATTTTAGCTGGATATTTGGGTTGTTTTCAGTTTAGGACTATTATGAATAGATGTGTATTTCTTTTGGTGGACAGTCACATACCTTTCTGTTGAGTATTTAAGAGTGAAATTGCTGAGCAATAGAGTACACACACGTCTGAACAGTTTGAGTAAATACGGGCTCAATTTTTTATGTTTCTCTGTGTTTGTGCCACCGTAATGTCTTCCCACACGGATGTTGCACTTGATCATGTGCCTGGCTCTTGCCAATGGGCCAGTAGAAATATGATGTGTGCAGAGCTCATACAAGTACTCACTAGGGTTTGAATTCTCTTTTGCTTATCTTTGAGGATACTTCAGGCTAGCCAACTGAAGGATGGGAGATCCATGCAGGAAAGCAGAACATCTTGGATGACGTCAGTCTACTAACCAGCTCCTAGCCATCCTGCTAGCTATCCACAAGTGTGACCAAGACAGCTGAAGTTAACTGAACCTAAATCAGACCAGAAGAGTGGCCTGCCTGACTCTTAGGCTTGAAGGAAGTAAGAAATGGTTGTTGTTTTTTGTTTTCAAGTCACTAAGCTTTGATGTAGTTCGTTACACAGCCATCGCTGCCCCATTGCCAGATCCAAAGGGACAAAACTGTGGCCAAAGGGCCACAGTTATTACCTTCACCAAAAATGCCTGGAGTTCACACTTGGCATGGATTAAACTACATGAAAACCAATATTTGCTCTTGCTTCATTTTAATCACTCTTGGGAGTGTGTAACAGTATCAAATGATGGGTTGAATTTGTATTTTCATAGTAGCTAATAATGGTGAGTACCCTTCCATATCTTTATTACCTGATAGCATATCCTCTTTGGTGAGGCATCAGTTTATGATTTTTATCTGTTTTTCTATTGGATCAGGTTGCTTTAGCTACTGCTTTGCCAGAATGAATACATACTGAAAAGATAGAATCCCTTCGTGGGAATGTTGGTGTAGGTGTCTTCTGTTCTCTAACTTTCATGGTACTACTTAATGAACAAAAATTCTTCATTTCAGTTTAGTAATTTTAGTCTTTCATTGTTTCTAGCACTTCTTTTCCTGCTCTAAGCCATGAAACTATTTTCTCCTATAAGCTTTGTTATATTTCCTTACTTAGTTAAATCAATGTTCTCCTTGAATTGATTTTTCCTTTCCTTTCCTTCCTTCCTTCCTTCCTTCCTTCCTTCCTTCCTTCCTTCTTTGGTAGCATGAGGGTTTGAACTCAGGGCCTCACATGCATCCTCAGGGTGCTTGCTTGCCTGGTGCTCTACCTTTTGAGCAATGTCTCCAGCTCTGCTTTTTGGGGTGCCAGTCCTGGAGCTTGAACTGAGGGCCTGGGCACTGTCCCGAGCATCATTTTTTGCTCAACGCTAGCACTTTACAACTTGAGCTACGGCTCCACTTCTGAACTTTTTTTGGTAATTCAATTGGAGATAAGAGTCTCACAGACTTTGCTGCTTCAATTGGCTTCAAACCATGATCCTCAGATCTCAAGCTCCTGAGTAGCTAAGATTATAAATGTGTACTACCAGCACCTAACTCCACACCTATTTTTTGCTGGTTATTTTAGAGATAGGGTCTCAAAACTTGATCCACCAGATCTCTGCTTCCTGAGTAGCTAGGATTAGAGATATGAGTCATTTGTTCATTATGGTATAAGATAGAAGTCAGGGTTCACCTTGGTCCCAAGTAGGTATTTAACTGACCTGTGTATTTCTTTGGAAATGAAGGGAATTATAGAACTAAACAACTTAAACACTTCCTATTTGGTGACAGCTCAGTGCCAGGAAAGACTTCCTGAGCAGGCTCTAGTCCCAGCCTCTGCAGCCACCTCATTGGCTGTGCCCTGAGCAGGTTACTTGAGCTGTCTCTGCTTATACATAAAATGAGAAGGTAAAGTTAGATTATCTACATTCTTCCAGAAGTGTGGGATCGGGCAGAAGTGACATCAGACTCCAACTATGGTGTTATTAGTTCTGGGCCACAGGGAAAATTTTTAACATGTGGGATTTCCCAATTTCCCTACCCATTAAGAGAACAATTGTACCCATATGTAGGGATGTTTGTTATATTGTATTGTTCAACCAGTCTACCTTCATTTAATCTCAGTAAAAGTATTGGTACCTTTAAATTACTAGCACACGTTTGCTTGGCGGTGCAGGTAGCCCTGCCATGAGAGTCTTGGTTTTGCCTCATTCCTAAAAGATGTTATTTCTTGAGATGGTTCTTCATTATCCTTGATTTCTAAAGTTGATCCTGAGCATGTATGGAATCCAGGAAAGGACCACAGGTCTATAGCACAATGATACTTGTCCATGATGAATTAGAACAACTAAAGTCACTAAATTTCTACAAAGCAATTAATTCAGACTTCCCTGATTTCCTGAGCACTCTATGAAAAATGATGATTTACAGATTACTCTACTTTTCTTCTTTACCTGGCATTTTACTCTGCCTCAACTACTAGACAGTAACTTCCATAGGAGCAAGGGTTTTATTTTACCTAGAAAATGACTAGTATACATACAAAGTAAATACATGAATGAAAGCAAAGTAAGAACCACATAAAGTATGTATCCAAAGTAGTAGCAACTAATCAGGCACCAATGGCTCACACCTATAATCCTAGCTACTTAGGAGACAGAGATCTAAGGATCATGGTTTGAAGCCAGCCCAGGAAGAAAAGTCCCCAGGAAACTCCTATCTCCAATTAGCCACTAAAAACTGGAAGTGGAACTATGGCTCAAAGTAGTAGAGCATTATCCTTGAGCAAAAGAGCTCAGAGACAGCACTCAGACCCTAGGTTCAATCCCCATGACAGACAGAAAGAAAAAGCAGTAACAACATTCAATTAGTTCCATCCTATGTTATATTTAATATGGCACAGCAATCAATAATTGATTATGACTGGAATGGCTCTGCCAGTCTCAAAACTCCAATTACTATAGATGTTCAGTAATAACATTACCACAAAAATATTAGCCCTGTTCATAATCAACACATTTTTCTTAAGTGTACCTTTGGGAGCTAAGAGAAGGAAACTGATATTTCCAGCATACATATGCTGTACTTACTTTTTTTTTTTTTAAGAACAGTTTTATAAATATGGTTACTAAGGACAAAATTATCCAGAAAGCTGTTGTTCTTTACTTTAAATAAAAGCAGACATTAGAATTTTTTTTACTATAAACGAATTCTAAGTTTTATGTGTTAACTATTAGTGAGTTATTCAGCTTTTCCTTTTCCAAAATAAATTGTTAATTAAGATGGACAAAAACCAGGAAGCATGGAAGTTAGTCATTTAATTTCCTCACTTGAGGGCTGCCTGGAGTCATTTCCTCCAGGAATTCTACATCTTCGCCTTGAAGTGTTTCAGCAGCTGGTAATCAAATCATCAGCTCAGGCCTGGGTGATACTCTAGGCTCCGATTACAAATCAGGTGGGTGTTTTATACTTGTGACAGAGCCAGATCAACTTTAGAAATGAATGTAAATACCTTCTCCAATGCTGTTTCTGCATGGCTCTTAAGAGGCAAATTGGTCTAGTGGGAGGAACCATAGGCCCGGAAAGCTGATTTCTGGGTTTGACTCAGCCACTACTGATTAGTTCTGTGACCTTGGACTTCACCTCCTGTGTCCTAATAGTCTTGTCTACGTGAGGGTAATAACACTCAAATTCCACCTAGCCAAGTTGTTTTGAAGATGGTAGGAACAGCCAAATGCAGAATATAGCTATTCTTGTGGTTGTGGATGTGACACTAGTAAACTTGAAACAGCTTGAACGATGGAGACCTGCTCCAATAAAGACTTTCATGGAATCTAGCACTGACCATACCAATATGCCAAGTATGAAACAGATGAGTAATTAACATTAGAATTAAAGTGCTACAGGTCAAATGCCTTTGTCTGCCAAATTCATATATTGAAATACTATGCTTAGTATGATGGTTTTAGGAGGTAGGGCCTCAGAAGTGTCCCTTTAAAGAGATCCTGGTTAGGCATCGGGTGTTCACATCTATAATTCTAGCTACTCAGGAGACTGAGATCTGAGGATCAAGGTTTCAAGCCAGCCCAGGCAGAGATATCTCTAATTAATCATCAAAAAGCCAGCAATGGAAATGTGGCTTACCTGGTAGAATATCACACTTGAGTAAGAAAGCCAAATGAGAGGGTGAGTTCTCAAAGTTCAAGCCCAAGTACTAGCATACACACAAAAAAAGAGCCCCTGAAGAGATCCTTTGCTTCTGCACAGGACACACGAAGAAAGCACCATCCATAAAGTAGAGTGTGGATCTTGCTAGGTACCATGGGTACCAACATATTGGACTTCATGGCCTCCCAGACTCGAGAATTAACTTTCTGATGCTTATGTATTTCTGTTGTATATGATATTTTTGTGTTAACAGTCCAAATGGATCGATACAGAAATGAACATGCTTTCCTTGTCCAATTTATTTTCTCCACTAGACCACCAATTAGATAAGAAAGAACACCATCAAAAATTGTTAAACTGAGGCCCAGCACCAGTGGTTCACACCTGTAATCCTAGCTACTCAATAGTCTGAGATCTGAGGACTGTGGTTCAAAGCCAGCCCAGGCAGGAATGTCTGTGAAACTCTTACCTCCAATTAACCACCAAAAAAGCCATAAGTGAAGCTGTGGCTCAAATGGTAGAGTGTAAGCCCTGAGAAAAATAAGAAAAGAAAGAAAGAGAAGGAAAGGAAGGCGAAAGAGAGGAAGGGAGAGAAGGAGGGAGAGAAGGAAAAGCTCAAAGATAGCAGCTAGGCCCTGAGTTCAAGTTCCAGGATCAGCACACACATAAAATTATTAAGTTGAAATAATTCTGCACAAGTCTCTGAACCTGTTTGATAAAGTTTGGCCCAATGTGGCCACCTTACATAGTGAACTGAACTAGCTTCAACTATAAAAAATTGCCACACAAACTAAGAGTTGTACCTTTCCAGACAAGCAAATAAATCTCAGCCAGTGAGCGCAGCTGAGCCTCCAGTCAATCAGAGGTTGATAGCTGCTAAAACATGATCATGTAAGGCAAATGCCAACTCTAGCGAAACAGGTTGCTTTTGTATGTCATTTCCTTTTCTCTGAGTTTTTATACTCATGATGGATACAGACCAACTTGAGAAATGAATCTAAATATCTTTTAAAATGCTCTTTCTGCTTTGCTCTAAGAAGCAAACTAGTGTAGTGGGAAGAAACATGGGCCAGGATACTTCACAGTTTGGGCTTTGTTTTGTAGTCTAGGCTGCCTCAAACTCATCATCTTCCTTCCTTAATATATTGAAGAGGATATCAGGAAAGTGATGCTCCCCCTCTTCTTCTCCTGCCTCTCTCCTTCTCCTTCCCTTTTTCTTCTCCTCTCCACCACTCCCTTCTGCTTCCCAGCAGCTGTGATCCACCATATACTCCCTAACATGATCTTTTCCTTCAAAAGCAATGGAGTCAGTCACCTAATCATGGAGTGAAACTGTGAGGCAAAATAAACTTACCCTCTTTCTTATGCCTCTTTCTCAGGCATTTCATCACAGTAACAGAAAGCTGACTAACACATAATATAAATACAACCCACACATGTGGTAAGTTGGGCATTCGGAGCCATCTTTGGTCTGAAATGCTGTACTGTCCTAGAGCTCTTTCTTGCTCACATAAACTTCATTAAGTTTTTCTTTCTAACATATTTAAATTTAAAGTCATATTTAAGTTTATTTTGTCTGGTTTGGCGAGGAGAAGAAATGGAGCAGTCTGCATATTTCCCAATTTGGATAAGGACATACTGAATTTAGGAGAATTTGAATCAATAAGCTGAAAGTCCAAACTCCAGTTTCAAAAGAACTTGATTTCTATAGATTCTTCTCTGTCTCCTGAGCAAGTTCTATACCATATCCTTTCCCCACAGCTTCCCCTGGAGCTCTCGAGTCAAAGGATTTTTTAATTTTTTTTTATTGTAAAGATACTGTACAGAGGGGTTACAGTTACATGAGTAAGGTAATGAGTACATTGCCTATTGAGCATTGTTATCCCTCTCCCTTGTTTTTCCCCTTCCCTCCCCACTTCCCCACCTCCCCAAATTCTACACTGTATCTTCTCTCTGCAGCTCCCCCTGGAGCTAACTCTAGAGTCAAAGGATTTCTGAATGAAGACAATGTCTGGAGAGTAATAACAGAAGGCAGTAGAAAACATGTTTTGTTTTAATTTTAAAAATAAGACCTTTAGAGAAAACTACAACTGAGTTACACATTCTCATCAGTAAGATAGATTGCAGATGTAGATATGGAGATTGCACACACACACACAGATGCACATACACATAAACACACACACAGTTTGGTGTGACCCAAGAGAAGACAATTGTCCACCTACTTGTCTGGATTTTTGTAATATCTATGTGATTGGTCATTCTTGGAAACTTGCAGCTAGAATCATAGAGATATTTTTATTCTGATTACTGAATACTGTCCCAAATTAGCATTATAGTGATTTAAGTAACACTTCAAATAGATTTTCAAATGTCAGTGCTTTATAAATTAGGAAAAGGTATTTTACTCCTAAAAAGGAATAAGGAATTCTTTTTAGCTCAGATTAATGTAGAAGTAGATAACATTTATATGTCCAGTGTTTCTCTTCACATATTTTTCTTATGCTTGTTGTATCTACTGCGGCTTATCTGCTAGTGAATTCCAGCAGAATATCAAATTGATGGTGACATAGTCAACAAACATTCATAAGAACTCATAAAGCACGAATCACATGTAATTGGTATGTGCATTTATGTTTGAATCTCTATGCTAATAACTTCATAATATGATTATTTTTCTGTTTTGCTTGGAATTAAGCACATCAGAATCCTGTGATGTTTAGCAATGAATGTGGCATTCTCTGTAAAGAGTATCATGATTCCCAGAAGCTCCTTCACTTAAATTTTGAGAGCCAATATCTAAGAGATAACCTACCACAACTTCAAATGGAAGGATAGATGAATTTAAACGTAATCTCATAGATGTGTTTAGTGTGCCAAAACATTTTACAACACAAATCTTATCATGTATCATTGAATAAAGAAGGAAATGGACAAGCAGAGTGCTGTAGCTCTTCTACTCAGCCAAACAGAATATCCTGTCATCTTAGAATAACAAAAAATGTCCTATAAATGAGAAAGTGACATGTATACTTACAGTCTACATGGAGATTTCATCTATGTAGTTGTAGCAGACATCACATAAATATAGTTTGGGCCCCAGGTTTTTTGAAGTATATTCAAAATATTCCCTTAGAACCTGGGTAGCTACTTGCCACAGAGACACATTTACTGGCCTTCCTCTCTTCCCTGGCTCACTTCCTCACTGTATCTCTGGAGCTTCCAAATAAGCACTGCATACAAATCCTTGTCTCATTCTGGTTTTGAGAAAAAGCAAGGTATTCATATACTTACCAGTATATCATAGGTTCCTGGAGTAGCCCAAGGAAAAAAATCATGAATATGTACTTACTAAAATAATAACAAACATCCATACTGAGGGTTTATAACACACCGGACATAATATGAAAAGGTTCACTACTTAATCCCTACAATAATTTACAAATTAGATAATATTATTCCTAATTTGTAGACATAAGGAATTTATAGAATAAGGAAGATCATCTGCTCAACATAATTAGCAAATGACAAGGCTCCATTCAAGTCTATAATACTTGTATGTTTTAAAAAGTAAGTTCCTAAAAGAGTGTAGTGTAATCATGTTGTCTGTATTTCTATTGTGATAGTAATTTATGGGCTGGGAAGGTGGCTCAGTGGTAGAGTGCTTGCCTTGCATGCATAAGGCCCTGGGTTTGATTCCTCAGCACCACATAAGCAGAAAAAGCCGGAAGTCGAGAGGTAGAGCACTAGCCTTCAGTTGAAGGCAATCAAAAAGATATGATAAGATTAATAGTGGACAAAGAGGAGGCAACAATGCTTGATAAGAAATGTACTGTTATCTTGCCCATGTAATTGTAACTCCTCTGTAAGGTATTCTCACAATAAAAATAAAAATAAAAAATTTACATAACACAAATTAGCAACCTTAAAAATTCCTTGTAATAAGCATTGACATAATGAGAAGGAGCCCTTCAGGACTACTTCCACCTTCTAAGAAAACTGTTCTCAACATGTATCTTTGTAAAATCCAGCAGTTATACATGGAATTTAAAATCCAGCCATATTGGTGTTGGAAACTCACCAACCGGTGAGCAAAAGCAAGTGTCAGATACCAAGTTCAGGTCCCTGTTTTGGACAAAGAAAAAATATCCAGTACTTCTTCAATTAAATCAAAATGAGCTTGGTGAAGATTTACTCTTTATCCCAACCACCTCGATTATTTACTTTGAATCATAAAAGTTAGTCACTGGAGAATTGGTTTATTGTTTTTTTAATTCACATCATAATTATACACATTTATGGGCTACTAGATGATGTCTCAGTATTTATACACAAGGAATAAAGACAAATCATAGTAATTGGCATATGCATCACCAGATATTTGTCATTTTTTTTGTATGTGTATGCTAGTCCTGGGGCTTGAACTCGGGGCCTGAGCCCTGTCCCTGAGCTTTTTGCACAAGGCTAGCCTTCTACAACTTATGCCACAGCTCCCCTTTTGGCCTTTTGGGGTGCTTAATGGAAGAGTCTCATGGACTTTCCTGCCTGAGCTGGCTTCGAACCACAATCCTCAGATCTCAGCTTCCCAAGTAGTGAGCTTGAGCCACCCATATCCAGCAAAAAGTTGTCTTTTTTATGGTAGCAACATTCAGAATCCTTTTGATAGTAATATATATAATTCATCATTATCCAATTATTAATTATAAGTGGAGTCCACGATACATTGTAAATTCAGCGTCTGGGACTCTTAGCTCCTGCATAGCTCTGCTGACTGGACACAGCGGCTCATGTGACCAGTGGATTTGAAGGCTGACACAGAAGAATCCAGGGAGACAAACTCCAGTCTCTTCCAGCCATGTGATCCAGCCATCTGAGTGGAGTCTGCAACCTTCCTGGTGCCCAGCAGTCCTTTTTCTCACCATAAAAAGGGCAGATTCTGTAAGTTCTAATCTCATTAAAAGTCTCTAGAGATTCCCTAAAGCTTTTTTTTTCCTTTTCCTTATTGCACAAGTAAGACAAGAACACTTTTTTTTTACTTAAAGCAATTGCAAATATATAGAAGAAAGTGCAGCAAATTCCCAACTCTACCACCTCTTACATGGAAATTTCCATTTTCATGAGTTCCATATATGCCATTTTTCCATGCAAGAAATCTCTCTGTCTTGGGTGGCATGATATCCTGGAGCCCTTGGGACTTCCTGGGTTCCAGAGTGTGGTTAACATGCCCTATCTTCTACACATTTGGGGAGGGGGGAAATGGAGCCTGGAGCAAAAGAGAAAGTGAGTTACTAATTGGATTTATGGCCATTACTCCCAGAACAGCCCTCTGCCCTCCGTAATCTCCATAGCCATACAGATAGAATCTCTCTCTGCAATAGACCCAGAAGAGTCTGCAAGGAGAAAGCTGGTACATCTCCCACTCACCCAATAAAAGGTCAGATTGTTATTAAACTGTCCCTGAAGCTACTGTGATTTACATTCATGTTAATGGCTCTCTTTGTAGCCCAATCCCTTTCATGGTGACTGCCCTCTCCTTCCTGTTGGCTGCATCTAAAATAAATATTACACCATCTCCAGCTGTCTAGCTCTCATTTCATGCTTTGACTTGCCACTGAAAGTACAATGATGAGCTATTGCCCCCAAGAAACTCACAAGCCCATGGATGGCCAGTACCACATTATTCACACAGCCAAGAGCTACATGTAAGTCAGCTTTTACCATTAGAGGAACATGGATGATGGTGAACAATGTAATAGTTGGAAACCATGAACTACCCAGATACAAAGCAATGTTGGAGAACTTCAGATCATTATGTTAAAAGAAACAATGAATGAGCACCTCAATGTTATGTGAATAACTACACACACACACACACACACACACACACACACACACACACACACACACACACACACACACACACACACACACACACACCCCTATATAAAATGGTGCTACATCTTTTGTAGGATGTGTGTATTCTCGGCCACAAAGACCCAATCAGAGTAGTGTGATTACTCTAGGAAAGAAAGAAATGAGAATGGAAGATGAAAAGATAATTGATAAGCTAAAGCAGATGGCAGCGCCTACAGATGACTATGACCTGAGCATGGTGCTATGATTTAATGCTTTGACTCTAAGAGCCAGTAAACAACTAGCAAGTGAATAGAGCATCACCTTTTCTTTCTTTTCAACCTAAACTTAATAACAACACCAATAAGCAGTTATATCCAACTTTCTACATATGTGATACAACTCAAGCTTTGTCCCTTCATCTCTTAGAGTCTTAGTTTTTTATGGAAAAAATTAAGAAATGTGAAGGAGCTGGGTAGAGTGGGAAGTTATTGTTCAATGAACACAGAGTTTCCATTTTATAAAATGAAGAGCATTCTGGAAACTTGTTGCAGATGTTTACTCAAAAATGATATAGAGAGCAAAGTTAATGTTATTTGCATTTTATCTATAAAATGATTCCAACTGTAAATGATTCCAAATGACAACTATAAATAATTCCAAAAAAAGAAATGCAATGAAGAGGAACATGAATGATATTATAATTGCCTACATCATACTGCTGTACACTTTCTAGGATTGAAACAAGGTACTATCTGAGACCCACACACAGTGGGTACTGAGGAAAAGAGCTACTTTTGTCATCCATAAAGAATAAGCCCAAGCAAGAACTAACAAAAACTCTTTGATGTTTATTCCTAACCTACCAGTAGCACTGTAGAAGGCAAAACACCTGCATTTGCTACATGATGTTCAATTATTATCTGTTCCTGAATAATAGAAGGAAAGATTTGGCCACAGCTGTCACCCTTTCATTACTAATCTTCTCCAACCAGCACAGGGTCCTTTTCCTCCTCTTCCTCCTCCACACAGCTGTGGGTTCTGTTAAAAGGAGACCTGTTTCAGTCAACACTCTTCTTCAGATTTTGAGGTGAACCCTCCTAAGATTTGAGGCTCAAGGACTAAGACACAGACCTAAAGGCAGTGCCTTTACTCTCAAGGTCATCCTCTAAGCCACCTAAACCCTCTGTCTTTGTCCTTCTGTGGCTAGAGAAGAAATCAATGTGTACCTGCTCCTTTCCTTCAAGAGAAAAGGCAGGCCACAGAGCTTGAGAGAAGATTCCCTCCCACAGCTTTCTACAAACAACAACAACTAGGAAAAACCAGCAAAGCAGAAAAATGCACTGGATAAAATGGTGGGCCTAGAATCCTTGTTCTCTCTGCACAGATAATCAGGTTGAATTTGGGCCTGGCCTCCTGCCTCCATCTATGCAGGAGGAAGAGCATTCTGACATCCTTCTGTCAAGGAGAGGAATGAGCAGAAGTGAGCAGAGATTTCCCACAGGGCTGTTGGCTGAGTCCTAATTGAAGTGTCTGTAAGCCTGAGCCCATGAAGCCCAAAGAACTGCGTCCAGTCTTCAGGCTGTGAGTGAGACACTGGGTTCTAGAAATCCTTTTAAATTCTGCTTTCAGTCCAGTAAACTCACTGTGGGAAAATCTAACCATAAAGAGAAGACTTAACCACTGTGTTTCCTTTTCTTTCCTTCTTTAAAAGCAATCCCAGGGTTTCAACTGCACAAAAGGAGAAGTTTGCACCTTCATGGGGGTTCACTGTTCTGCTGTGTCCCAACAGCTGTATGGAACAAGAGGACTTCCATGACCAGTTCGACCAGTTCACCCTGCGGTTCAGGAGACAACTTTACGCTCATTATTTTACGTATTGTAAGGTAGTCAAAAACTTAAAAGTCAGAAGCCAATCCTAGAAATATCCACTTCCAAAGCTGATGTATTATTCCTGATCCCTTCCCCAAAGGCATCAACTCTCAACTACTTCCTGAACACCAGAGCATATAGATTTAGAAGTCATAATAAAGGTCCCATTTCCTTACCTCTAAGAAAAAGAAGGTCATACATGCTCCTAGACATAGGTTAATCTCCATTTGCACATGGGAGCAGAGTTGGTGGAACCAATTTTTTCTTTGAACTCTTTATATCCTCACAGTGACCATCCTAGTTTCTTTTGAAAATATTAGCAGGCTACAAGGGCCCTTGTTTTTCAAGTGCTGTCATTGGGAGAAGGAAGCAGGCTAAAAGACATATAGGTGAAGAAAACAACATCTATTTTATGCCAATTATGAGTAGAAAAGGCCTCTTCTTCCTCCTCCTCTTACTTCTCCTCCTCTGCTTCTCCTCCTCCCTTCCTCTTCCTCTTCTTCTTCCTCCTCCTCCCCCTTCTTCTTCTTCTTTCTTCTTCTTCTTCCTGATAAAAGAAGATGACAAGAGCAGTCCAGGATAAAACTGAATAGGATCAGCCTTATCAGCTCACTGCCTTACTTACTCACCAAGCTCTCAGAGAACTCACAGATCTGGCAAGAGTACTCACTCCCAGTGTTTTATTTCAGAGATACTAGATATTCTAATATGCTAAAAAAAAATCAAAGGAAAGGAATTAAAAAGATGATTCATTAGCAAAGGTCTGTAAAGATTTGATGTGGAGACATGTAAGTATGAATCTTCATTAGGCAACATGGAAGAGCAACTAACCAGGCTGGGTGAGCTGGAAGTGTCCCAGAACTTTTCACTCCAGTGGAGACACAGGAAAGGTACACCAATGAATTTCATAATAAAAGGATTTTGAAATACTATTAATTAATGTACATTTTTTAAACATTTACTATAGCCTAGTCCTTGTACAGAGGTATAAAGTTAGCTAAGATATAGTCCCTGTCTTAAAATCAGCTCATATTCTGTGCAGAAATAAGTATTTAGAAATATAAAATGAAAAGTAATTGCAACAATGAAGTAACTGTGGTAGTTAGAGAAAAAAAGGGAATATCTCAGGTAAAATATTTTGGAACTTTTGTAAAGGTCTTAATTTCCTTAGAATTTAGAGACCTTACTTTCTGATTCTGGAATTATGTGATCTGTCACCCAGGATTTAAACATTGTTGACATGTGGAGATTTGTCTGCATCTTCATAAATATCTGGAACATGAAAATAAGATTCTAAAAATCTCTAGAGACAATAAGTAAGCCAGATTTCCAATTTGCCTTTGAAAAGAGTGGCCAAGACACTCACTTACTAGATATTAAAACCTTCAATGGACAGACAACTTAGTGGAATAATTAGCACACCCAGAGACATCACAAATATATGTACTATTTAAAATATGGAAAAATTTGCAACTCAAATCAATGATGAAAGGTTAAGTGAATAAACGGTGGCAAGTGTCATTTGCAAGGATATGTGTTTTAAAATGTGATATACTGATACATCTACCTCACACTATATCAAAATTAATTCCAGGTATGCTAATAATCTTTTTTTAAAAAACCTTCAAGTGGCAAAAATAAAATATGGTGACAATTTATACAGCCTTCAAGGGGAAAGGTTTTCTGAGAAGAATCACAAGGAAACAAACCCTGAAGGGGAACGCTGATAGATTTCACTGCATATAAAGAAAGAATGTGCAGCATGTCTGCTTCCCATTGAGTAGGAACAATGTGTAGCATTCTGTGAGTGTGTGTGGTGTGCATGTGTAACTGCACATATGTGTGCGATGCTTTCATTTTATGAATTATTGAATAAATATGATCTTTTTTTACAATAAGTGTCTAGAAATTCAATGTTCAAAGTACTTTTCTCTTGACTGACCTCAGAAAACAAAAATTTTAACTAGTATATCTCCTAGTAAGTCATGCTGTTTTTTGTTTTGTTTTGTTTTGTCGGTTGTGGGGCCTGAACTCAGGGCCTGGGCACTGTCCTTCAGCTCTTCAGCTCAAGGCTAGTGCTCTACCACTTGAACCACAGTGGCTTTTTCTGCTTACGTGATGCTTAGGAATTGAACCCAGGGCCTCATGCATGCAAGGCAAGCACTCTACCACTGAGCCACCTTCCCAGCCTCAGGTCATGCTGTTTTATATAAATTTCTAAAACTACAGAGTAATTTCATTAGTGTCACTATATTTGTGCACAGAGGATATTGGGACTCAGAGAGGTGTAATGTCTTGTCCAATATCACATAGATTACAAAAGGCAGAATGGTATTACAATAAAATAAATTAATTTTAAAAAATGAAAAAAAAGAGAAAAATGTTTTTTTGTATGGCCTGGATTCAAGGCTACTCACAATCTAGTAGTGGGCATTGGTGTACACAGAGAAGTTTCCAAGAGGAGCCTTATAGTTGAATCTTAAGGAGAGTCTAAAGGTCTCCTAGAAGTGAAAACAGAGTAAACAGGGTCCACAGTGTCTTTAAAAAAAAAAAAAAAAGCAGACTTGTGTAACATCAACAGATGTGCCATTCTCCATGCCACATCATCACCTGCCGCTGACACAGCAGCTGCTCTCCTACCAGTAATTCCTTCGTGTGATCCCTCCAAACAGACACAAAAGCAAGCCCCAAACCTCACTCCTCTCAAAAGCCATTCTTATTTTTGTAATATTTTCCCTCTAAACCCACATGCTCATGAAAAGTGCACTACTCTTTTTAGGTTTGTCCTGCATTGGTTTGGATCTGGAATGCCCCTGAAGGCCCATGTAGTACAGACTTAGTCCTCAGCTTGGTACCCTTGAGAGATGCTGAAAACCGGTGAGAGGCAGAGCCCACCTAGTAGCAGGTCTTCCAGGCCCTGGGAGTGTACTCTTGACGGACACATGGGACCCCGGCCCTCTTCTCTCTCTCTCTCATTGTTTCCTTGCTATGAGGTGAATGGATCACCTGTACCATGTGCTCCCACACTGATGTACTTTCTCATTGGAGGCCCAAAGCAACACAGTCAATCAACTACAGGCTGAAACTTCCAAAACGGTGAGCCAAAAATCAACCTCTCCTCTTTTAAAGCTTGTTTCCTCAGATATTTTAATACAGGAACTTAAAGCTGATTAATACACATTCCCAAACTTTCCTAGATGATACTTCCAAAAAACAGTAAAGACTAGGGCACTGAAATGCATGCATGGAAGCTTCTGCGTTTCTCTAAGTAAGTCCTGAGCCATAACTCTTTGTGTTAAAACACGTTTGTTTTGTATCCTGTTCAAAACAGTCTTTCAATCTAGCATTTATTATTTTCACTCCAAGAAAAGATGGGTAGGACTTAGTTTCTTGTCTACATAATTGAATAACCATGGGTTGGATTTGCCAAATCAAAGGAACACAATGTCTTTGGAACTACATGAGAACCCTAGTCTCCAGCATGGTGAGCACTCAAGGAACAGGAATTAGAGGATGAATGAGTAGAGGCAGAATTAAGATTTGGTTCAGAGGGAGACAGGCCTTTTCTTAGAAGCTGAAAACATTGTACAACTTCTGTTTGCTACTATTTTCAGAAAGAGACCCTTTTTATTATTATAGTGGCTAAAAACAGAAAATGATCTCAAGGTTAAATAATAGGAGAGTAATTAAACATTAATCACTATAATCATGCTCTATAATTATAATTATATATTATATTACATCTATGTTATTTTATATAATATCATGTCCTAATTATCTTATTCTCTATTATAGAGCATAACCATAATATATATATATATACTATACCATAATATATGTAATATACCATAATATGTATTATGTGTTATATCATATACTATATACTATATTATATTATATGTATGGTATCATATGATATATATAATATCATATGACATATGGTATATATTATGATATACTATATACTGCATATGATATATTATATATTGTATACATTATATATTATATTGTATGCATTTTATTGTTTTATAATTATATTATATTATGCTTTAAAATTATAATTAATACAGAAATCAACTGGACATATCACTTAAGATTTCATGTAACATGAAACATTGACTGAAACTGACTATAGAATGATTGTTATTAGGAAATAGGCCAGGATGTTTCAGGATTGGTTTATCCTTAATAAAGTCACCAAGAATTAGGTGCTTTCCATCATTTTATATTATCACCTAGGGTCATATATGCCCTCTTAGGGTTTTCCTTCACTGTTTTCAAGGTGGTTATAACACTCTTAAGTACCACATCAAAATACAGCCATGTTTGAGGACTTGTAAGGACGATTTCTTCCTCACCAGAGTTAGGAGTCCCAGAAGATCTCCCATTACATATTGGAAGAGGGTTACCCACCTACTAATTCATTACTGGAAAGACTAGCTGGATAGTGATTATTGCTGTAGACCAACCACAGTGAACCCTCTAGATTATAGATACAATCACCCAAACCTAATGGTAAGCATTAAGCCTCTGAGAAAAAGTGATGAATATGTATATGTATTGGTCAGGACAAGCTAGATTATAGTATAGTAACAAACATCCCCAAGTTTCAATGGTTTAAGGCAGTCTTTAAAGGACTATTGGGGGTTTTTTCCATATGTATATCACTCTTTGCACCATGGCTCCTCAGATAATGCCTAGTTTGCTGGGAAAAGCTCCAGCTCAAACACTGCCCCTGCCCATAAGGAAACATGGAGTTCTGAAAAGTGTCACATCAGCAGCTGAAACATCTAGCCTGGAAGTTATGTGCTGCTGCCATGTTTAACTCATTCACTAAAACTAGGCATAGGCTCCAACCCATTGTAAGCGTGTCAAGAAGTAGAATCCTACTACATGCCTAGAAGCAGGGAGAAATAGAAATATCTGGCAGACAGCATCATAGTAAGTAACTAATTAGAAAATATTCATGAACATCTATTAAGTTAAAAAGGGGATATAGAAAAAGACTACCTACTGTAATATCCCAGGTATAACTTGATGATGATGATGATGATGATGATGATGTGTGTGTGTGTGTGTGTGTGTGTGTGTAAGAAGCTGAAAAGGATTATTATCTTTTAGAAATGACAATAACATTTCTATCAGAAAGTGTTGGTATTCATGAAGAGACTTCATTAAATCTCTTGGGGTCGAGGTGTGAGCCTGAAAGTGTAATCTACTGCTGCGTGAAAAGCTAAGGGAATGGCTGATGCGTTCTATGTTAGGACCAAGTTGGAATTTTGAATGAGAAAGAGCAAGGAAGAGAGAATATTGAAAGTAATCACAGGGGATTGGAAAACACGACTTGGTGTGGCCTAAGAATTTTCTCTCTCTCTTCAAGCTGGGTTCTCACCAAGACACAGTGACGTTTGGGATGGGACACCACCAACAGAGTGAATGACTGGCTCTACCTCAGAGGATGTGCAACAGTTCCTTGGTCTCTATCGGCTTAGAAGACAGAAGCTTTGTGACAATCAACTATCTTATGATAGCCAAACATGTCTGCAATCGTTCCCAAATGATCCCTTGGTGGTTCAGTCACTCTCAGTTGAGAACCTGAATATTACAAGACTACCCATTCTGTTGCAAATTTTGTAACTTTTCCCTACTCATCATATCCCCTAAACGTTTAGTAGGGTCTACCAGACACGTGAAAGTTTTCCATGTGTTGTTTCTCTTGGAATAAAGGAAGGGATAAATACCACACTCAGAATCAACTCAACTTGTGGAGTTGAGCAGAAGTATTCCACAGAAACAGGAAGCGAGAGCAGCCTTCCCTCTCCTCCCAGTGCCCAGGAATTTAATCCCCAGAGGGATTTGTATGTTTAGTCTGAATGGGAGAGGGAGGACGTGAACAGATTGATTCATAAATGGTCAGAAAAAAAATAGGAAGACACAGAATAACACCATTAAGGCTGCGTCTCCAACTTCCCTCTCTCCTCCCTGCCCCCTCGGTGTCTGCAGAAATATTGTTGAGTACATCCTCCCTTCCCTAGCTGATTGTTCAAGCAGGGCAATCCCAGGGCTCTCATTTATCAGAGCTCAGGACCGTTGTCCAAAAACTATCAGCAAGGATGTCTTTCTCCCATGAAGATGTGCATGAAAGCCTGTAACCCTAGTCCTCACAGAGAGGGAAGCCAGCCTGAGCATGAAGCCAGGAGACACTAGAGATTATCAGCAGGATAATCTCAGCAGGACCTCAGATCAAGCTGAGTTTGATCTGGATCAAGGGATCAGTCTCCCTATAATCCGACTTACTTCGAAGACTTAGATCTGAGGATTGAGGTTTGAAGCCAGCCCAGGCAGGAAAGTTTGTGAGACTCTTATTTCTGATGAGACTCTTATTTCTAAGTAACCACCAAAAAGCTGAAATGAAGCTGTGACTCAAGTGGTAGAGGACAATGCCCAGACTGTTTAAGCTCCAGGACCAGCAAAAAGGAAAAAGGAAAAAAGAAAAAAAAAAAAAAGGAAAAGAAAAAAAGGAAAGAAAAAAATCTGCTGAAGGGAGTTTGAATTTTGCTTGGTTAGTTGTTATAAAAAGGCTTTTTACTGATTAATAGATGGATAAGTAGATGGGCATGACTTATGTCTAATTTAAAGATTATGTACATAATCACAATTCAAATATCTAGAGAGAAAAACATAAAAATTAGCAGTGATTCATATTATAAGAGTATGGGCAACTTTAACTTTCCTTTCATAAAGCTTTTCTAAACTTTCCATAAGAAACATGTATTTGTTTTACTAGTAGAAATAAATCATTTAGAATAATGTAGTATGTATGGGAGAAAATGAATCTGAGATTTATTTTAAGCCACCTCGGCACAAATAGAAGATTGGAGGGAAACAAATGGAATAAAATGGACAAGATATAAATATTTGTACGGAAGCTAGATAATAGAGATGTAAGGGTTCATTAGACTCTTCCATCCTTTTGTAATTTTGAAAATTCATGTAATCAAATAATGACAAAGATAGGAGGGAAGGAGGGAGAAAGGGGGAAGGGAGGGGGAAGAAAGGGAGAGAGAGTAGGAGGGAGGGAGGAAAAGAAGGAGGAAAGAAGATAGGGAGAAAGAGAAGGAAGGAAGGAAGGAAGAGGTGGAAGGAGAAAGGACGGGAAGAAGGGAGACAGAAAGGGAAGGAGGGAGGGAGGAAAGAAAAGATGGAGGGAAAGAGAAAAGGAAGGAGGTAGGGAGACTCAGAGGGAGGGAGGGAGGAAGAGATTCATAGAGGTTCTCTCATTGCCATTACGGTATTGCTGTGTGCTATAACTGTCCTAGGTGGAACTGTCAGGACCATCAGTTCCTGGAGCCTTCCTCTGGGTGAACACGCCATTCATAATTTCTCTGTTGGCCATCTGAATTACACTGCTTCAGATAAGGCAGTGAGATCCCTGAAATGTCACTGTGTTGCTCAGCAACTCTCCCCCTGCCATCACTACCAGAAATACATATACTAATAGATTTTTTTTCTAGTGCTCTGCATAGTAATAATTGTATCTTCAAATGTTGGCCTTCTTACCTAATTTTGAAAAGCATTTGCCATGATGTCAGATGACCCCGCTGTCACAGGGAGCCTCCATGACTTGGATTCATGGATGAAACAAATCCAGACGTTACAGAAATTATCTCTTTCGACCATCTGAGGACAGTGATGTAACGTTGGTATCATTTATTTGTGTGCAAAGATCTTTTCCTGCAAATGAAAATAATTTGTCAAGGTTCATTTCCCCCCTACACGCAAAGAAAATTTAGAATTAAAGGAGTAGAACGAATTTAGAAAAAAAACATACATTTATGCAACATGAGAAATTTTGCTCACAGGAAAATAAGAACCTGCTCATACAGACCCATTATCTTTAGGATGTGCAAGGATGTACCTTAGTGGTAGATCATTGGCCTAGCATCTCAAAATCCTTAATTACATCGACAAAGGCACTGTTTTTCCAGAGTAGGTCGCATTCACTCATGGGCATGAGCCTCATGACACATCTTGATGTGTCAAAAAAAAAGAAAGTGTCGACTCACTATACAACTGATTCCTATGTTGATGTTAAATATTGTTGGTTTGGAATGTTATTATTGAATGTCAAGTAATACATGATGTCAATTTTACTCCTGTCAACAGCATTCTGAAGAAAGGGAAAGGTAAGTCAGGTGCTGGAAGCTCATACGTAATCTTAGCTACTCAGGAGGCTGGGATCTGAGGATCATAGTTCAAAGTCAGCTTCGGCAGGAAAGTTCATGAGACTCTTATTTACAATTCACCACCATAAAGCTGAAAGTGGAGCTATGACTCAAGTGGTAGAATGCTAGCCTTGAGAGGAAAAAAAATGGATAAGGGAAAGCACAAGGCCCTGAGTTCAAGTCCCAGGACTGGAATAAAACGAAGACAAAACTGGAAATGTGCCAAATGATATTTTGTTAATCATGCACTTAATTTTTTAATCTCCTTGCTTCCCAAAGGATTTATTAAAATATTATTTATTAAAATATTAAACAACCGAAATGAAGCCATGCTTGTGTAGCTGCACAGGCTATAAGTACCAAGATGACTATAGCAGAGCAGGTATACCGTGTTCAATGGAGGGACTCCTCAGGCTCTATTTCTGCCATATATTCTGCCCCCCAACACATACCTAAGCTAAAATTGGCTAAAATTGGCTTCATTTTCATCAGATGGTGTAGCTGTGGCCTGTGGGCTTTGTCTATATCATAGGCTGCAGCTTGTGCCATGGTCCAGAATGTAACCTGCAGAGGTCATGGCACCAGTGCCACCAAAGATCAGAAGTAGCCATTCACTTAAGCTGCCCAGGCCCCACTCCAGTTACTTTACTGCTGAAAACCCACATGCTATCCTTGCAAGGGTACCATCATGATGTCGCATCTAGATAGAATGGACGAAGAGAAACAAGAAAAGAAAAACAGAATTCTTTCTGGTTCTCTTTCAAAATTACTTGTATATTAAAATGGGAGTTTCAAATGCTTGTTGTATGGCCCTGGAAGAAGTTCTTGTTAGAGTAAATAGATATGTTAAATTGAAACCTCTTTGTACAACTACTCACAGATAATTTAAACATAAATTTTAAAAATGAAAGTCTTGCTATAAATAGTTAAGTGAAATATATAGCTTTACTGAATGCAATTAATAATAAAATTACATCATATAAAAATGTTAACATTTGGGCTAGAGGTGTAGCTCAGTGTTTGAACATTTGTCTAGTAGGTAGGAGCTCCAAAATTCAAATCCTTGCACTGAAAAAAGAAATTCAGTTTAGAAGTCAGGATACAATCAAGGCACTTGCCTATTTGTATTCAGTGCAGCTCTATTCACTAGAACCAAAGTATGCAAACAGCCCGGGTGCCTTTAAACTGATAAATGGATGAAGAAAATGTGATAATATATATATATATATATATATATATATATATATATATATATATATATATATATATATATATATACACACAGAGTATTATTTAGCCATAAAGAATGGACAATGGATGGAACTAGAGAACGTGATGTTAAGCAAAAGTCAAACATGTTCAGGACAAGACTTGCATGTTTTCTCTCTGTGGTTCCTAGATCTAAAACATAAACACATAGGTAAACATATACAGGATTATATGTGTATACATACATACATGTGTTACGTATAATGTATATAACATATATAACATATATATAATATACATACATGCAAACATATATATGTATATATAAAATGTTTGTGAGACTGTTTAAGGAAATTAGAGGGGGAAGAAAAGAGAATGTTGGAGAGTGACAACACTGAAATGCATTGTACCTGTAAAAATGTAATTCGCAGAAGCCATCGAATAATAATAAGGATAGAGGATGGGGAAAGTGAAAGTGAGGGTTCAATCTGATTAAAATACTAGATAGATAGATAGACAGACAGACAGACAGACAGACAGACAGACAGACAGACAGACAGACAGACAGACAGATGCATGAAATGCCACAGTGGAACCCCTCTAAACAATTAACATACATTAAAAAGGGAAGGTCCTGTGTCTTGGTCATTTTCAATCATTTTCCCCAATTTTTCTATACTTGCATTTACTTTGTTGTTGGACATGGGGCTTGAACTCAGAGCCTGAGTGCTGTCCCTGAGCTCTTCTGCTCTACCCCTTTGAGCCACAGTGCCACTTCTGGTTTTCTGATGGTTAACTGGAGATAAGAGTCTCACAGACTTTCCTGCCTAGGGTGACTTTGAACTGCCATCCTTAGATTTCAGCCTCCTGAGTAGCTAGGATTACAGGTGTGAGCCACCAGCGCCTGGCTTTGTAATTGCTTTTAAAGGCTGGAATTAGCCATTCTTCTCAATTAGCCATAGTTAGAAATGAACCACTATTTTGAATGATACATAAAATACCTATTAAAATTAAATACTTAATTATATCTCTGTAATTTCTTCTGGGTTTTGGTGTTACATCTGTATTTTACATGGCCATAATTATTATATGTGTATTATTTGTTTTTTTCTTTAAATACTTATTTTATGTACTCATTTCATGCTTTGGCAGAACTCACCAAATGTCATCAAATTCACATTCCATGGATGACAGTGTACTTTTAAAAGTCTACAAACACATGAGCCTTCCAATTTTGTATGTCAGTTTGGAAACCAACTTTTTTACAGGTCACTCACAGAGCTATTCACAAGCTTTACAAAATAAATAATCTTGTCGCCATTTCAGTGGCTTTTTATGGTCTCAATGAGAGTGATATCTTACAGACTGTGAAGAAATTGTAACATCTAGAAGATATTATTCACAGACCTTAGCGCTCATCCACTTACTATGCTAAGAGTAATAGTCACAGATATAAAATCTATTTTGCAATAAGTAACTATGATTTATAATCCCATTCTAGACACAAACTTGTATATTATATCCACCCTGTCTATAATGTCTACATGTCATCTATTTAACTAGATTCATCTATATCAATTCACGTATATATAAAGTTAATTGAAATTATTTATGGTGATAATCACTACATAATGACAACCCTGGAGATAACTGGATACATGCTGATATTATGAAATAAAATCTGAGTGTTGCAGTATAATCATTAACACCAACTTTTCAAGACATACTAACCCTATATCAGATAAAAATGCTTTGGACCAAAAAGCACCCCAAGTATCAGAATTCCATCCTTCATAGAATTTCATGGAAGAGTGTATTTCCAAAAGTATTACCTTTCCATTCCACATCTTATTGAACATACTAAAGTCATTGTACCTTACTTTCTATTTCCATGCTCTTAGAGCATAAATCAAATTGATTTGGTGTGGCCTAATGGTAGCACACAATAATAGGCCAGGAGAAAGTGTTTTAGGAAGAAGGAGAAGAAACTTAAAGAGGTGACAGGTTTTCTTCTAAATCCATATGCAGTAATAAATATATCAATGCTACCTATGGATTTTACAGAAAGTTTTCAAATGCTCTTTATTAAATTCATGTCTTAGTGCTCTAAACATATTTCATTAGTGAGCAGCTGTTTAAGATTAACTGAACGAAATTCTTACTATATTTTAAGACACTGGTTTCCCAAATCAGAACATCACAAGTTTCGTTTAGAGTTTCTTTAAAAAAAATTATGAAAGGTAGACAGATCCTGTGAAGCTGAAGAATGGATCACAAACTCAGTGGCAGCCAGACTGCAACGTAAGTGCCACTAAAGCCAACATCCTAGACAGAAAATGCAGTGTGACCACGGACTGCAGTCCCACTGCTCTGCCTCAGTGCCTGGCCCCTCCGAAGACAGGGCTGAATTCCAAACACAGACTAAAGCCATGCCCAGGAGGCCAAGTAAAATGGTAGAAGGAAAACTGGGTAATGACATCGAATGTACTTCAACACGTACAGAAAAGAAAAAGTTCCAGGAAGATTTGAGAGCAGTGTTGGAAGCTTCAACGTGTAGTTGTGATCGATTCTGTCTCCTTGGCTCACTCCCACATGCTTGCACTCCTCCCTGCACCCATTCTTCCTTCCAATCAGGCAGATGTGTTGAGGTCACCACAAAGACTTATTGATCTCAGGAAAAAGGTCTCTACCCAAGTCCCAGACACAGAATTACAATGGGCCTTAAACCAACCTGAGTGAACTCATATCTCATGGCCGCTTCCAATTCTGGCTAAGGAAAAGTCAGACTTCAGGAAAAGATCTACTGATCTTAGAAGAATGTGTTAGTTGGTATGCTATTCCCACCCTAATTCCTTCTCCTTCTGGCTTCTTGAGGCTACAACAGCCAACTCTCGTCTGAGAGTTGACAAACAAGAGCACAGAAGCCGGGGCCTTGAGAACAGCAGTACAGAAAGACCAAAAATACCTGTAGACTTAACACCTGTACCAGGTGGTCCATCTTCCTGCAGGTATTTTGTTTTGTAAGAAAAGCAAACTCGTATTTGTTTACCACTGTAGCCAAGTCTTTGTTCATTGCAGCCAAACACACTCCTACTACAATCAGTCATCATAGGATGAAAAACACACCTGTTTCTCAGAAGGTATTCTAGGGAATGGCAGCTACAAGGAAAACGATTTCAGAACAATCTCACAAATCTTTTTCTTTGTTTTCTCCTTCCTTCCTTCCTTCCTTCCTTCCTTCCTTCCTTCCTTCCTTCCTTCCTTCCCTCCCTCCCTCCCTCTTTCTTTCTCTCTCTCTTTCTCTCTCTCTTTCTTTCTTTCTTTCTTTCTTTCTTTCTTTCTTTCTTTCTTTCTTTCTTTCTTTCTTTCTTTCTTTCTTTCTTTCTTTCTTTCTTTCTTCTGCTGGTGTTGGGCTTAAACTTAGTGCCTGGGCACTGTCCTTTAGCTTTTTTACTCAAGGCTGGCTTTCCACCATTAGATTTATACCTCCACTTCTGTCTTTTTTGGTAGTTAATAAAAGATGAGAGCCTCGTGGACTTTTCTGTTTAGACTGGCTTCAAACCCTGATCCTCAGAACTCCTGAGTAGCTAGCAGAATGATGCAGAAATCTTTTCTAATGAGTAGAATTGTTGGAGAAAATTTTATTTTTGGAGTTAAGGATCCTCCATAGCAATGATATTCAAGTAGAAGGTGATTTCCTGTGTGAAATCCTTTCAACTCAAATATGGCTCTACCATGCTTTTATATTTGAAAAAGGCACTATTGACATTTGTTTACTAGTCATATATGAGAAAACTATTTTAGTAGAGTCACAGATAATCCAATATTTATTCTAGACTACTCAGGATTAAGAAATATGTCATCTTGAGCCGGGCGCCAGTGGCTCACACCTGTAATCCTAGCTACTGAGGAGGCTGAGATCTGAGGATCATGGTTCAAGGCCAGCCTGGGCAGCAAAGTCTGTGAGACTGTTATCTCCAATAAACTACCAGAAAACTGGAAGTGGTGCTGTGGCTCAAGTGGTAGAGCGCTAGCCTTGAGCTGAAAAGCTGAGGGACAGCACCCAGGCCCAGAGTTCAATTGCACGACCAACAAAACAGAAAAAAGAAAAAAGAAATATGTCATCTTGATATCAAGCATCTCAATAATGGTAATACAATTAAAACAGATTCTACTTTTAAAAAATTACCTTGGAATTTTTTCAGAGTCAATCTGTGTCTCTGAGATATTTTTCTTTGACACAAGTTATATTTGAGGTAAAGACCGATGGAATGAAGACTGTTCTGGTCAAGTCTCAATTTTAAGGACAATATTGTGCTCTGAATGAATCTTTTCAGCCCTGAGTATTCCACCCTGTTGTGCTATATTCTGAAGGGTGTTCCAGAGTACCACCCGCCAAAAACGGCCATTTCCATGTATTATGCACGTAGCTTCTGCTTGTGGTAAATGAGGTCCAGGAAACGTGTGTGTGTGTGTGTGTGTGTGTGTGTGTGTGTGTGTGTGTGTGTGTGTGTGTGTCTGTGTGTGTGTGTGTCTGTGTCTGTGTGTATGCACGTGCATATGCACACATGCACCTGCATGCTAGTCCCAGGGCTTGAACTCAGAGCCTGGGCACTGTCCCTAAACTTCTTTTACTCATAGCTAGCACTCTACCATTTGAGCCACAGCCCCATTTCCAGATTTTTTTTGTAGTTCATTGATGAGTATCATAGACTTTCCAGCCCAGTCTAGCTTTGAACCATGATCTTCAGATGTTAGCCCCTTCAGCACCTAAGACAGATTACAGTCATGAGCCCCCAATGTTCAGCCAAAATAACTTTTTTTTTTTCAGTTGTAGGGCTATAACTCACAGCATGGGCACTGTCACTGAGCCTCTTTACGTTCAAGCCTCTTTACGCTCAAGGTGAGCGAGCACTCTACCACTTGAGCCACAGCACCACTTCCAGATTTTGAGTGGTTAATTGGAGATAAGAGTCTCACAAGGATTTTTCTGCCTGGGCTGGCTTCAAACTGCAATCCTTAAATCTCAGCCTCCTGAATAGCTAGAATTACAGGCATGAGCCACCAGCACCCAGCCAGACAATGTTTTAAGTACATTCTAGTCACTTTCTGGAGTTTTCTTATAGAAGAATTTAGCATGAAATCTAACAGGCTGAGATGCTGAGAAAATTAGGTGATTTTGTCCTTTTGACTTCATGTCCACACATTTATTAACTACCAGGAATGAAAAAAGGCCCTTCTTTCCAGAGACTCAAAACCAAAGAAAAAAATATATTTTAAAAAATGGGGAGGGGGAGGGTTGGAGTCATTTCTCCATTGGTAGAGTACTAGCCAGTGATGAAGTTACCAAGTTCAAGTCCTGGTCTTGCATCAAAAAAGAAAAAAAATCCTGATATCCAAGGCACTCTAGAATAGGTACAATAAGAGAGGTGATAGCAATGAGACCTGAAAAGTGTTAACAATTTTCAATTTATATGTCAGGACAGCCTTCATCTTCCCTGTTTTGGAGGTGAGGAAGCTAAGGCTTGTTGTTCCAAAAAAAAAAAAAAAAGGAACAACTTTGGGGCAAAATGAAACAGTGTGGAGGTAAGTGCAGGTCCTCTATCCTTAGTAGAAAGATGCAGAAGCACTTGAATTTAGGAATTTCTCAGACTCTAGAGAGATAATGTGGTACACATTCAATAACACCCACATCAGAGGCTGGGTGTGCTCTGCCATCAAACACATGAATATATTCACCAGGCACAAATGTATGAATCATCATACCTAATGAGATAAGTAAACAGCATAAAGGGTTTGGAGATCAGTTAGGTCAGGGTTCACAGGCAATCAAGTGGTGTGAACTCTTTCTGCTTCTAGAGCTTTTTGGATCTCATAAGTAGAAAGAAAGAGTCATAACAGTTCCTGCAGTTTAGATTGGAGAATGGAATCCAGGGAATTTCACAAAAGAAGTGACATCTTAGCCCGGCCTTGAAAAACTAGCAAGATTCCAGCACCAGAGAGCGAGTACACATCTTCTATAAATTGAATTAAGTAGAAACAAACAGGAGACCTGGTACAGGACCTGCATGTCAGGTTCTCACATATTGTCTCAGTGATATTCCCATGTCCTCAGAAGCCCCTCCCTGTCCCAGATAAACTGAGACCATTGGCCTCCTAGGCTCAAGACTCATTTTCTTTGGTGGTGGGAGAAAGTCAGCTCAGCTCAGAATTGAGGTTGGGGTTTATGCCACCATCAGAAGCTCTCAGCTGTGCCCAGCATTAGTTACCCAGGTGCTGGCCTTTTCAATAGCTGGACCAAGCCAAGGGCTGAGGTGTACCCACAGTAGGGTCCACAGCTCAGACGCTGGGCCATCTTGGATTGCCCCTTTAAAGCCAGAACCTAGAGCACACCAATGGACAGTGTGAGAATGTTTAATGTAGAAGTTGAACAACAAACCTTTAAGTCACCTTTTTCTATACAATAACTCATTCTTGGTGAAAAGAATAACACTCAGATGCGTGTTTGGGTTGTTGATGGCTGTTATTCAAAAGTGTCAAGGAAAGTTAGCCACTCCACACCCACCGACGTCATTTTCCATCCAATATCCGTGTTTGTGAATATCCAGATGCTTGGGTCCTGCAGCCTCGGTCTCAGTGTTAACCATTTGGAATTACGCTCTTAGTATGAGGCAATGCTGTTACAGCATATCACACACAAAAATGTAAAGCTGGATTTAATATAGCAGTGTGATAAAAGCCAAGTCTAGATAACATTTCCTCTCGAAGAAGCAAGCAGGCCTGAACAACTTGGCTAACACCTATTTTTAGTCACAAGGAATATATTAATTTCCACCAAGTGGTCTTGTCCTTTGTTAATAGGACATTGAAAGGTGTTTCCTGTCTCTGGTTTCCCAGAGGATGGAATAGAAACTGCCCATTCTACCTACCAAGCACTGGGCAAGCTTAAATGTGGATGCAACAGAGCCCAGCCAAACACCTCCCTAATCCGGATGGCATCCCAGAAAGTGTTGATAGGAATGGTTTGAATTCCAACAGTTACCAAGCTGCACATACTCCCTAAGTGACACAACCAGTATTGGCAAACGTGGGTGTGTCCGCCTTGAGACATTTTTGCAGTTTTCAGAAACAATTATAACCTTGGGCAACATAAATAAGAAAAGCTGAAAGAAGATATACTATACAGTAATGAAGTGTAACAAATACACTTTAGGAATTCTGATGTGTTTGACATTTTGTTTCCAAGAAGAAAATTGAATGAGGAGGATAAGAATTTAGGAAATAAGGAATTCTTTTTTGGGGGGGGGCTGGGGGGGGTCCGGTCATGGGGCCTGAACTCTGGGCCTGGACGCTGTCCCTCAGCTCTTCAGCTCAAGGCTAGCGCTCTACCACTTGAGCCACAGCGCCACTTCTGGCTTTTTTCTTTTTGCTTATGTGGTGCTGAGGAATCTAACCCAGGGCCTCATGCATGCAAGGCAAGCGCTCTACCACTGAGCCACCTTCCCAGCCCCAAGAATTTAGGAAATAAGGATCCATCTGTTTTGTTCATCTCTTTTGTTCTCTTGGCTTGAAGTAACAAAGTATACTTTTATTTTTAGTAGGTTTTCTAAAATAAAACATGGGCTTTACAACAGCCAAGATATGTGGAATCATCTTCGTGTCCATCAATTGATAAAGAAAATACAATATAGACTAGAAGTGTGGTTCAAGTAGTAAAGCACCAGCTATGAGCAATTATGTCTAGAGCCTTTAAGACAAAAATTATCTTATAGAAGTAGAATGAAGAATAATAGTTCTGAGGTTAGAAAGGCATGGGTAAGGAGACATGGAGAGAAGATAGTTTGTGAATACAGGGGTACAATTGGATAGAAGGACTAATTTCTAATATTCTATTACATACCAGAGTAACTATACTTGGCAGCAATGAATTGCATATTTCAAAATAGCTAATAGAAAGGATGTTGAATATTCCCAGCACATAGAAACAGTTAAGTATTTGAGATGGTAGATGTGCCAATTGCTCTGATTTGGTCATTACATATTGTATATGCACACTAAATCCCATAATTATTATGTCAATTAAACATTATTTGGGGGCCAATACTAGGATTTGAACTCAGGGCATGAGCCCTGTCCCTTAGCTCAAGGCTGGCACTCTACCACTTGAGCTCCGTTTTGGCCATCAATTGGAGAAAAGAGTCTCATCAACTTTCCCATCCAGGCTGACCTCAAACCACAAACCTCATATCTCAACCTCCTAAGTAGCTAGCATTACAGGTGTGAACCACTAGCACCCAGCAAAACTTTTTTTTAATTTTGAAACTTAACATGGGAACATAATAAATGTTCCTCGTAATTGGTTCTCTCTATTTGTAATCCCGGAAATTTCACCTCACTTAAATATTTCTGAATGTGAGGTTTTCTGGCTATTTATAGAAAAAAATAAATGTAATCTCTAAATTTTATCAATACATTAAACAAAACAAGAGAGGAGAAGAATCTAAGGTTAGGGGGTTATTGTTGTTTTCCAAATGCACTTGCCAGAAGCCACTTTACCAAGCCCTTCAGGAGCACTGAGAATGTGCTGCGTACACCTCTCATGTCTGTGGTTGGAAAGAGAACATTCATATGCTTGGTCCAAATAAATGCTTGCGGGGCTGGGAAGGTGGCTCAGAGAAGTAGAGTGCTTGCCTTGCATGCCTGAGGTCCTGGGGTCGATTCCTCAGCACCACATAAGCAGAAAAAGCCAGAAGTGGTGCTGTGGCTCAAATGTAGGGTGCTAGCCATGAGCTGAAGAGCTGAGGGGCAGTGCCCAGGCCCAAGAGTTCAGGCCCCATGACTGACCAAAAAATAAATAAATAAATAAATAAATAAATAAATAAATAAATAAATAAATAAATAAATTATTATTTATGCAAATGTATTTATTTAAGCAATTAAAAATTATTGCTGACATGTCAGTGTCTTATTATCATTTATTTGCATTTTTGGAAACTCATGATCTGGAATTTGATATGTAAGGAATTTAAATTTTTCCCACTTAAAATAATGGGCAATAACCTGGAGTGTGTTTTCATCTAGAATGTCTGCTTTGAGGGAGAAATTACTCATGCAGAGGATGCACAATTTTTCTTTTAAGCAACTGGTAGAAGTAATTATTTTTGGTGTTGTCATCCTTTTGCTTTCTATATCCTTTCCACATTTAATGAGATTCCATCATCTTGTGGTGTTATTTTTAAGAAGTCTGTTCTCAATCTGATTATCATCCCTTTGTAGATAATCTGTCTTTCTCCTCTGGATTGATTTACAACTTTCCTTGGTTATTTAATAACTTGTGGCTTGTATTATATGTTTTGTGACATATATTTATTGTGTGCCTACTATGTGTCAGCAGGCACTAGAGACCAGCAAAGAACAAATTGAATGAAAGCCCAATACATAGAATAAAGGAAGAACTAAGAAATTAATTATTATCATCCCTATCATTCCTGGAATGATACATTCTTTATCTTGCCACTTGATTTGCCCCTGGGAACAGATAATACTTCTAAAGTCCTACTAAAACATAAATCAAAATCATCACCTAATTAAGAGCAGTATCATTCCTTTAACTTTTATGTTCTAAATCGGTGTCTTTAGAGACACATGGTTTTATTTTTTGAGGAGTCTTTGGCTCAAGGCTGGTGCTCTACCACTTGAATCTCAGATTCACTTCTGGCTTTTTGCTGGTGAGTAGAGATAAGAGTCTCTTGGACTTTCCTGCCACAGCTGACTTCAAACCACAATTCTCAGATCTCAGCCTCCTGAGTAGCTAGGATTACAGGCATGAACCATCAGACTGGAACCAGGCTTAGATTACATTTTTTTCAAATGATTTGTTTCTTTTGGTACTCACAGTAGATAATGTATTTTGCTACAAAAAAAAGTAATATCGCCTTTTTGGTTATTCAGTTATGTAAGCAATAAAGTTCATGACTGGGATGTAAATATAACTGTACTTTCTTTGTGTATCATCTACAGAGAAATGGGGTCATTTTGGTTTGATTTTTCTTGTCTGTATTCCAGAAATGGAATGGTATTACACATTAATTTTATTTTACCTCACATGCTGACCTAATGGAAATCTCTATGACCAGCTAAGTATAGTTCCAGCTCATTCTCCATTGTGGACACTAGCATCATATTCCAAGACAGCCATATCATCACCAGGTCTTTGTTGTTTTACTCTGGGATTTTGTTGTTCCTTTGCTTGTGCTAATATGAATAAATCCTTAATTTGTTCTAACTGTCCCATTCCTGAAATTCTGGCTCATTAAAAAATAAATACATCGGTTCCTAAAAGGAACTTTAAGGCCAAAAGCAGATAATTTTAAATTTTAATATATTCTGCCAACTAGTCTTCCAAAAAGAGATGTTAAAAAAATGACTCATTTTTATTGATATAAAAATGCTCAAAAGAATTTGAAGGGGCCAGAGGGGAACACCAACCCTGACCATTATTGGGTTGGAATTTAAATCTAAGTAGTTAATTTAAATTTAAATCTGAGGGAATGATTACACCTCTCACAGTTAGTGAGCTCAATAAAATAACATGGTATCAAAGATTATAAAAATGGTTGGGTGACAAGTGGCTCATGCATATAATCCTAGCTAATTATAAGGCAAAGATCTAAGGATCACAATTTGAAGCCAGACCAGTCAGGAAAGTCCATAAAACTATTATCTCCCATTAACCACAAAAAGCTGGAAGTGGAGCTGTGGTTCAAGTGAGAGTGCCAATCTTGAGCACAAAAGCTCACAGTACTCGGGCCCTGAGTTCAAGCCCCAGGACCACCACACACACACATATACATACATACACATACAGATTATAAAAATAAAGGCCATACAAATACACAGAAAATAAGAAAACCTTATATAAGATCATGAAAAAAATGTATGTTCATTGCATGTTATAACATGCTACACTAGTGCATGGTGCTGTACTGAACTCTTTAACGTAGGGCTAGGAACAGATCTCCACTCATAGCTTCACAGGTCCAATGTCTTGGGTTCCATCTTCTTTTTGCAGCCCCATAAAACCTATGAGTATAGATAAACAGGAATACAGTTTCTCTATGGATAGGATTATATGCATGTTAAATGAAATTATTTTAGTAATAAAAAATCGTAAAATTATTCTGTGTAAGAAAATATACCAGAATGCTAATGGTGTTTATGGTAGTTCTCTGTGGATTTTTCCTTTTCTTCTTTGGACTTGCCTGCTTTGCCTATGTTTTTTTTCCTAGTGGGATATATTATTAGAAACTTTTCTCAATGTCAAAGTGACTATTGTCAGTAGAGGGCCTCGGACATCCTAATAGTGTGTGACATAATACAGATTGAGTCTCCCTTATCTGAAATACTTTGACCAGAGGTACTTTGGATTTTTTTCCAGATTTTGGAATATTTGCATATGTGTAATGATTTCTCTAGAAGATGAGACTCACATTTAAACATAAAATTTGTCTGTTTGCATTTCCTAACAAATGGGGCAATGTCATTCTTTCTGAGGGAGGCATAGAATTCCATTGTGTATATATACCACATTTTCTTGATCCATTCATCCACTGAGGGGCATCTGGGTTGGTTCCATATCTTAGCTATGGTAAATAATGCTGCAATAAACATAGTTGTGCTGGTAGCTTTAGTGTGGTCTTGTTTGTAAACATTTGGGTATATGCCCAAAAGTGGGATTGCTGGGTCATAGGGGAGCTCTATGTGGACTCTTTTGAGGAACCTCCATACTACTTTCCAAAGTGGTTGAACAAGTTTACACTTCTACCAACAATGCAGTAGGGTTTCCTTCTGTCCACATCCCCTCCAGCATCTGTTGTTATTAGAGTTCTTGATGATAGCCACTCTAACTAGGGTGAGGTGGAATCTCAATGTTGTTTTGATTTGCATTTCTTTTATGATTAGAGAGGTTGAGAATTTCTTCATGTGTCTATTGGCCATCCTTCTTTCCTCTTCAGAGAAGTTTCCTTTTAAGTCTTTAGCCCACTTATTTATCAGACAGTTGTTTCTTTGAGGAGTTGTTATGGGTTTTTTGTTGTTGTTGTTGTTTTGGGGGGGTGGTCCGGTCGTGGGGCCTGAACTCTGGACCTGGGTGCTGTCCCTCAGCTCTTCAGCTCAAGGCTGGCGCTCTACCATTTGAGCCACAGTGCCACTTCCAGCTTTTTTCTTTTTGCTTATGTGGTGCTGAGGAATTGAACTCAGGGCCTTATACATGCAAGGCAAGTGCTCTACCACTGAGCCATCTTCCCAGCCCTTGTGGGGGGTTTAATGTTTTGAATTCCAAGTATATTTTAGATATGAGACCCTTGTCGGTTGTATGGCTAGTGAAGATCTTCTCCCAATCCGTGGGCTTTCTATTGATCTTGCTAGCTATGTCCTTTGCCATGCAGAAGCTCTGCAATTTCATGCAATCCCATTTGTCCAACCTTTCTTTGATTTATTGTGTTTCTGGGTCTCTATTAAGAAAATTTCAGCCTGTACCAAGAAGACCTAGAGTTTCTCCTATTCCATCTTGTAATGTTTTCAGAGTGTCTGCTTTGACTCCAAGGTCTTTGGAAAAAAATTATAATAAGTGAAGTAAGCCAGGCCCAAAGAAACATAGGTCCCATGATTTCTCTTATTTGCAATAACTAGTATATGTCTGGGACACGCAGAAAAGGTCAGATAAGATGATGGTAAGCGAAATGAACCCCAAGATGGGGACACAAGTGGTATTTTTCTTCCTTGCTATTGTTTCTAACATATTTATAAGATGATTTCTTTTGTTGCTTTGTATGTTCCTCCCCCACGTTATAACCCCTGCTTTCACTGTATTTGATGTTGGTATAATTTGGGGAAGGAAAGGGGAAAAAATTGTTTAAATAGGAATACAGATGGACCCATTGCAAAAATGAGATGTACAAGATGAGATGTACAAGATGCTATGTTGAAAAACAGACTTTACAATTTAGGCGGTTGGTGGGGGAGTGTCGGAAGGGATGGTTGGGAGAAAACAAAGGAGGAGACAACAATGCTTGATAAGAAATGTACTCATTACCTTGCTTATGTAACTGTAACCCCTCTGTACAGTATTTTCACAATAAAAAGCTTATTTTTTTAAAAAGCATTAAAAATTTATCTGTTTGATATATATTATACAAAGTTAGTAAGTTTGTGTTCTGACTGGGACTCATATGAGGTCGGGCATGGAATTTTCCACTTGCGGGGTCATGTTAGTGCTCAAAAAGCTTCAGATTTTGAAAAACTTTGGATTTCAAAGTTTTGGACTGAGGATACTCAGAGATAGAGACAGAGAAAGGAAGGATAGAAATGGAGGAAAGGAAAGAAGAGAGAGATAGAGGAAGAGACTAGGGAAGAGAAAAATAAGGAAAAAGAGGAAAGAAAGGAAGGAAGGAAGGAAGGAAGGAAGGAAGGAAGGAAGGAAGGAAGGAAGGAAAAAGAAGGAAGGAAGGAAGGAAAGAAGGAAGGAAGGAAGGAAGGAAGGAAGGAAGAAAGGAAGGAAGGAAGGAAGGAAGGAGAGAGAAATAGACTGACAATACATTTGGTTTGAAAGAACAATAAAAGTCAACTTTGAATAATTAGTGTTCTACAGCTATTTCACATCAGTGGTGTTTATATAAGAGTAGTTTCCTCTACAGTCTTTAGCAACTCATGAATCACCATTCTTATCCTTACTTAGAGACAGCTATGAGGACAAATTAAATGAAGGCGGCGATGGGAGTGACCAGACCTGAACTCTCCTCTCAGCCTGTTCACTGGCTCCCACGGGCCCTGTGCTCACGGTTCAACCTTCATCCTAGTCATGACAGCTTCTGGGAGCCAGCAGAATATAGTTTCCAGGTGTGTGGAGGGGGGCTAGCCCACCATTATCACATCACTCGGTATTCAGATGTTACCAGGATTCCTCCCATTCTTAAACCCATGAACTAGAAGGACGCACCTGGCCAGTCTGTGTTGTGTGAGTATGTTGAAGTTGTACATCTTGACAGCCAGAAGGCCTGGTTCCCAGGGCCAGCTCTCTAAGATGACAACTCTGAAGGTAGACTGAGCCCCTTCGTATCCTCCAACTGCTCTCATGTGTGGAAGAGATGGCCAAGATACTATGGGCTACCTACCTCTCAGAGTGACTGAAGAGAAAGCCAGATCACAGGCTTAAAGGAAGATGGAAAGTCTTGGATTTTTGTTCCAGGATTGGCAGAAATACAAAACTCACTGACTTCCTAGCACTCGGGAAGAGCTTGAATACTGTTTCATATGGACATTTATCCCAAAGATTGGGAAGCTCTCTGCAATAGTTCCTCACTTTGCCTAAATGAGCTATCCCATCAACCTAATGAGGCGTTGATGTAAATCTGGAGCCATGACTATAGACTTATCCCCATCTTGACTAATCCATCAGAACACTGGACGGGAATGGAAGGTTTGCTATTTGTTGTGGAGGAACCCATAGGATCTCACACCTGAGATTGTAGCATTTGAGAAGCAAAGGCAGAAGTACTTTGAGGGTGAGGCCAACCTGAGCTACATAGCAAGACCCCCATCTCAGAGAAACAATGCAAAAAGTGACTGTGTTAATAATATTTTGCTAAGTACTTCCTGTTCCAATTGAATGTTCAGAAAACATTATATATACCTATCACAGGATGTTTACAATGTTAAAATGACACATCCCTTTCCCTGAGTCATTGTGTAGCTGCTTCGTGGTCTTCTCTATTATGTTTTTTGCCTGTAGTTTAACACAATGTCCTTAAATCCTTCAAATATGTGGCTCACCCACGTCACTGAGAGGCCAGATTTACAAGGATGCTTGTAGGCATATTCAGGAAGTTCAAATCTGGCTGTGCTGTTAAGTGCATTTAGAGGAACTCTGGTTCACGGTCACATTTACTACAGCTGTTTAATGGATTAACTTGATTCAGGAAACTAGAATTTCATCCATAGCTACTTCCTGTTTCCATTTGTGGGTGTATTTGTGTGTGTGTGTGTGTGTGTGTGTGTGTGTGTGTGTGCATGTGTGTGCATAGACACATGCATAGGTGTGTGTACCAGTCCTAGGGCTTGAACTCAGAACCTGGGTGCTGTCCCTAATCTTTTTTGCTCAAGGTTAGCACTCTACTATTTGAGCCACAGTTGCACTTGTGGCTTTTTGCTAATTGGAGGTGAGAGTCTCACAGACGTTCCTGCCCAGGTTGACTTTGAAACACAATCCTCAGATCTCAGCCTCCTGAGTAGTTAGGATGATAGGTGTGAGACCCCAATGCCCAGCTCCTGCTTTCAGTTTTGAAAGACATGACATGTCTATTTGCAATTACCTGATCAGTTTGAGGTGGTTAAGTGACCTAGAGGCCTGTGTTATTTGAAGTAGTTAGAACTAGGTACTTCCTCACTAGAGGTTTCTAAAAGACCTTCTCCAGTAGACAGGAAAGCAGGTGCATTCTGAGTATGCAGAACTCTCCTCGTGGAACAGGAGACTGGGGATCAGTTCACAGAGAACCTGTATTAACAAAATTTGTGTTTCATAAAGGTCAATACCTAAACAAAGATGCAGACTGGTCTCACTGGGAATTTCAAAAGAGCATGGTTTGATGCTCAAACTTGGCATTATTCCACGATGATTAAGAACAAGAGGACTAAGAAACTCCAAGAAAGCTGAAAGAGAGCAAAGGAGAGAAAGGGGAGGAAGGGAGGACCAGCATATCATGGAACTGATTGCAGCTAGAAGCATCGACCTTGCTTGTTTGATGTAAAGGTCAGAGCGACACACATCAAAGTCATGGTTGTATGTAGCTTGGAAGCAGTTGGACCAATGCTCAGCTATTTTCAAAAGGTCTATAATGTGCATAATGAAGAACAGAACTACTGTAGCCAGACCACCTGGGATTAAATCAGGGCTGGGCCCCCAATTTGCATAGTGTTTAAGCTGTTTACTCATTAAGATCTGTGCTTCAGCTTTCTTGACTGAGGATAATAAGCATGCTTACTTCATAGTGGATTAAATAAATAATGCATACAGACCATAAATAATGCATACATACTTAAAACAGTGTGTTCACCACCATCACTGTCCTTACTAGGGGCAGGGCCTGTGAGTTTTGACATGTCTGCAGTTTGAAATATCTTCTGAGTGTGGCAAGGAACTGGCAAGCAGGCAGAGAAGAGCATAGGGGTCAGGCATGGGACAGAGGGGAGAGATAATGGGAGACTGCCCGCATAAGGACAGGCTGGCTTAGGCTGGATGAGGATGCTCTGCAGACTTAATCCACCTCAACATTTAGCAAGCATCTACTTTCCCAGACATTGTGCTAGACATGTGGTCAAGGAGGGCCAAAGATGAGGAGACACAATACGAGGCTCAGACATTGTCCTTGAGCCCAAACCCAGGTCCAGCCTAGTGGATCCTTCAGCATCATGCCTGTGTCCACGTCTACCCCTCTGCAGAGCTGATGACCTTTCGTGTCCTACCATCCAAATCTCACCTTCCTTCAGGAATAATCCCCAGACCCTCTGCATCCTGAAATACCTATTGCTATCCATGCTCACGGCCACCCTAGCAATTCTGGTCACTTACTATGAGTTGAAGGACAGTGATCAGTCCTTAGAGAAAAGATTTCCTTTCCACGGACTGCTCTGTCACCAAGTCCCAGCACACAAGCATGCATGCACATCTGTACACATTACACATAGACTCCCACCCCCAGAGAACTCAGAATTCCATACTTTCTGAACAGCCAGGCTACTAGTAGACTCAAGAGTGAATAAAACTCAGTTCAATCACCAACTCTGCTCCACATGATTTTGAGACTTCTACTGTCCCATCCTGAATTGGGGGTGCTATTATGCAGAGAGCTGAAAGCCAGCCTTGGCTATGTAGCAAGACCCTGTTCAAAAGAAGAAAGAACACTCATTACCCAACTTAGGAACTGATAAACCCTCTGTAAAACACCTTAACAGTTACAATAAAATCATTTTAAAAAAAGAAAAAAGAAGGAAAAGAATACATTATAAGCATGTATGGGAATTTCACAATGAAATGTCCCTTGAATAACTAATATGTACTTTTTAAAAATACATATACATTGACCATATTTGTACTCAATCACTCTCTCCATTGCCCTTCTCTCTAGACCTTTTCTTAGCTCCCAACTAAGACTGTTTTACAAGGTGGGGGAAAAAGGAAGGAAGGAAGGAAAGAAGAAAAGGAAGGAAAGAAGAAAAGGAAGGAAGGAAGAGAGGGAGGGAGGGAGGGAGGGAGAGAGGGAGGGAAGGAGGAAGGAAGGAAGGAAGGAAGGAAGGAAGGAAGGAAGGAAGGAAGGAAGGAAGGAAGGAAGGAAGGAAGGAAGAGGGGAGGGGAGAGAACCAGGACAGGAGGCTAGAAGAGGAAGGGTAGGAAAAACAAAGAGATTAAAGATTAAAAGTGGCCTTCTGAATTCATTTGTCTCCTTGTCTGTGGCCTTGGGCACTTGAGCAAGCCACACAACCTTTTAACTTCATTTTTCTCATCTGTACTAGTGGGGCCTCCTCATTGATGTCTTGTGAGGATTAAATGGTATCATGTTTTCAGGGACTTAACAGAGGTCATGGTAAATATTCAGCAAATGTAATAGTTTTTATTATCATTGTTATTATTATTATTATTATTGAGCAAAATTGAAGGCACTAAACAGAACAGATGTGCTTTGAGAGCTTCATGTCCTTAGGAAAATCCTCATCATCTTTTTACTTCTTACCTCATGTGATCATCAGCATTGTCCAATGGGGCATCAGAATCAACAACTTGATGCCTGGTGAAACACTTATTTTATAAGACACCGTTTCTATATGCTGAACAAGAGAGTCATCTGATCTCCCTCCTCTGGCAGAACATGTGTGGGGTGTATGTGACTGTAGCACGATTTCCTTCTAATTCTGACAGCTCAGATACAATGCTTGATGCCAGCTTGTTGTGCGGCTGTCTGAATGAAAAGATTCCAGACCTGAAAAACAGCACTGTTTCCCCCTGGTCTTTGAAGCAAAGTCAAGAACAGTGGGAAGACTTTTGGAGATAACTTTATCGCTCTGATCAGCCCATTCATCTAACATGGTGTAATCCTTCCCAGGCCTATTTACTCAGGCACACAGAGTGCTTCTTGGTGAACGCTGCCAGTTCTGCTCATCCCCAGTGGGGGCTGCATGTTCTTGAGGGGGGCATTTTCATATAGAATATGGAGGCTCAGAGAGAGCTTTGTGCAGGAGAAAAGAAAGAACAGCATGGCATTGGTTCCAACCACTTTCTCTGTGTGTTCATTTCCAGCAAATACCAAGCCCTTCCATCTTTCACCCGCTTGTGTGGGGGGATGAACAAAATGTTCTGCCGTCCGCGGGGAGCTTGTTTCAAAACTTCTACTAAGGAAGCAACTTGAGGGATTCAAAGGAGAAGCAAAGTGATGGGTGTGTTATTCTGGTCATGCCGAAGGAACTTGGAAAACAGAGTCAGAAAATGGGGGGAAAGTTGCACAGAGATAACTTGGCAGTCACACAAAAGTGAACCAACAAAAACAAGACAACCTAAAAGGGAAACGAAGAAGCCAGCAGAGAAAGAGAGGCATCAAATTGACAACTTGGCCAGAAATCTGGACACTGTAAGAGACAATTTAGTGCGAGGTCGTGCCCTAGGCTGAATTTATTGCTGCTTTCCTTGTTAACTCGCTTCATGTTTAGAGTCAAAAGTGCCAAAGAATCTAAGGGACTTTTTATTTTTGAGTCTTTGACGTTTTGTATGGTGACCCTCAAAACACCTAATTCCAAGTAAGAAGAATAATCTTCCTTCTAACCAGGATGAAGAAAGCAGAGACTTGGGGGAAGCTGCCCTTGATTTCTTAAAATCTGAGTGCGGGGAAAATTCTGAATGAGGCTTGAGCTGGGAGAGGGTGAATGAGGCCCGAGAAAGTCTAGACTGTGCCTGGAGGCTTTGGGAAAGCTGGGTAGGACCTTGGGGAACTGGCTGAGCATCTAACCTGGGGCTGCAGGGAGAGTGACACCCCCCACTTCCCACCCACCCACCCCCACCCCCGCCCATCCCCACCAGACAAGACTGATGATCTGGAAAGGCATAGATGGGGACTCGGCCGTCTGCTCCCCACACCCCAAGCACCCCAGCCCCCCTCCTAGCTCCAAGCTCGGGGAGCTGAAGCAGAAGTCTTCATAGGAAGCCACCTTTCTCCCCAGTTCAGGTGAACAGGAAAGAGTTGCCCCTGGGCCAAAGAAGAGTGCTACAAATGAAGTGCAGGAGGAATGCAGGGTGCACACCAGAGACCTGCTCGTCTCTCTTGGGTGTGCAGGGGCTGGGAGGGGGGTAGTCCTAGCCTCCATTCGCTCCCCCATCTAGCGATGCGGGACAGGACAGGATGCCAGTGGTGTGGGCCCTGACTACGATGTTTACACCACCCAAGAGCATGGAGGGAACCGCCAACATTCTTGCACAGTTCAGGGGTATGTGTGGGGTGTGGGGGCGCGGCCCTGGGCCCCTCCCCAGCCAAGCCGAGCACAGCATCCTGGGGCTGCCCTGCCAGAGCCGGGATCTGAGACCAGACTGGCATGGCTGCAAACACCATGGCAGCCAGACCCACCCCCAACCCTGAAATTCACCTTTGGGTTGGTACGAGGGCGCTGGGATGCTGCAGGACGTCCGGATGGGGAGTGGGGGGGGGGGTGAATGAACCATGGCCCTCTCCAGCAGGCTGATCACTGGGCCGGGCTCTGGGCTGGGTGATCAGGACATTCCCAGGTCCTTCCCAGCTGTGATTCTGTAGTTCTAAACCTCAAGTACAGCTCTAGGAGAGAGACTCCCAAAGCACAAGTGATCTTGCATTCTAGAGGTCCATTTACCTTGGTTACACTTCAGGGACTGTGGATTTCTTTTCTGCCAAAGGTTTGTGCTGAAAAGGGGGCGGGGGAGTGCTTCCTTTTTCTTGCAAAGGAAACATAAATCCATAAATCCTCCTATCTCTAAGAAATAAAACCTGTCATTTTCAAAATACAGTTTGCTTCAGATATCCCAAACATGACTTCTTTCTAAGTCTTTACTCAAGCTGGCCACCTAACACCAGTGGCTTTCTTTCCTGAGATCCATAGACTATCTAAATAAAGGAGGGAAAAGTTCCATTTGATAGTCAAAGTCCAGGAAAGTCCTGTTTAGCAAGAAATAGATTTTTATTTTGAGAGGATTTTAATTCTGAAACAAATGATGTCTCTTCTGTTAAAAATATACATAAAATAATTGTATCAAGTGAAAACTACACACCTTTACACACAGTATGATTCTGGAAGCATCTCTAATTAGGAAGAGGAAGGTACAGCCCAGAATGTACTTCAGGCAGATAATTCAAAGCTGACTTCTCTCCCTTTCCCCATATCTCTTAAGACAATAAGGATTATGTTTCTGACATTTGGACTTTAAAAAATGTATGAGTGGAAAGGAAATAGATGCAAACACTGTTACCAAAACAAGGTGTTCTGTGATTTGAAGTCCAGGTGTAAAAACTCATTCTAATGAATAACCTCCTGTGTGATCTTCCAAGAGTTCCAAAGGAGTCTTCACTCAAGGTCATCTCCTCACTCCCACCCTCCCCTAGCTTTCTCTCCCCAACAGCCTCCCCAGGCAGGAGCCTGGAGATACAGAAGAGCAAGCCTGTTCCTCCCCCAGCTTCCCAGGGACAAGCCCTTGCAGCAGGCAGGATGTGTGTGTAGTGCTGACCTTGTGAGTGAGTGACCCACAGAGAAGGACACTGTGTGCGGTCACTGGAGTTTTCTGACCTCATTTGTCCCTGTCGGTTTATGAGACCGCCATGGGGAGGGGAGAGAGGAAGTGGAAAAGGATAATTAGGAAGACATGCAGGACAAGGGACTGCAGCTGCTTTGGTGACAAAGAATAAGCAGACGTGTTTCCTTGAAGAAATTGTTCTGAATTAACAGTGGCCTTCAGACCATTCCAGCCAACCTCTCTCCTTGCTTCCCAGTGTCCTCACCCTTCTCTCTACTTGGAAAGCTCCCATCAAGGCCAATACCACATGCTCAGACCCACATTCTAGGGTCAGATGACCAACATTCAAATCCAACTTCTCCATATGCTCTCTGGACCAGTTTCATTAGCTAAAAAATGGACATGACTATAGCTCTAGCACGGAATGATGCTATGAGGTTGAATTAATCCATCATGCAATGAGAAATAACTTCAAAACTGGTTAAATGCTTCTGATCATGTGTTTGTTGTTTGGAGGGGATGTTTTGTTTTCTTTGGTTTTATTTTGTCTTTGCTTGGATTCAGGGCCTAATTGCTGTCCCATAAGATTTTTGCTAAACGCTGGTGATCTACCACTTGAGCTTCCAGCTTTGTTTGGTGCCAGTCCTGGGGCTTGAACTCAGGGTCTGGGTCCTGTTCCTATGGTGTTCAAGGTAGAACTCTACCATTTGAGCCACAGCTTGACTCTCAACTGTTCTTGGTGGTTAATTAGAGATAAGAGGCTCATGGGTGTCCCAGCCCAGGCTGGTGTTGAACCACAGATCTCACCCTCCTGAATAGCTAGGATTACAGGTGTATAAGCAGCTAGGCTGCCTGTCACACTCTAGAGCAAAGCCCTGATAATGAATCAAAAATACAGATATTCAGCACAAAGTCATTTCTGTGCTGAGCACATGTAGACCTTTTCTGCTCATTCTTCCTTAAACAATACCCTGTGACAAACTATTTATATGGCATTTACATGGGATTAAGTATTATAAGGATTCCATAGGGTATATGCATATACTGTACCATTTTGTATAAGGGACTTGAGCTTCCATAGATGTTGGTAGCTTTGTAGGTTACTAGAACCAATTCCCTTTGTATACAGAGGGACAGCTGTGCAGGAAGGCTGCCATTTACTGAACCCATCCCATGTAAACTTTATCATGGCTACAAGGTAAGTATTCTTACTGAAGACAGAGAGGATAGTAGCATTCCCCTGCACCATAAGGCTGGCACACAGTGATAACATTCAGGTATGAACACCTCGTCCATCTTCATTCCTTCCATGCTTCCATCTCTGGAAGTAGACACTCTTGTTTTTAATTGTCAAGGTGATGTACAGAGGGGTTACAGTTACATAAGTAAGGTAATAAGTTCACTTCTTATCAAACTTCTTACCTCTTCTCTCATTTTTCTCCTACTTTCCTCTCCTCCCAATCTCCCCCAACAAGTTGTACAGATTATGTCCAACATGTTGTCTTGTGAATATCACTGTTGCTTTGGTTCCTCCCTTGTCCTTTGTCTCACCATTCTGTTGTTCCCCTTCCCTTCCCTAATTCAGATGAATGTATATACTGTACCAGGGTACCAAAATCAAATACAGTGACAACAGGGGATATACCCTAGGGGGAAGAACATACAAAAGAAACAAGAAATCACAGAGTACATTAAAAACAACAACAAAGAAAGACCTCTGGTGTCCATGTCTTGGAGTTCAGTTTGTGTAGCATCATCTTATATGGTCATAGGTATGTAGCTATTGAGCTATTCCGCTCATCTGCTAAGATTATCCTAGATGTATACTAATTATTACAAATAAGGGAAACCATGGGACCTATGTTTCATGGACACTCTTGATTATTTCCATTTTGCAGCTGGAGGACTGAGGACACTGCACAACTCCTCACCCAAAGCCCCACGAGTGAAGAGTGGCAAAGCTGTATTTGAGAGCTGGCCGGCTGGCTTCTGGCCTGTGGTCTAACCACATCACACTCTGCCTGCCTGCCCACCAGAAATGAGAAAAGCCCTAGCCACAACAGCACACACACACACACACACACACACACACACACACACACACACACACACACACACACACTGACACACTGTCGCTGGTTGGAATCACCATCCAGAAAGTCCTTAAGAGCTGCAGATCTATAAAGAATCAGCCCCCCTGCGAAACAACTACCATAGATTATTGTATGGTGCTGCATTGACTATCTGAGACAGAATGGATGTTGATTTTTCTTTTTGGGGGGGTGGGGGAGGGTGGTGATGGTGGTTTTTCTTTGCAGGAATCATAATATAACTTCTATGTATCGAGAAAGGATGGCCTTATTCTGTCACTCGAAAGGGTTTGTTTTTCCCCCTGAAATATAATAGAATTATGAGGTGGTCCTCAAAACTTCTTCCCCAGGCTGGGCTGATTCTATGTGAAGGCTGCGTCCCTATGCAGAGCCCAGAGTGACTCTTCCAGGGCTCAGGCTGGCTAGGGGGAGGGAGAGGCACAGCCCATCCAAAACAGTCCGAAAGAGGTCAGCAACCTAAGCTCAATGTCAACGGCAGGTTCCAACCAGTCTTCCACCTTGACCTTAAACGCTCTCAAGTTCATGGAAAACGCAGCCAAAGGAGGCTTCCTGTTTTTTTTTTTTTTTTTTTTTTTTTTTTTTTTTTTTTTTGCAAAGCAAACCATTTGCAAACAAGCTTGTAGCATTTTTTAAAAAGTTATTTAAAGCATCTAAAAGAAAACTTTAACCCTCTCTCCCTCCCAAAGCTATTCTTCCAGAATTGAAGCACTTTTATAACTACTTGAGAAAGGAAAAAGATTTTCCTTTGGAATTGGTCAGTGACTGTGACTTCCTGTCTTATTTTAATACACTGGGACATGGGGAAACCATTGAGCTTTGCGTGCAACCCTCTCCTCCCCCCATAGGAGACTATCCCTTAGCATTGTGACACTGTACACCTTAGTATAAAGTGACCAGAATCCAACCCTTGAGCTTGATTTAACTGAATTAACATAGGATACAAGTGTTAGTTCTAGTTATCTGCACAAAGATGAGATAAAATAATCACATGCCAACCAAGTACATGCATCAACACATCCTTAGAGCAACACTAATTAGTAGCCACTATTATTAACCCCATTTTACTAATGAGGAAAGTGAAGCACAGAGAAGTTAGTAAATTGCCCAGAGTCATGCATCAAATAAATAGTAGAGCTGGGATTTGAACTCGGACATTCTGTATCTAAAATCCATATTCCTAATCACCATAAAATTCTCAGTTGAATCAGGAAATTCTTTAGCCAGTCAAAGTGCAATCAAGTATGAGCATAGAAACAGGGCAAAAAGAAGCTCAGGTACCATCTGTCTGACCACTCTGCTCTTGTTGAATGTGCAAAAATGGCTTGACTTGTTGTTGGGTTTTTTTTTTTCATTAGTGCTGGGACTTGAATTCAGAGCCTGGGCACTGTTCTTTACCTTTTCACTCCAGGCTGGTGCTCTATCACTTGAGTCACAGCTCCACTTTTGGCTTTTTGTGGTTAGTTGGAGATAAAAGTTTCACACCTCTGTCCAGGCTGGTTTTGAATTGTGATCATCAGATCTCCACTTCCAGAGGAGTTACGATTGCAGGTGTGAGCCACCAGCACCTGGCTAGCTTGACTTTCTAATCTGTATGTCATTTGAGCAGTATGGGAAAGCAATCCTTTAAAGTGTGAGACTGCTTTGAGCTATTATTCTTGAGTGCATGGTCTTCCAGTGGGTTTCATTCTGATTTCCGAGAGCTCAGGGCTAACCCTTGTGTGCTGAAACTTGCCCCATTGGTATCTGGGATTCTTGGGCTGGATCCCAAATCAGAAGCAGTAGCCATTCTTTCACAATGTCTGAGTTTCTACATGAGCAAATGCACACCATAGTAGTTCAGGCTTGGGCATATGATGAGTCCGGAGAAAGCTTGCAGTGTGTAGGCGGGGAGGGGGGGGTCTCAGAGATGCACAGAATCAGGAGTGAGGTCTGAAGCACTCTGTGGGGCTGGTTCTCACAGGCCAGGCCCAGGCTATGCACAGCAAGTTCAGAACGGCTTTCTAAGCTGCAGGGGAGATCCAGGAAGTGGCCATGGGGTACCAGGGGCCCTGGAAGGCAGGTTTGTATCACTGCAGGGGCAGAAGTGACCCTGGAAAGCCACAATGAAGGGGAGAATGTCACTTCTACTACAGAAGGACACTGACAAGTCTGGAGAAGCAGCGAGCACATGGCCTGCATTGCAGCTTGTTAACTGAGAACTTCTGCACGCTTATTGGCCATTCAGTGCAAAGGTGCCTACTCTAAGACTGGGTAAGGAGAGGGACTTACTGTCCTCAGAAAAGGACTCTTCCTCCCCACCCTCAACTTGGAGACAAGGAATTTTCCAGGCCTTTCCACAAGGCTCTGGTAGCACCTATTATGTAAACACTTGCTGAATACCTGACTTATACTTGGTATGCAAAATCTAATCCTCAATCCCTACAGTAGCTGTCCCCATCATTCCCATTTTATGGATTAGGGATGATTCTGTTAGAGTTTTGGTCCAAGACCTTGACCTGGAAAGGAAGAATAGCTGTGTTTCAACACCCATCTCCTAACTCTGAGCAGGAGTCCCAGAATGGTGATGAAGCCCTGGGGGCTCAAATAGGCGAAGAAATGAAGGTTAAAAAGTAATAATAAGTTGGGTGTCAGTGGCTCACATCTGTAACCTCGCTACTCAGGAGAGTGAGATCTGAGGATTGTGGTTTGAAGCCAGCCCAGGCAGCAAAAGTCTGTTAGACTCATATCCAATAAACTAAAGAGGCTCAGGGACAGTGCCCAGGTCCTGAGTTCAAGCCTCAAGACCAACAAAAAGGAAAGAAAATAAAGGATGGTATTAGTGCTCAGGGCTGCTGTAATTCAGTTCTCAAAACATCACACTGCCCACTGCTCCTTGCAAAAGAGAAAACCCTAACGGTGAGCTCAGGGACGTCATGCCTGACGGTGGAAAGGAGCTGTTTGGAATTGGAGAGCAAGGCAAACAGAAGCCCTGCTCGTTACCATCAATTCTATTTAATTAAAGCCGTAAATGCAGCCCGCAGCTTTGCAGAGGGTACTGACCATGCCGATTGCCTGGAGGATTCAGCTGTGCCCTTAACTGATGGGCAGAGACCCAACTCGCTGCATTACTCAGCCTGCGTTGGAGAGCCTCTTACCTTGACTGGGCCAGTAATTCTTTTCCACCCTTTCACTTCTCTTCTCTACGATGGACTTTTGAAGGTGATTTGCTGGCCTCTGTTCAACTGCTGTCCAAATTGCACTTTTATGCTCTTTCCCAGGGGAGGGAGGGAGAGAGGAGGTGGGGAGGGACTAACAGAATGGAATTTTCTATTTCTTTCCCTTTTTAATAGTTTCACTTTCTCTTTGTTCTTCACTTCTTCATTCCTCTCTGCCTTTGTGTCTCTGTCTCATTCCCCTTCTTGACAGCCACACAAAGCTGGCCCCATACCTCATTCTTCCTATAGCCCTCCCCCCACCCCATTCTAGGCCAATTCAGCCCTACTCCAGATGAGAAGTGTGTCACAGAGTGGGCAAGGACAGTTGTGTCCTCAACTTGTCGCAGGTGGGAAGGAGACAGGAAAGCAGCAATCCTGGTGTATGGGATACCTAAGACAAAGATATATCACCTGCGACTTCAAGGGCTTGAGCACCTTGTCCTGTATGTGAACATGACGTGGAAAGGGGATCCTCTGGGGACAAAGGAAATGCCAGGCAAGAAGGCCACCAGTGTGAGGGACTATGATCATGAGGATACCTGCTAGTAGGTGGGCAGTTTCACTTCTCTGCTTTGCAGGCCCTGTGTGTTCCAGCCTTAACCTACCCTTTCATCATCACCTCCGCCTCTTTCCAGCTCATCTTCTACCTTCCAAATATATTTAGGGGCTTACTTCTTCCTTTCTTCCTCCTTCCTTCCCTCTGTCCTTCTTTCCTTTTTCTCCCTCCCTCCCTCCCTCCCTCCTTCCTTTCTTCCCTCTTTCTCTCCCTCCCTTTCTCCCTCTTTCCTTCCTTCCTTCCCCCCCCAATACAAGACATGCAAAGCAGGCACTCTACCACTTGAGCCATGACCCTAGCCCTTTTTTATGTTATTTTTCAGACAGCATCTCATACTTTCTGCCCAAGGCCAGCCTTAGATTATGATCCTCCTACCTATGCCTCATATGTAGCTGATATTACAGGTAGACCCACATATTCAGTTTGTTTATTGACCTTAGTTTCTTTGCTAACTTTTGGCCTAGTCCATTCTGAAACCAATCTTCCTGATCTCTGACATGAGCCACCATACCCAGCCTGGTGTCTCTCTGAGCAGGGGGGAAATAACATGTCCAGTACAGCCTCCCACATTCCCCAGCCATCCATGTCCTGGGGTGTTGGCAGCTTCTCCAACACTAGACATCAAGCCTTCCCACAAAGCCCAGCCCTCTCTCCCCTGGGCAGGTGTCACCCTCCCCTTACAGCCTGGGCTGGGCAGCCCATGGGCAGAATTCAGCCATGTGCTCAAGCCCACTTTGCTAAGAACTGCCAGGGAGTTTGAGCCAACTTTCTCTAAAGTCTGCAAGCTCTGGTATGTCACCCAGCCTCTCCAAGACCAAACCAAGCTCCTGGCACCAACTTCCCAAGGGCAGGCTCTAGCCTGTTTCCTGCTTTCCAATCCTCACCCCGCGCCTGATGTTGTACCAGTACCTCCAGTCAGCTTCTGCTCCCAGGCTCCCTGACCCCACCACCTAACACATACACACTAACACTTGCACACACACACACACACATACATGCACACACATGTGCACACATACCACTTCTCCTCCCTCTATCCCCGCCCAGGCTGCAGAACTCTGTCCATCTTTCCAGCTCTACCTACTTCTCTTGCTCTTTGAGGGGGACCAATGCTTGGCCTCCAGTCTCCTGTTACCATCCTCTTTGCATCTTACGAGGCTTCCTTCCATTCCGTGTAGCTGGACCCCATCCTGCCCTCCACCAGCTCCTGTCCCACAGCCTCCACCCCCACCCCAGCCCAAGCCCCTGGCTGATCGTATTCCCTCTTCAGAGACTTGAGATCTCTCATCTCTGCCTTCTTGTCCTCCTGCATTGCCTAAGGCAGGCAGAGAATGTCTGTCATGCCGGGAAGATTCCATTCTCCTGCATCTCTAATCCACAGGGTGCTCCGGGCAGGGAGCACTCCTGTGTTTCATGGAGTGTCTGAGATACGTCTACCTCTGTTCTCTCCTCTCTGATTCCAAATCAGCTGATATGACAGCTTTCCCCACTCCCTAAAAAAAAAAGATTTCTGGTGGATCTATTCTCTCAGCTCTTTCTGACTTTCCCACGCAAAGCTAAAAATAGCCGCCATCTCTGTTCTTAAACTAAAACACAGAAGCAGACTCCAAGAAAGGAAGTGGCCATTGTGCTCACTGGGTGGCAGGTGTGGGCACCCCACCCTCCAAAAGCAACAGAGACAGCATGGGGAGCAGCTAGGAAGGCATTGGGATGCTCCCCTGTCCTCACAGATAGCCACTTGGAATACAACAGTGGGAGTTGGCATTCTCAGTCGAAGCACTCGGGACTTGCCAACGGGATTCATTAGTCTACAGACACACGTGTCCCTGACCATTCACGGAGGGACAGAAGTCCCCACAAAGGCCTCTTCAGCCCTTGGGAAGTATCCTCAAGCTCTGGGGCTGTGGATCCAATCAAAAGCCAGCCCTTGAGGTATTAATTAGCCTGTGCTGACGAATAACCATCAATACAATCCCATGGTCCAAGACAGATTATGCGATTGCTCCCTATGTAGCCTCTTAACTCATTTATTTATTTTTTTCTCTCCTATTCCATGAAGTCTTCCCAAACTGACCTAGAAATTGCTGTCAACATTGGGCATTAAATTAGATACACAGGTCTCTCTGAGAGACACCTAGAAGAGACACTCCGTAATGCTGGAGTGAAGACATCCTTTCCCAGATTTGTCTAGAGCAGGGAATTCCTATCTTCTGAACCAGACAAACACTGACAAAAAGCCACTTTAAAAATACACTTATGGGGGCTGGGAAGGTGGCTCAGTGGTAGAGTGCTTGCCTTGCATGCATGAGGCCCTGGGTTCGATTCCTCAGCACCACATAAGCAGAAAAAAACCCGGAAGTGGTGCTGTGGCTCAAGTGGTAGAGTGTTGAAGAGCTGAGGGACAGTGCCCAGACCCAGAGTTCAAGCCCCACCACCAACAAAAAAAAAAAAAATACACTTATGAGCCAGGTGCCAGTGGCTCATGCCTATAATCCTAGCTACTCAGGAGGCTGAGATCTAGGATTGCAGTTCAAAGCCAGCCTGGGCAGGAAAAGTCTGTGAGATTCTTTAGCTTCAATAAACCACCAGAAAACCGGAAGTGGCACTGTGACTCAAGTGGTAGAGCGCTAGCCTTGAGCTGAAGAGGTGAGGGACAGCTCCCAGGCCCAGAGTTCAAGCCCCATGACTGACAAAAATAAGAAAAAAGAAAGAAAGAAACACACTTATGAATTCTTAGGACACCAATAAGCTCAGAAAATGGGATCGGTTCAGGGACTGGGCAATAGGAAGAAGTATAGGTGAGAAATAGATACATATTTAGATAAATTAGAGAGGTAGATAACTGATAGATGATAGATAGATGACTGATCGATGGTAAATAGAAAGGCCTAGATCCCGTTTCAAAGAGGGATTAAGGGCCAGACATCAGTGTCTCATACCTATAGACCTAGCTACTTGGAAAGCTGAGATCTAAGGATCGAGGTGTGAAGCCAGCACTTACAGGAAAGTCAGTGAGACTATTATCTCCAATTAATCACACACACACACACACAGAGAGAGAGAGAGAGAGAAAGAGAGAGAGAGAGAGAGAGAGAGAGAGAGAGAGAGAGAGAGAGAGAGAGAGAACAGAAGTGGAGCTGTGACTCAAGTGGTAGAACACTAGCCTTGAGCACAATAGCTCAGGACCATCACCCAGGCCCAGAGTACAAACCCTAGGATGGGCACAAAAAAAAAGGAGATTAAGGAAGACTCCATCTTGAGGAATAAACAATCAGGAGTTTCCTGAACTGACCCAGGAACTCTTGTTTCTTCTCTTTCTCATGTTCCTATCTTCTGGGAGGTACCAGCACATTATTCAGACACACCTAATGCAACCAAAATCATGAAACTACTCTGAATCCAAACTAGCTGAACATCCTCAAATTCATCCTTCAAACTTCAGTAGAAAGTCCTTTCAAACTACCTCCGTTCCACCCCCAGCCCTGGAAACAGGCACTGGGAAAGGAGAAGGAACAGGTTAGGAAGGGCAGAAATGCCTCCCTGGGAGGTCAGCCCTTCCCATAGGTCTCTGGGTTGTCCGGAATGAAGATCATCCCACCAGGCCATCAGTGCCCCAAATCTATCATCAGGTCCACTGTTTGGAGAGAGGACTCTGAAAGTCCAAAACTTCCCACAGCATAATCAATGTTTTCCCTGAGGAAATGGCCTACTGTCACCAGCCCTCGCTGCTGGAGATGTCACTTGATTATGGCCATCCGTGAGATCTATTCTTTCTTTTGATCTTACATGAAAAATAAAAATGTCCACAGTTTTGGCTTCTTTACCTGGATCGCTTTTCCTGTGCGTATGTAAGAGTATGTCCCTGCCAGATGCTTCTCACAGCATTTTATGGGCTACTTTTTTGGCTCACTCCATCCTTGGATCTGTGGATTCTACATGTACACAACTGATACTGAGTAAAAAAGCATCCTTCCAGATATCCAAACTATAACACTCCAAGGTTCCACTTGGGAACGCTGGGAACTGGTTTCCTATAGTCCTCCCTTCGATCGCTTTGGCCTCCATCCTTGCCCCAATCATTACTCATCACCCAGGGCAAAGAACCAAAGCTGCCATATTTGTATGGATTTCTATGATGTGTCCCCAAGTGCTTTTTGCAATCACACTCACTAGTTACTGCACATCGCTTTGGATGATGGCCACCTCAAAAAATGGAGCATGACAACATTCCAAGTTGCAGACCGCTTTGATCTCTCAGCCAGAAGACATCTGCTTGCCTCTTATGACATTTTTACCTTTTAGGTTCAGGCCAGAATGGGTCCCCTGCTTCCCCAGGCCTCACTTCCTGCTGGAAGATCACTCCAGAAAAGAGTATCCCCTCTTCCCTTGGCTTAGCCTTATCACCTTTTCCTTCCAACACTTTCGCCTCAGCATTCCATGTAATATTTTACCTCAGCCCACGAGAAATCCCCTAGCTGACAGGCAACTCTATGGTCTTTGAAGTGTGCTGGCTCTAGGCGAGTGTCTGGCTAGAGAAGCAACTCACTGGAATTACTTAGAAGGATCCTTTCTGCTTTTGTTTCCTCTCTGTGTTTACTCATGGACAAGCGTATCCGTGATCAGGCAGCAAAAAACCAGACAGCCAGGCCTCTGTGAATCATGTGAGGGTGCTTCCACCCCACCCCAAGTGGCCACACTGAGTCCCGCTCCCTTTCTCCTTCAATACCTCCATTTTCCCAGCCTTCTCCTTCCAACCCAGAGTGGTCTCCCTACTAAGGTGTTCAAACTAGGCCTTACCGCTCTAGAAAGAAGATTCTGAACAGACTCCCTCTCCTCCACCCCACTCCTCCAGGAAACATTTCCTTTGGGTTTGCCTGTTCTCTCTCAGCAAATTATTATGACAGGCATGGGTCTCGATGACAAGATTTGTTTAACTGCTTCAAAATTAGCATCTGTGTGCAGAAGATGTTGAGACCAGAGCCTGAATGTGTGTAAGAAGGCCACATGATGAAGCCTTTGTTGGGTTCCCTCTACAAAAGCATGGTCCTAAAATAGCAGGCGCAGCTGAGAGCTGAGTGAGCCATCTGATAACCTAGCAGACCCAGGTAAGCAGCTGGTGTGCAGCCTCTGTCCGTGTGGCACACTAGCCAGTGACAGCTCACCATTGGCTCTCTTTTCTTCATCAGCTATGGCTCTACTTTCTCCAGGACTCTGCACCTCTGCCTACTGGTGGGCAGGAAAGGCCAGCAGGAATAAAGGATGACTTGAGGATGGAAATATCAGCAAACCCCCCAGGAGGCGTAACTGAGTGAGTCATTTAATCTAATCAGACCATGGCCTCCTCGGCCCCCCGACTAAGCCACAATGAGTGAAGCGGAATTGAAGTCAACCTGAGGAACTTTGCATATCTCCCTTCAAAAGGAAAGAAGCTACCAGCCAACCCAAAGCAGCATGACCCTGGACCTCTGAAAAAGCAGCTTGGGAGGCACAAAACCTCACAGACAAAAGAAAGCTAGGTGGTAAAAGGAGGCGGTAAAAGTCCAGAGAATGTCACAGCCACACTCCATTTCGTTCTGGTTCCAAGTTTACATATTAGAATGTGACTCTCTTGCTCTATGCAAACTTCAACAATACTCTATTTGAGACAGTTCCCAATTTACAAACACCTAGCCAGACAGTCAGCCTTGTACTGTATTCTACATCCCAAATACCAAGCCAACCACAATGGAAAATATTCAGAAAAAGAAAATTGCATCTGAACTGAACACGTGCAGAATTTTTTTCCTGGCCACAATTGTGTAAATATGTAATGACTACATACAACACATTTCCATTGTATTGGGCAACACACATCATCTGGACTTAGTGTGCCGATATGTGCAGATTCCATGCAAATGCTATGCCATTCTCCATGAGAGACTTGAGCATCCACAGATTTTGGTCCCCATTTTGGGGGGTCCTAGAACTAATGCTCCCAATAAAACCTAAGTCCTTACCATCAAGTTATATTCACCAATGCTCCTACACAGGCTCTGTCTGTGCAGCAAAGCAGCAGAGCAGGTGGCATGCCTGCTGGGTGGCCCTGAAGCTCCCATGCTCTGCACAGAGACCCACACTCTACACATTTGCCACCAAACCTGTCAGCTTCCCCTTCAATCCCATGATCTCCACCACTGTTCATGCTTTGATGGCAGCACTTCCTGTATGAGCGGACAGGCAGCCTTCGCTCTCCCTAGGGCTTCAGCCCACAGAAAGTCTTTTTTCTGCCCTTCAGATACTCTTCCTTCCAAACCACCCTCCACCCTGCAGTGAGCACGGTGTGTCCAAATGCAGACTCAGGCCTATTTCTCTACTACGGGGTCCCCAGTAGCTCTCCAAGTTGGCAGGAGGATGCTGAGACTCTACAGCATCACATACCTGACCCCTCCCCATTGGACTTCTGCTTTCATTCTCAGGCTCACTTCTCCCTCATTCCCCACACTCTCTGCTGTCACTCACACGTTGCTTCTCTTCTTTCCTTGCTATTCCCACCTCCTGCAGGGTGACACCAACTTAATGGTTCCTGGACTAGAGTCTACTCATTTCAAGGTTCATCAGCTCAGTGGCATCTCCTCCAGGAAGTCTGCCTTTAGCACCATAAGTCTAGTAGCAACTTGTGTACAGTCAGGTCACCTTACCAAATCCTTGCTAACATTTGGGTGTTTCCACAAGCTATAAACCCCTGGAGAGCAAAATCAACACTCTGCCCAGCTTTGCAGCCCAGCACATTGCCTAACAGGAAGGAGCTACATAAAGAGATAGTAATTTGTTAGAAGGTATCAATTAACTAATTGGATGTATTCTGGCACTAGGGCCTTAGACAGAAAAAAGATAGATGAGAGAGAGAGAGAGAGAGAGAGAGAGAGAGAGAGAGAGAGAGAGAGAGAGAGAGAGAGAGAGATAAAAATTTCTTCCCTTGTGAAGTTTATGTGTCAATAGGAAGATCAGACAATAACTAAATGCATAATGATTGAGGTCTGCTAATGTTCATTGCTGATAGAAAAAATAAAATAGATGTGGTGATTGGGAATGATGGGAAATGCTTCTTATTTTTTTAATTTTGGGAAAGATTTATTTTAGTCAAATAGGATAAAGTAGGGATAAATGGAGAAGAAAGAGAAACATTTTCTGTTCTCTGTGTGGGATATGGGAGTTACAGGCTCAAAATGGTAGCTGTCATCTGCTTGCTGAGTTCTTTCTGAGCTGTGAGAATACATGTGGTCATGTCATATATACTCCTTCAACCACAACACACTGGTTCAGGGTCAAAAGTTATTTTCTCTGGAATTATAATGTGGCCTAGATAAGTTTGCCTTTTGTTGGGCAATTTGTACTTTTGTGGAGGGATACAGTATCTTGTAGACACCAAGAAATGAAGATTAGCTGCATACTAGGGAAAGGCTCCACCATTTAAGGTTATGGGCTTTAATTCCCTTGTGAAGGTGTTTTCCATTGTTAATCTTTTTTCTAAGGCAAGAAGTTAAAAGCCTGACATACTATGCTGTGTTGTAGAGGACCAAAACTTTTATTAGTCTCCTTGGCTACTTACAGCATTGTATTTAATGTTACCCTTGCAAAAATAACACCAAGACAACAGTAGTTAAAAAGCACGTACTTGTTAGAAATTTTTTCCATGAGTTTGATCCTAAAAGCCTGAGAGAAGGATCCAAACTATATATGAAAGAAACAGGATAGCTGTGGCTTATAAAAAAAAGTTAATGATATAGCAATTGTCAGAAGATGATTTTACGTGTTGGGGTCAGACTCTGGAGATAACATTGGGCCTGGATGAGGAGCATCAGAGGAATGGGGGAAGGGTAAGCACAGGCCCTAGGGTAGAAATGTGATTGGACCAGCATTTTTAACAGGCTCCCATGTAGCAGCACAGAGAGAACAAAAAAGAATAGTACAAGTTCAGATTCAAGAAATAGCCAAAACGCCACACCACTTAGGTTCTTGTGGGGCATCACAAAACTATTTCTTTAAACAAGAAATCATGAAGACAAAATTTGAGAAGGTGGTTATATACAAGAAAGGAGGAGAGGGGGAAAGGGAAAGGAAAATACACTACTGTGAGTTCTTGTAAGTGCCCAAGTTCAGGGCTCAATGGGTGATTTCTGGGGCTTCATAACATGGATTGGTTACACAGGCAATAACTGATTATGAAATCTGAGCAAGAACCAGAGATGGTTACATGTTTGGAGCCATGAATGGTCACTAATCTAGTTCTGTGTCCTGGAGCTAAATATTTTAGGCTCAACGTGCAATATTGTGAAATTATTGTATTTTTTAGACCTGAAGAAAACCTTTTCAGTCAATACCTACTTAGATGAGAAATGACCTTGAGTGGATTCTGATCTTCCCAACAGGAGGTATTGAGTAGCAAGGGGTTCTCTGTGCATAGATTGCGGGCCTCGGGGCAGGAGGGGACTAGGCAGGATACACAGTGTGACAGCCAGTCCCAATACCTGACCTACTGCCTAGACAGTTGTGGGAACACTGGAGGATGTCAGAACACAACGTGGAGAGTTAGTCTGGATCCACTAACTATCTGAACTTGGACAGATTCCTTAAGTCTCCCTGAGCCTTCCTTTCCCTACTATAAGCTACAATGTATTAGGACCTTATGGCAGCTAAAACAAAGTGCTACAAAGTAGAGCCTTAAAACCACAGAAATGTAATTTCTTCCATTTCTAGAGGTCAGAAATCTGAAACCAAGACACCTACATGCTGCCCTCCCTCTGTAGGTACTAAGGAGACTCGTCCTGCCTCTGCTCAGCTCCTGGAGGCTGCTGGCAGCTTGTGGCATTCCTTGGCTTGGGGCTCTCTCCCTCCAATCTGCCTCCAGCATCACCTAGCCTTCCCCCTGTGTCTTCTCAGGGCCTTCTTATGAGACTATCAGTTACTGGATCCCATATGACCTCATCTTAACAAATTATACCCACAACAATTCTATTTCCAAATAAGGTCACATTGTCAAGGTTCTGAATGGACATGACTCTTGGAGAAACACTATTCAACCAAGTATATGGAGGTAATAGTATAGAATTAAATGGTCAATTGTAAGAACTACATTAGATGATGTATTACAAAGCACTTAACACGATATATTCAATAGATTGTCATTGTTAGTATATTTATCATCATCATCCTTCATCTCAAGGAAAAATTGGATAGAATTCTCAGAAGATTCTGTCTTGCTAGGTAAGGTGACCACAAGCGAAACTGCCAAACAAACTAGATTCAGATCTTGACTTTGATCATCTGTGAGTCCTTTGAAAGAGTTCTTAACTGCCTCAATCTTCAGTTTATCCACAGCAATGGCAAACTGTCCACCTGTCTATCAATCAATCATCTATAATCTATCTCATGGTTTTTATTGTGTGTCAGGCACTGTCTTAAATTTCATCTCAGTCAATCTATGCAGCAACTCTGTGAGTAAGGAACTGCTGTTATCTCCCTCTTACCACTGAGGAAATCGAATTGCCAGCTATGAAAGATAGTTGCCTACCGTCACGTAGGAACTAAGTAGCAGAACCTGAATTCAAACCCAGGCAATCTGGCTGCAGATTTTCCCAAGGATAAAGATTGACCTGCATCAAACAAAGAAACAACTGCCCAATAAATAAGTGGGCTAAAGACTTAAAGAGAAACTTCTCTGAAGAGGAAATAAGAATGGCCAATAGACACATGAAGAAATTCTCAACCTCCCTAGCCATAGCCATAAAATAAATGCAAATCAAAACAACACTGAGATACCACCTCACCCCAGTTAGATTGGCTATAATCAAGAACTCTAATAACAGCAGATGCTGGAGGGGATGTGGAGAGAAGGAAACCCTACTGCATTATTTGTAGAAGTGTAAACTTGTTCAACCACTTTGGAAAGTAGTATGGAGGTTCCTCAAAAGACTCCACATAGAGCTCCCCTATGTCCCAGTAATCCCACTTTTGGGTATTTACACGAATGATCACAAAGAAGACCCTACTAAAGCTACCAGCACAACTATGTTTACTGCAGCATTATTTACCATAGCTAAAATATGGAACCAACCCAGATGCCCCTCAGTAGATGAATGGACCAAGAGAATGTGGTATATGTACACAATGGAATTCTATGCCTCCATCAGAAAGAATGGCATTGCCCTATTTGTTAGGAAATGGAAAGACTTGGAAAAAATTATATTAAGTGAAGTAAGCCAGGCCCAAAGAAACATAGGTCCCATGGTTTCCCTTATTTGCAATAACTAGTATATATCTGAGACAAGCAGAAAAGGTCAGATAAGATGATGTTAAGCGAAATGAGCCCCAAGATAAGGACACAAGTGATTTTTTTCTTTCTTGCTATTGTTTCTAATGTATTTATAAGGTACCACATTATTTTTTGTTGCTTTGTATGTCCCTCCCCCATAATATAAACCCTGTTTTCGCTGTATTTAATGTTGGTATAATTTGGGGAGAGGAAGGGAAAAAACAAATTGTTTAAATAGGGATACAGGTTGAGCCATTGCAACAATGAGATGTACAAGATGCTATGTGTAGTTGTGGAGATGGGAGGGAAGGGATGGTAGGAGTAAAACAAAGGAGGAGGCAACAATGCTTGATAAGAAATGTACTCATTACTTTGCTCATGTGATTGTAATCCCTCTGTACAGTATTTTCACAATAAAAAACTTATTTTAAAAAAAGAAATAAAGGGAGAATTCTGTTTTTAAAAAAAACATGTAACTGGTTACTGACAATGGAAAGACTCCAGCTTCCCTCTTGCCAACTCCCTGTGCAAACCTGGACATGCGTCCTCTTCCTCCTTCTCCCAGTGTCGAAGTACCTGTCATCACCACATTGACACAAAGCCAGAGCCAACTTCACATTCAATGCTCAGGTTGCTCAAGTTTCACCCTGACTCCTGGAGTACCTTGCCTGCTTTCCTCTTAATAGTCTTGTGAGTGTGCAGTGACCATTCTGGCTAGAAGGGTTACAGAGGAGAAAAAAACAGCATCTCTCCCTGGTGACTAGCAAACACACTTCTTTCCTGGGGATGGGCCAGAGTTGAGTAACAACTAGAAGACACATCTCAAGGACATCCAGCCCTGGGAATGACTCACTAAGCCCAAGGATATGTGTGCTGATCTTGACACAAAGATGCTGGAAAGGTCTATCACAGAATCAGAGGCCCCTTAGATTTAGAAATGCCACCTCATTAAGTTGAAAGACAATTGCCCTCCTATTAAAAATGATAGCTTCAGGGTTGGAGGCATGGTTCAGTTGGTAGAGCACCAGACAATGAACACAGGTACCAGGTATCAAGTTTGGATCCCAGTCAAAGAAAGAAGGAAAGGAAGGGAAGGGAAGGGAAGGGAAAGGAAGGGAGGGGAAGGGAGGAGTAGGGTTCATGCCAAGTGCTGGTGGCTATAATTCTAGCTACTCAGGAGGCTGAGATCTGAGGATTGAAGTGTAAAGCCAGCCCATGCAGAAAAGTCTGTGAGACACTTCTCTCCAGTTAACCAGCCATAAGCTGGAAGTGGAGCTATAACTCAAGTGGTCGAGCACTAGCTTTGAGTGAAAAAGCTAAGGGACAGTGTCTAGGCTCTGACACATGTACACAAGCATACAAATATTTACAAACAAACAAACAACAACAGCAAAAGGCCCTACTAGCTTAGGATGAGGAGGCCAGCATGCTCTGCGCTGAGCCACCATCTTCCGGCACCATGGATTCTTAACCACAGCACCTCTCCCGCCACCCGCTCAGTCTTACTCCAAGAAGGTGACAGCTCAGATCCATCCTGTGAGACCTGACATCACTTGCACTTGGCCCTGGGGCTCACATCCTTGCAGTAAGAAGAGTAGGAACCCCTCTGTCCCCCCCAGTTCTTTTCCTGACTTGGTGGCTATGGCCAGTGTCCCAGCACAGACAAGGGAGCTGTCCTAGAAACTCAGTCACTAAAGGAGCAGGCACACATGTCCAGGATAGAAGTGGAAATATCCACCAATAAAGTCTGCAACTTCTAGGCAAGTCTGTTCATCCTTCCTAAACCAACAGCATGAAGATGGGTATTCTCCAAGGCAGAAAGCGCAGGACTGGCAGCATGCAGCTGGAAAGTGAAGCAAGCAGTCTATGGCTGCTCCACCCTTCCCCTTGGGGGCCCACCCTGCTCCCTCCCAGGGCCCTTGTGCCCACGTGGAGGTGGCCATCCTCTTAAATGCCCTGCGTTTCGTCTTCTCCTCCTCGTGGACAGGCCCTGCCTATTCACCACACTCTCCAGGGCTCATTCTCATGCTGGTTGCTCAACATTGGAAGTTACTCAAGAAGTAAATCTTGGCTAATTTAAGCAGCTGCTGGGCTGCACCACTCGGGTGCTTCAATGTGCCAGATAAATACGTGAAAGATGCAGCCGATGGACTGTCTTTAGGTCATTCCTGAATAGCCAGCTGCTCCCCAACAGGCTGCTCAGATTCACGCAGAGTTTATACTTCTTACCATGCGGTGAGAGGTTGCTGTGAACTGGTTTACTAAGTGCTTGAGAACCACGAACAGAGTAACAACTTGCGGGAGGCAGGATTCAGTCCCCGTCCTCAACATTCTCAATATATATATTAGCTAGAGGATTCTTAGACACAACTCAGGAGCAATTCTGGACTCCTGTGGTTTCAGATTGACTGCATCTTCTGGGAAGCCTAAACTATAACCTGTTTCTTCTTCTGTCTGAACTCACTTTGCTTTCCTATCAATTTTGCTTAAAATGCATGAAATCATTACCTTCCCTTACCTAATATTCCTCATGCTTGTTATTATAGTAAAAACTTGATAATAAAATTGTGTGTGCGCATGCATGCAGAACTCAAGCACTGTGGTAGTTTATGCCTAAATTCCAGCTCTTGGGAGGCTGAGGAAGGAAGATCATGATTTGGAGGCTACATAGGAAGATCCTGTCTCTAAAATAATGAACTTAGCCAAGGGCTACTGGCTCATATTTGTAATCCTAGAGGGTTGAGGTCTGAGAACAGCCTGGCAGAAAAGTCCACTAGACTCTACCTCTAAAATAATCACCAAGAAGCGGTCTAGAGGCCTAGCTCAAGTGATGAAGCACCAACCTAGCAAGTATGAGGCCTTGAATTCAAATGCCAATACTGCCAAAAGGAAAAAAACTTTGATTATATACATATATATAAACATTATATATATATATATATATATATATATATATACAATGTAACTGTTCTTTCAATTCTGACACATACAGAAAGCTTGTTTTTTTCACCCTCACCTTCCTTACCTTCCTCTTCATGCTTACTGACATGATATAAACTTTGTTAAAAGTAAACATTCTGACTGTTCTAAAAGTGTTCTAATAAGTAGATCATAGGATACTTATAGGTACATATGCCAGTCATGCAATCATACACATGTATTTGTATGCACACACACAATTCCACTTATAGGAGTATCTGGTGTAGTCACATGTATACAAACCAAAAGAATAATGGTAGCTAGATGGCAGGTTGTGCTGTGTAGCTAGAATCACAAGCATGAGCCACTGGCATCCAGCAGGGTTTTGAATAACATTAACTGTCCACTGAAAGCTGGATATGATCATGGATTTTATATTCTGTGTATTTTACCACCAGAATATAATATCCATATTCTAAATATATGTATATAGATGGTTTCAACTCCTACTTTGATATAATTATAAAACTAATTTCAGGCTGTTTGAGTTTTATGTTTTGATCCCTCGTTTCTCCTTTCTCAAATAGCCTGTGTTGGTTTGGATTTTCTGCTGCCTGCTTTCTGGCTTTAGCTTTTAGACAGCAGGAGGCACAGGGCCCCCTGAGCTCCCCTCCACTCCTCCCCCCATCCTGCCCTGTCTTCCTCCCACCCTCCACCCCCACCCCACCTCTTCTCAGTTGCTTTTAGGCAGAAAGCTTTACTGGTTAAAGAGAAAGTACGTGGTTTTCATAATTCATAAATCATAAGAGGTTCAAATGAGTTCAAAGTTTAAAAGTTTAAAAGTTTTGTTGAAGCTTTAAAGTTTAAACTGTCAGAGGCTTTGACAGAAAACTTTTCCTGTCTGGAATATTTAAGATTGTTGTGCCACAGTGGATTCAGGAGTGTCCTATAGCTTTCCTTGCCAAAGTGGATTTTCTCTCTGAAAAAAATTGAGTTCTGCTTGGTGACAGTGACTCCACCCATGGCCCCACGTGACAGCAGGCGACGGAGGATGCTGACAAGCACAGGAGATGACCTGGGGCACCGGGGGCCACTTTCGACAACGTACACTCAGGGTAAAAGCACTTAGAATTGCCACCATGCAGGGATTTCTCTTTTTTAAAAAAAAAAGAAATGGGGATTGTAAAATGAGCCCCTGGCAAATAAATACGTGTAACAAGGTCTCCATGGAAGACAGTGAATTGTGTATAGTCTGCTATTTCAAAATCTCCCATCAGAGAGACTAGATCTCCTACTGGCCTCCAGCTGACCTCTGCTTGTTCAGGCTTAGTGACCATATTTGCATATCCAGTCGAGCCAAGGGTCAGCCACCCACACCCAGGCACTTTGTGAAGTTTCTTGGAACCGGAATAAAGCCAGTCACTTCCGTTTCCGAAGAAGTGTCTGAGCAGGCAGAGAAGGTGTAGATCATCCTCACATCCAGTCTTCCTGCTTCTGCATCTGCCATGTGCTGCTTCTCCACACCTACTGTGGCTACCACTGGCCTTCTGTCACATCCCAATGTTTGCTTGTGCCCTTTCCATGCAGGGCGGTCCCACCCTAGCCTCTATGGAGACCGAGTCTCCTCTCCGCTCACTGCCCCCTCCAGCCTAGCCTGGCTGAGAAATTCCTGCTCTCCACCAAACACTTCCTTCCATATCTCCAACCATTTCATCTTCCGTGCATTCTAAGCCATGTGCATGAGTGCCAGAAACAGCTTAGTTTTATCAGACTCTTTTCAGGATTTTGTAAAATTACCTCATAACCAGAATGCTGTAATCTTGAGCTCCCAACTTTGGATCCACTCTTAGTCAGATCAGCACTGTTATCAATTCTCTTGTACTCCCTTACAACTTTCCCTCCAGGTCTCAGCCCCTGTGGTGACCCCACAATCCAGGGGCTGTGCTGTGCTTCCTAGGATTCCTCAAGAGGAAATTCAACATGGATTCTCATGGCTCCAGTTGTGTGGATCTCTCTGTCTTCAATTTAATTCTTCCATGGCCCTCTGGGTTTCCTCCTCCATGCCCAACCCCTCTGTTCACGCTATGGAGCCACTTCTGGAGCTTGACTTAATGACCTAATGAACTAATAACCCTCAAGGCTTGGTTTCCACTCCCCAATTCCTTCCTGGGCCTCAGCACTACCTTGCCTCTCCCCTCCCCCCTCCCCCACTGGCTATACTCAAGCATCATTCACTGATGGCTCATCATCAAGATTCATAAAACACTGGGCCCCAGTGATTTATACCTATAATCCTAGCTACTCAGGAGGCTGAGATCTGAAAACACTGGTTCAAAGGCAGCCTGAGTAAGGTTCATGAGACTTGTAGCTCCAATTAACCACCAAAAAGCCAGAAGAAGAGCTGTGGCTCCTCAAGTGATAGAACAGTAACCTTGAGCAAAACAAACAAAAAATAGCTCAGGGACAGTGCCCAAGCCCTGTGTTCAAGCCCCAGGATCAGCACACACACACACACACACACACACACACACACACACACACACACACACACACACACACACACTACCTAAAGTCAGCTAGATCCACACACATTATGCATAGCTGGGTCTCCCCAATCTACCTCCACCCAACTCATTATCTTTTCTTTTCTTTCTGCCAACGTGCCTTTTGTATTTCCTATTCAATTCTAGTGCTTGTCTGTCCCCAGTCTCTCAGTCATGCTGATGTCCTTCTTCCCCTTGACTTTCCCAGCTGACCTAAGAGCACAGCTAGCCTCTCTCCTTCCCTGGAACTCTGCTCATCCCCACCACTGTTTCCTCATCATCTCTTTTCATCATCTCTTGCCTTTGCCATTTCCCCAGCCTCCTTCCTCCTCGCTCTTCCCCTAGTCCTTCCTCCATCTTCACAAGGCCTAGCATGGAAGCAGTTGTGCCCTGCCTGGTAATAGTACCCTCTTTCAAGAGCTGCAGGTCACACCCCTGGAAACAACAACAGAAGGCTCTTCCCAGATGGGCCCGCATTGGCCTCAGCTACATCTCCTCTACCAACCTCCTCTCCTGATTTCACCGTTGGTCGACCGACCCATACCAAACTTCCCTCCTTGAGCCTGCAGCCTTTCAGATCAACACAGCTAGCCAAATACAGGCTGCTTCCAACCAGCACACCTTTATCCTGTTGTGTCTATTGAACCCCATGCATTCACTGCCTCCATGAGCTTTCAGGGATCCTGGTCAGCAGAAGCCCCTCTTCCTCTCCCACTCTTTAACCATCATGCTACACATCACAAGGCTTTCTTTCCTGAACGGTGGCACTCTATACCACCTATCCGAGATCCATTCCCCAGTACACAGGGGACATCTAGAGAATGAAGAGAACCCTGAGATGCTAAATGAGCCCTTATAGTTCCTGTAGCACTGAGTCCAAATTCCCTGTTCTTCTCCAGTTATAACCTAGATGCTAAGTGTGAACAATTGCAGAGAAAAGAGAAGAATCCTTACTTAGATGAAGGTTGTGTTCCCACCAGGCTCACCTACCTTTTCTGGTGCCATCTGTGTAACGTTCTAATTTCTACTAGAGAAGCTGTGATGATTTCATGCCAAAGCCAGACAACCATGTGTATATGTCATAGAGAACATGCTGGTGAGTGCTGTTCTGGCGTGTGAATGAAGGGGACCTTGGATATCTGTGGATGGGTTGACTTTGCTCACTCAGTGGACAGTTAGCTCACTTTGGCCTACTTATCATGCTATATATCACACTGGAAGTCAGTTACACCAAGGTATGAATCCTGTCTTTCCATCAACATGTGACCTGTGGCATGTCACTCAAGCTCTGCTACAATCTTCTCATCTGTAATATGCAGGGCCACTGTGAAGATGAAATGAAGGCTGGGTGCCTATCTGTACCACCAGCTACTTGTATGATTGAGATAGGAAGTACAGAGCTCAAGGTCATGGCAGACAAAAAGTTATCAAGATGCCATCTTAAAAAAGAACCCTGAAGGGGCTGGGAAGTTGCCTTGCATGCCTGAGGCCCTGGGTTCGATTCCTCAGCACCACATAAGCAAAAAAGAAAAAGAAAAAAGAACCCTGAGCCTAGCTCTGATGGCTCATGCCTATAATCCTAGCCATTTAGGAGGTGGAGATCTGAGGATCATAGTTCAAAGCCAGCCCAGGTAGGAAACTTTGTGAGACTCTTATCTCCGATTAACCACTGAAAAACTAGATGTAGTGGCAAAAGGCTAGCCTTGGGCAAAAAAAGAAACTCAGGGGTAGTTCCCAGGCCCTAAGTTTAAGCCTTAAGACCAGCACAAAAAAAAAAAACCCAAAAAACAAAAGACAAACAAAAAAATCACTGGTATGGTGGCACATGCTTGTGATCCCAGCTAGTAAAGAGGCAGGATTGTTGGAGGACGGTGATGTGAGGCTGGCCCCAGGCAAAAACAGGAGACCTTAGCTAAAAAACAAGTAAAACAAAATGAGCTGACGGGAGTGTGGCTTAAGCAGTAGATGACCTGCCTAGTAAGCACAAGACTTGAGTACTGACCCCACCTCAAAAGAGAAAGGAAAGGTGAAATAAAATCATGTCTTTGAGGAAACCCTCAACAATAGCTACCATTGATTGTGCTGAGGCTTTATATATTGTGTAGCTAGTGCACATATAGGAAGATGTAAGTTGCATGTATTCTACAGTATATGTTAAATATAATATACACCATACTGTATTTTATATATTATATCCTATATGCATGGACACGCAGACTGTATAAGTATGCTATTTGTACACATATATATTGCCTGTAACAGCAACCTTCCAACAACCTAATAATTTAGCTGCTGGAATTATCTCCACTTTACAGATGAGAAAATTGAGACAGGTTGAGTCATTTGCCTAAAGTCACACAGCTAATAAGTAGCTAACTTGGAATTCAAACCCCTGACAATCTGGGCTGAAAGTCTGTGCTCTTATCAGTCCATTAAAAAGTCTCACAAGGCCCTGGTGCATGCTTCCAGTCAATGAATGGTAACTATTATCACTTTCCTCGTCATTATCCAGGACTCCAACCCCATCCATCCCACATTACAGCAATGCCCTAGGGAGACTGAAGCTCTAGGGCAACAGCTTTGTTGCACAAACAAAATTGTCTTCGTCTGGAAGCCTCTGGGGCTGTCCTAAAAGGTCAACCTGGTGTGACACTCAAAGGTGGCAGGAAATACTACCAGGGATGCCTTGGAATTCCAAAATGTCAAGTCAGGAGATGCACTGGCCCCAAACCAGAGCATGGCCCTGGCACCACTTCACCCCTCTGCATGCCGTCTTCATTTGCTCAGCTGGAGAAAGACACCCAGCGAGTCCTGCCTCCATGGCTGGCCAGACTGGGAGATTTTGTAATCGTGTCTGTCTTGTATCACTGCCCTGTAGAAATTAGACATGGAAGTGCTTGCTTGGGCTGTCCTTGCATTCCACCCTTGGGCCAGGAAATGAGAACTCCTCACCCAGTGTCCCTGTTATGCTGCAAGAATCACAATTCCTTGCAAGCTATCTAAGTGGGATCAAATGTTTCTTAGTGTCATGGGCTTGTTTACCAGACATGTCACGTAACCTGTGCTTCCTTTTCTTTCTTGTCATCACCTACAGTTGCTAACCCTCTCTTGTCCATCCCCCATATCCCCCCCACACACACACATGTGAGTGTGTAGTATGGAGAATGAGTAGAAGCAGGAACTCCAGTCGACCCAGCGGCTGTGCTTGCTTAGGCAATAATAACAGAAGCTGACTTTCTGAGACAGTTTCCTGTTGTCTTCTATGCTCAGGACTTTCCCTAGTCATCCAGACAAGGCTATGGGATAAAGGGACAATCTACAATGTCCTATTTGACCCTGGCCAAGTTCATCCAGAAGGTACAGCTCCACCCTGATGGTTCAAATGATGATTGTTTCCTCTATCACACCTTGGCCATAACACCAAGAAACAGACATCTCCAAAATTCTTCTCCCCCACCCCCCCATCCTTCAAGGATGTGGCTGTTTCAGAGGCCTTTTACAGGTAAGGAATTTCACTTAAAACATAACCTTGCTCAGGTCATTCAGTGACTAAGTGGTAGCGGAGGTTCTCTTGATGGCTGTGCTGTATGACAATAGAATGAGCAGTAAGGACAACAATTGTGAAATATACATGGCCCCAAGCCAGGCACTCTTCTCCACACCACATATAACTCTCATGGCAACTGTATGAGGCTGATGTTCTTACAAAGCCTGCCTTACAAATATGTATTTGAAAGGAAATGGCCTTACATGCCTGGCTGAAGGTTGTATTGCTGGTCAGTCAGAAGAGCCAGTATTTGGAACCTGGTGATCTCAGTTCAGAGCAAGACTTTATCTCATGTTATCTTTTCAAACTGAAATTAAAATAATGATGATGATGGTGATGATGATGATGATGATGATGCCTATAAAGAACTTAATAGCCAGGGGTGAGAATGTGGCTTAGTGGTAGAATGCTTGCCTATTATGCATGAACCCCTGAGTTTGATTCCTCAGTACCACATAAACAGAAAAAGCTGGAAGTGGTGCTGCTGCTCAAGTGGTAGAGAGTTAGCCTTGGGCAAAAGAAGCTCAAGGATAATACCCAGGTCCTGAGTTTAAGCCCCAGGACTGGAGAAAGGAAGAAAGAAAGGAAGAAAGGAAGAAGGAAGGAAGGAAGGAAGGAAGGAAGGAAGGAAGGAAGGAAGGAAAGAAGGAAGGAAGGAAGGAAGGGAGAGAGGGAGGGAAAGAAAGTTAATAGCTAGCAGAAGCTATTTTTCAATATATTATTCTTCTTATTATTGGTATGGTTATTGTAATGATAGCCAGGATTAGTCTCCTACTGTTGTATAAAAAGTTGTCATAAATTTAGTGGCTTGAAGCATTCGTTTATCCTATATTCTCTGAAGACTAGGAATTCAGAGTCTAGGCCTGGCCTGCCTGGATCATTGGTGTCTCCCAAAGACGTGGTCCAGGACTTGAACAGATCACACTCAGAGTTGAGTGGCCTCTTCCACACTCATGTGATTGAGGGCAAAATTCAATTCCTTGTGTCCACACAACTGAAGACCCCTGGCTTTTCACTGTCCGTTAACTGAAGGTCATCTTCAATCCTGGAGGCCCCAGAGTGGCAGCATGTGGCCTTCTCCAAGGGATACTCACATCAGAACAGTGGCCTGATGAAGTATGACATTGTCACACTTCTGTCACAGTCCACTGGTCGATGAAGTCAGGGTCTCTCACACACACACCAAAGGAGGGATTAGACCAGCTGGGCCCATCCTTTATCAGAAACCCAGCACTGCCTTCCAGTGACTGTAAAATCCTGAGGCTTGTTAACTTCTTCTTTCGTCATAAACATGTAAAGTCTGGTGTGTGAACACCACTTCTCTTCACTCACACAACACAACTCAGAGCAAACACACTGTATCTCTCCTACTCCACCCACAGCACTGAATATTTCTTTCTATGACTGGATATGGGGTGGGGTCCCCACATACCAAGCCATTCTTCGGTGAACACCAACTGAGTGTCCTGACACACTACCTGAGTCACTATCCGGGTCCAGAGGCCAAAGGCTAGCCCACGACATGACCTCCACTTCAGATGCCCTCCTAAGCCCTACATCATGACCCCTTGCTTCAGACCAACCAGCTATCAATTGGGGTTCCTGCAACATAGCCTTTGAATTTAGTAATTTTCTAGAGTGGCTTACAGAACTCAAGGAAATACTTCAGAGCATTGACTAGCTTATCATAGAAGATAGGACAAAGAAGATAGATGAACAACCAGATGAAGAGATAGATGGGCAAGACTGGGGAAAGGGTGAAATGTCCATACCTCCCTGGGTGTGTCACCTTCCAGACACACCTGCTTGTTCACAACCCAGAAGCTCTTCACCTGTTCACCTCTTGTGAATCTATAGCCCCTTGTTACCCACACTTCCCATAGTTCAGTTGGTGGGGTGAAGGTTCCAAGTCTGTGGTCACTTGGTCTTTTCAATGATCAGCCTTAGCCAGGGACTATCTAAGGAGCTTCACTCTAAGTCACTTCCTTAGTGTCATACCCTCTGGTGTGATCAAAAGAAACTTGATACAAATTAACAAGAGATATGTATCACTTGGAAAATCCCAAGGGACTGGGGAACCCTCTGCTAGGAACTGGGACCAAAGACCAAATATACTTCATATTATACCACAGAAGGGGTTCAAGCCAAGGCTTCCCTACGTCACCCAATGCCGTAGTTTATTTTTAATGACTCTACTGATATATAATATATAAACTGTATTATTTGAATACGGGGTATCTCAAAGGTTCATGGATTAGAAGCTTAGGAGGTAGGGCCAGGTGGGAGGTGATGAGGTCATTGGGCTCCACCTGGATGGATTAATGCTAGTCTCTCAGAGTGGGTAGAGTTTTGAAGGAAGGAATTAATTCCCTCTAGAACAAGTTCTTATAAAAGAGTAAACCTGGCCAGGTGTGGCAGTGCATACTTATACTGCTAGTACTCAGGATACTGAGACAGCAGTAGGAGAAGAGAAGCAAGTTCAACAGGAGCTGGAGTGACATGACAATATCCTTTCTCAGAGGGAGAAGAGGGGAGAGAAGGAAGGAAGGAAGGAAGCAGAGGGCGGGAGGAAAGAAAAGAGTGGACTGGCTTCTCCATTTCTTGTTCCTTTGCTTGGACATATATTTCTTTTGTACAAGGTTGGTTCTTTTTCTAATTCTTTGCCATGCTGTGATACAACCATTCAACTTCCCAGATATCAGAATGGTAAGCCAAATCAACCTCTTTTCTTTACATATTATCTAGTGTTAGATATTGGGTATCACAACACAAAACAGACCAAAACACACTCCACAGCATTCAAAGCATACAATTTGATATACAATTCTAAATTATATTATGACCACAATATAATTTTAGAACATTTCATCCAAACAAGAAGCCTTATACCCCTTAGCAGTTGTCCTTTATTTCCTTTATCCCCTCAGCCCTAGGCAACAGTTCATCTACGTTCTGTCTTTACAGTTGTACCTATTCTGGACATTTCATATGTATCTTATCTTTAAGTCTCTAATTGGCAGATTTTAACCAATCAAAGCTCATAAATATTCCAAAGAAAAGAATACCTATACTGAACATCTCCATATTTATTTTACTTGTCATTATTTCCTGCGTAATCTAATAAAACAACTCTCTCCAGAGCATCTGTATTGTAGAAAGTACTATAAGTTATCTAGAAGTGATTAATTGTAGACAGTAGGATGGACATGGGTTATATGCAAATACTGTGGGGTTTTTTAAATACTGTGATTTGAATTAAGGGCTTTATGCTTGCAGACAGGTATTTTACCACTTGAGCCACATTCCCAGGCCTTTTATTTAGGTTATTATTGAGATTGGGTCTTGCTGCTTTTTCCCTTTTGAACAAGATTTTCCTATTTTAAGCTTCCCACTGAAACTAGGATGACAGTCATGTACCACTATACCCAGATTTTCCTATTGAGATGGGAACTCAAGAACTTTCTGCTCAAGTTGGCCTGGAACCATGATCCTGAGGACCTATACCTCCTGAGTAATGAGGATTACAGATGTGAACCACTGCTACCCAGCTACTATGCCATTGTATATGAGACTTTGATCTGCAGATTTTGGTATTGACTTAAAGATACCAAAATTATCCTTACATTGTAATACAAACAGTAGACCACATACAAAGTAAAGAGAATTCTAGACACTTTAAAACAGCCAGGACATCCACCTCCAAGTTTTTTTTAGAAAGATCTACTATACTTGAAATTCTGAGGGAAGGGCATGAAAATATAAAACCTGTCCACTCTTGTAAAGGCACTCAGTCTGGTCAAGGAAATAGGCAAGGGTTAGGGATATGGCTGAAGTAGTAGAATGAAGCTTACCCAATGAGGTCCTGAGTTCAAATTCCAATACTGTTGAAAAAAAAAGATGGAAGGGGTCAGGCACTGGTGGCTCATACTTGTAATCCTAGCTACTCAGGAGGCTGAGATCTGAGGATCGTGGTTCAAAGCCAGCCTAGGCAGAAAGTCTGCAAGACTTCCAATTAACCACCAGGAAGCCAGAAGTGGCACTGTGGTTCAAAGTGGTAGAAGTACTAGCCTTGAGCAAAAGAGCTCGGGGACAGCACCCAGGCCCTGAGTTCAAGTCTTGTGACTAAAAAACTTAAAAAAATAAAAATGTATTAATCAAGATGCATTGTACTTATAAACCCTTTTGTAAAACTACTTAAAGATAGTAAAAAGTAAAAAAAAAAAATTAAAGAAATTCAGATAAAAACCAAAAACAATCTAAAATAAGGAAGGCAGGAAAGAAGGAGGAAGATAGGAAAAGAAGGAAAGAATTAGGAAGGAAGGAATTTGGGAAGGGAAGAAAGGAGGAGAGCTGAGAAGAAGAGGAAGGAAGAAGAGAAGGAAAATAGACGGAGAGGGGACAGGGAAGGGGAAGGGAGAGGAAAGAAGAAAGGAAGGGAGGAGGGGGAGGGCACCAGAGGTGATCTGATTTGTCCACACACACACACACATATGCACACCTAAGTGAGCACACATGCATACATACATGCGCACACACATACCTTAGAAGATGAATAAAACAGAAGCCAAGCCTAGTCTCCCCATGAATTGTTTTTTTGGAGGGGTGAGGGAGGAAGGACTGTTAGCACCAGATAACTTTTGAAGGGATAGAGTTTGTTTGGGGAGATGTCCCACTGCCTGCAGGAGGGCAGGCCTTTCCGTGGGGGCTGGCGTGGCTGGCCTCACATCAGCCCTGGTGATCTCATTCTTCAGGCTCTGCGCTCCTGGCGCTACGTTCCAAGCCTGGAGGAATTTCCCTGTGCTCAACACGTTCGCATTTACCCAGAGGTCAGCGCTGCAATAGCGAAAACACTTCTGATTTAGACAAGCTGAGGGGTGATGAGACAGAAAGGTTTGTGTCAGCAGGAACTGAGCTATGGGGTACAGGAAGGGGGAAACTGGGGGAAATGTTTCACAGGAATCCCCAGAAGGGTCCGTTTGAGAATCCTTAAAACTAAGAGGTGTCTAGCAAATCCACTGAAGAAAATAGTCACTAGAATGAAACATTTACACAAATGTGCTCTTCATAGTATTTCCAAACATTCCTCTGGGATAAGCAAGATTCTTGCTCAAGATTATCAGGATTTCCAGCCTTCCTCATGAAGCAAGGTCAGAGACCCATCCCCAGCTGCTACCTGGGAGGGAGTGGTCCTCAGGAGCAGACCTGGGCCCTCCCCCCCCCACCAAGGAGAGGTTCTTCCCAGCCAGTCCCTCCCCCACCTGCCTCACGAATCTGAAATTCCACCCTCGAAAAATTTATATCCTCACTCCAAAGCAAATACTCCTGGGAGAAGAAACACAGCTTTTATCAGCCATTTACACCTCAGTGAAAATGTGTTTATCACAGCCTTTGCCAAAGAGGCTTTTGGAGGAGAGGAGGTGAAAGGAAATGTTAGAGAGAATGTTACCTAAAGCCATAGAAGGATAGAAAAGAAGGAGGAGGGAGAGGGGGAAGGGGAGGGGGAGGAGGGGAAGAAGACAGAAAGCACTGGAGACAGTCAGCCTCTTCTTAGAGATGTCTGATGAAAAGAACACACTTGGGATCAAATGCAGGAGGGGAAGATGCCAGGAAAATTCCTGGATGTTGTGGGGGGGCCCTCAGCACCTTGTGTCAGACATGGAGAACAGGGATCAGGATCTGGGGCAGCATTTGTCTTCTCTGAGAGGCAAGCCCATAAGGATTAACAAGAGTACTTTAGGGGTGTTTATCCATGCTCCCCAAACAAGAGAAGAGGAAGCAAACACCTGCTTTACTTTTACAAACACGTCCTTGGACGTGCTTTGACTCCCTTTGCTATAGACCAAGATCTTTAAAGCATGGACTTAATAGCATGGACTTTTTGAATTTAAAGAAAGTGAGTAGTGTTTGTGTAACAAAATGTGATCTTGCACCCTGGGAGGAAGGAGACTCTATTTCAGACCTAGCAACGAGGCGAACCCCAAGCCTGGCTGAGGATGGCTTGTTTATGTACACCAGGATTTCACAAAGGTCACCACTCACAGGGGCACACAGCTCAGGGCTATTGGCTCCCTGGATAGTCAGGGGACACTCAGCTTGCTTTGCATTCAATGAATTGTCTTCAAAAATCTCTCTCACTTCTGGTTGGTACCATGCCCGAGAATCATAATCTAGAGACACATACATTTGATGGACACAAATTATCCCAATTTTGAGTCAATTTAGTACTAGGGACAAGACCATAAATGCTGGAGTGACCAACTTGAACTACTGATCCATCCATTGAGAATGATGTTTAATATCAGCCAGAGATAAGTATCTATGGCCATTTTTACTTTTAGGATATAGGTATCAGATAATTTTTTTAAATCACTATAAATCACTATATATCACTGACTGGGTGGCTCACACCTGCAATCCTAGCTATTGAGGAGGTTGAGATCTGAGCATTATGGTTCAAAGCCAGCTAGGTAGAAAAGTCCATAAGACTTTTCATTACAATTAATTGACAAAAAAACTAGAAGTGAAACTGCTATGTCTTAAGTGGTAGAGTGCAGGCCTTGAGCACCAAAGCTAATCAAGGGCATAAAGCCCTGAGTTCAAGCTCCAGTACCAGTACAAATATGTGTGTACATATATGTGTGTATGTATATATAAATATATGTATATGTATGTATATATGAAAATGAGTGAAATAGGAGTGAAATTTTTCACATGATGCTTTTAAGATAATTTTTCCTACTGAAGAGAGAACTAAAATCCTAGAAGAGGAAACTGAGGCCCTTTTGGATTGTCTACCATACAGTTCTTACCCTAGAGAATTTATTCCTCTGGGATAGGAGGAGTCAACAGCTGTCTTGGGGTGCCTCCTGCTACAGATTATCATGGCAAGTGATGTTCAATCAACTGTGAATACTATAATAAAAAGCAATTCATGGAGCCTCAGTTGCTCATGAGCCAAACTGTGCCTCCCATTGAAATTATGCCTTGCTCGTCTTTCGAGATGTCATGAGGAGCCTATGAGTGAGTTTTCCTTGTTTCCTACCACAATGCTTTGAAAACAAAGCCTGCTTTTTCCCAGAGAGGATCAAATTGTATTTTCTTCTTCCAGAGGCCTAGTTCTGAAACGCTTTTTGAAACGTGTCTGTAGCATTGACCGTTCCCTACCTCCCACACTTAAGTTCTAAAGTTTGAAAGAATATATCATTTCTAGTTTGATCTATCTCCAAAACTTGAGAACACAATGCGAGGGAGTGGATGCCATATTTCACTCCATGGTGGAGTCACGGTTTTGCCTTCGACATGGTTTTAACATAAAGTAAACTGTATTTCCAGGATCTGTGCCAAACACAACAATACAAACAGTGATGACCAAAAGACAGCTAAATGCTAGTGAACCAGAAGTAATGATATTTCATGAGGAAATCCCACAAATGTGCTAAATATGCCGTGGTTTCACTTGGAGATTAATTAATTAGTCCAGGTTGCCCAAGCTTCATTGAATAGAACTGTACTAGAGGAGGAACCCATAGCAACTAATAGAGTCCAAGCAATTCCTAATGCTTCTTAATGCAAATGATGATTGCAACTCAGCTATCAGTGGTTCAAAACATGAAACCAAGAAGACACAACTTCTTTCTTCTCCTCCTGCCCTTCCTGCTTCCCTTTCTCCTCCTCCTCCTCCCCTTCCTGCTTCTCTTTCTCCTCCCCCTCTTCCTTTAGTTTTCTTTCCTTCTCTTACACACATCTATCATCTGCCTGTTTATCTATCTATCTATCTATCATCTAGCTAGCTATCCATAGCATTGGCTAAATAGTAGTGACCATCTTCCAGAATCTCTCCAGGACTCCATTTCTGGTTTATAAGAGTTTCTAGGGCCTGGTAAGGTGGCTCAGTGGTAGAGTGCTTGCCTTGCTTGCATGAGGCCCTGGGTTCAATTCCTCATCACCACATAAGCAGAAAAAGCCAGAAGTGGTAGAGCGTTAGCTGTGAGCTGAAGAGCTGAGGGACAGTGCCCAGGCCCAGAGTTCTGGCCCCACAACCGGAGGGGAAAAAAAAGTGTTTCTTACCCTGAAGATGTTTTGAAGGGAAGGGTCCTCAGAAAGGGAGGGTTAGAGGAAATCAAGAAAGAGGGATCCAAATAGTCATAATAGCTGGCGCTGGTGGCTCATGCCTGTAATCCTAGCTACTCAGGAGGCTGAGATCTGAGGATCAGGGTTCAAAGCCAGCCCGGGCTGGAAAGTCCATGAGACTCTCATCTCCAGTAAACCACTAGAAAACCAGAAGTGGTGCTGTGACTCAAGCGGTAGAGCGCTCACCTTGAGCTGAAGAGCTGAGGGATAGCACCCAAGCCCTGAGTTCAAGCCCCAGGGCTGACAAAAAACAAAAAACAAAAAAATAGTCGTAATATTCAATGTTCATATGTGAAAAATGGGACACAAAACATGAAGGGAGGGGTGGGGTTGAAGAAGATGGGCGAGAAGGATGAGAGAGGTGACATTGTAGTCATAAACTGACATGTTGAATTGAAATCCCTTTGTACAACTAAGGATAATAAATAATAAATAAAAATAAAAAGGAGTTTCTTTGGCTCATGGAAATTCCAAACAACACAGTGCTGCCTCTGGCGAGAGCCCTGTGGTGGGTGAAGAAAACACTTGGAATGGTCAGACTGGAAATCCCTCAATCATTTCTTGCAGTACCTCCCTAATTGGCCTAAGGACCTTCAACTGAGCCCTGCCCCTTAAAGGTCCGACACGGGGCCTAAACTCCAACACATGCATTCTTAAGAGACATATGACATCCAACCCATAGCAGCTCGGTTCCTCTGTCAGCAACACACTCCAAGACATAACCATGTGGGTCGCAGCCTTGTGAGCATTGCCAAATAAGAGAGGAATGATCATAAACAGCACAAGAAGAGGGTGTTAAATAACTGTGTCAAAATGATTTTTCTACTTTGTACATTGAGGTAAAATCTATATAGCATGAAAGTCATTATTTTAGAATGCACAGTTTATTTTTTTGTTGTATATTCACTATGATATGAAAAGGCACTTTTCTCTACATCATTTAGAATTCATTAAAGTCTCAGTTTGACATATTGGTATATCTTTAGTAATTCCCTACCATTTGATAATCTCCCTTTAAAAGAAAGGAAGCAAGTTCAGAGCCTCTGCTAAATAAGCAGACAAGAAGAATTTGATATTAAAAGCTTTGTTTTATTTTTCATTCATTTGTAAATATTTATTTGACTCAAATTTCTATTTATATAATAATAAAGTTTTCTTCCTTTGTATGTCTGTGTGTGTGTGTGTATGTGTGTGTGTGTATGCGCGTATGCTTGTGCACCAGTACTGGGTATTGAACTCAGGACCTCATGCTCTCACTTAGTTGGCTTTTTCTTTCAAGGCTGGTGCTCTACCACTTGACCCACACCTTCACCTGTGGCTTTTTGCTGAGCCTCATAAACTTGTCTGCCTGGGCTGGCTTCAAACTGTGATTCTCAGATTTTAGCCTCCTGAGTAACTAGGGTTACCAGCATGAACCACAAGTGCCATGCTCCAAAATTTTCTTCCTAAACATGTAAAACATAAATGTATTTAAAGAAAAAGTTTTAGCCAATAATATAGATAATGGAGATAATATAGAGATACAACCAAATATACATATGCACACACATGCACACACCCATATACATACACACAGATATGTGTGTAACTGAAGTTTGAAACTGTTCTGGTGATGAAATGATTCCATGATTTGAAGATTTGTTCCCTCCAAAATGTACACTGGACTTTAATTCTCATCGTAAAGTATTGAGGAAGTGATGGGTAGGGGTGAAGCCTTTGGGAAATAGTTAGGATTAGACAGGTATTTAGGATGAAGCTCCCATGATTGAATCCTGCTGGCTTTGTAAGAAGAGGTAGACAGACTAGAGGAGACACACACGTGTCCCCAATCTCTGTGTCACTTTGAGCACTGACAGCAAGAAGATCACCACCAGGTATGCCCACAACATCCTGGACCTTCAAAAGTAAGAATCAAAACAAACTTCTTTCTTTATAACTTTCCCAGCCTGCAATAGTGAAAAGTAATTCAGACAGCAAATGATCAGAAAGGCCACTGGGTATGAACAGCATGTTGAAGGCAGAAGTAGAGCAAAAGAGAGAAGAGCAATGGGCCCAAATGCATTGAGCTTTGGAAAGCAGAGTCTGGTAATAAATTCTAGAATGTGGGCTGATCTTGCCCCTTGGTCTCTCTCTCTCTTGGAAGTCCCCAACCCATCCTGCCTTCTTTCGTGGTTAGGAAGTGTTTTCTGCAAGAAAAACACCCTACTAGGTGGCTGAGATAGCTCAGCTGGTCGAATGCTGGACTGAAGATCTTAAAAGCACCCTACCTCTAAGCAGCAGAGACTGGGCCCAAGAGAAAGGACAGCAGATAATGAGATTTATTCCCACCGAGGATGGCAGGAAGCAAGCCTAGGGCTTAGCTCAATCACTGCAGGCTGTAATGCATGGACATGTCTCACTGCTGAGGAGAGGCAAGTCCAGGGCTAGGGAGGGGATATTAAATGGAGTGCTCATCATCAAGGCCTGGGGCTTTGAGATGAATATTTAGAGTAAGAGCTGAGAAGTGGGAGTGGACACGGAAAATGTGTTGCACACCCATGACAAGCCCTGATTCCAGCCCACAGTGCAGACCACTGAGTGCATGCCCATAAGCAAGACTGCTCCTGGAAGAGCCTTCCCTGCCTACAAATTTGTTCCTAATGATTCACCATTCATAAATGGAACTCCCATCACGGGCTCTTCATTAGTACAAGGTTATCAAAAAGAAAAGTGGGGCACCCATCTGGAGATAAAAATCCCTGATGCCTAACAGATTGTCAGGAAGATTCCCAGCCCACTGGATTTGAAGTTGCGGCCTCCCTCCCTCCTTCCCCACTTCTCTTCCTCCCTCCCTCCCTCTGTCTCTCATACACACATTCACGGACTCATACATACAAACAGACATACACTCTAGAGCTAGTCTCAGCCAAACATTCATTCCATGGAGGTACTCAACATACACTAGATTATTTACTACATGAAAAACAAACTTTCTCCTTGTAAAATATAAATATAGATCCAGACATAGGGGTTGACATCTATGGTCCCAGCCAATCAGAAGGCAGGGATCTTGAGAATCATAGCTGAACCCCAGCCCAGGCAAAAAGTCAATGAGACTCCAATAAGTTCAACTAATAAATCAAGTGTGGTAGTACATGCCTTTGGTGCTAGCTGTGCAGGAAGATAAAGCTCTGAGACCAACTTTGGGCAAAACCATATCTGAAAAATAGCCTAACACACAAAAAAAGAACTAGGGGGAAGGTTCAAGTGGTTATAGTACTTGCCTGGCAAACATGAGTACCACTGCCCCCCCCAAAATAATAACTATGTGTGGGAAAAAAAGCAGTACATGAAGGTCCTTACACACTAGCAGGACACAATGTCAAACAATGCTTTCTTCCGCCTTTCTGAGGAGATCAAATAAATTGAAGGATTGGAGATTTTGATCCACAGAAACTGCACTTCTTTCCAATTAATACTGTATGTCTTTGTGTCCTTTCCTGCAAAATTTGTCACAAGAGTTTTTCTGCGGCCCCCTGGTCCATCTCTTCACATTTCTCTTTTCCTCCCTCCCTCCTATTTTACCTGGGCTCAGTCCTAATTACCACTGAAAACTGTCTTGTGAAAGTCACCAGTGGCTTCTCCTGTCAAACCTAATGGTCACATCTTTGTACCTCTCCATCCAGATTCTAGGCAGGAGCAGAAGACACAGTTGAGCTCCCGAACTTGAAACACTTTCTCACAGTGGCTTCTATAACCCTCAATTTGCCTGATAATCTTCTTTCTCCCCTGGCTACACCTCCTTAATTTCTTTCACTTCTATGCTACTAAAGTAGAAGAGTCCCAGGTCAGCCTCTCTTCTCCTGTCTTCTATGTCTACCCTCAATCTCAACCATCTTCAGACTGACAGCTCCCAATTTATATATTTAGTCCTGACCTACCCTCGAGTTCTAGATTCAAATATCCAATTATTTATTTGATGTCTCTAATTATAGATCTAATAAGCATTTCACACTTTGTTTTTCTTCAATAGAACTTGGGTGTCTCCGCCCATATTTTTCCCTCTGTCTTCTCCTAGTCAACAATGACATCAATGTCCAACCAATGACTAAGACAAGACTTTCCTATCTCTGCAAAATCATTGTCTTTGACTGGTTTCCCTGCTTTTTACTCAAAACTCTCCAAGGGCTTCCCACCTCAAATTTAAACCAAATCCTGCTCTCAGTCTATACTTTGCCCACCCACCGACCCCTCCCTGACCTCAGTCTCCTCCCTTCCTCTCTCATTCCCTGCACACCCACACAGGACCCACACCCTACTCCTCCAACATGCTATGCCCACATGGTTCCACTTCCTGCCACGGCAAGGCTGTTTCCTCTTCCCAGGGTGCCTTCATCCCCAACCTCAGCATGGCTCATTTCCCAATGATTTATCAACTATCACACCCTCAAGGGGACTCCCCCATTATCTCATCTAAAACCAGCCATTTGGTTGATTTTTATTCCCACCCATTATTCTTTGCTTTGAATCCCTATTGCTACCTGATATAATATGTTTTTTACTTATCATCTCTCTCTCCACTACTGAGGAAGGTCTCTGAGAGTAAGCTTCAAGAATCCATAGCACATAGCAGATACTAAGTCAATATTTGCTGAACTAATACATCTTTAATTAATTAACCTGTATTAATTAATGAGCATAAATTAACATATGTATAATTCAGAACTCAACTTTTCACCTAATCCCAAAGTCATTCAGCACTATCCTAGTTTAATCTACCGCTCAAGTATACAGTATATATCTATATGTATATATAGATATGGAGTATATACATCTATATGGAGTCTCATGCATACAAGTATTCTTTATTGATACTGTTTAAACACAGGTAGTTACTCATCAGCTATTTATTAAATAGAATTAAATTTGGTAGCTTTAATTTTTAAAGATAAATAATCCTTTTATTTCTCTTGGGAGGAATTAAAGTTATTATTTATATTAGTTAAGCTAATTAATGACAACCAAATTAATAACAAAGTGATAAAGTGACACCAGAAACTCAGAAGCTTTGATCAATAAAGATAGATTTCTCATTTGTTATACTGTTCAATAAAGATGTTCTGGGGTAACGTTCCCTAATGACATTGAGCTCCAAATTTTTCCATGGCTTTGCCAGACTCTGCCTTGAAATTACCCAGTAGAGGGGTGTGTGTGTGTGTGTGTGTGTGTGTGTGTGTGTGTGTGTGTGTGTGTGTGTGTGTGTGTGTGTGTGTGTGTGTGTGTGTGTGTGTGTGTGTGTGTGTGTGTGTGTGTGTGTGCGCGCGCGCACGCACGCCAGTCCTGAGGCTTGAAGGCCTGAGGGCCTGAGTACTGTTCCTCAACTGTTTTGCTCAAAGCTAATATTCTACCACTTGAGCCACAGCTCTACATCTGGCTTTTTGGTCATTAATTGGAGATAAAATTCTCACAATCTTTCCTACCTGGGCTGGCTTCAAACTACAATCCTCAGATCTCTGCCTTCTTTGTAGCTAGAATTACAAGCCTGAGCCAATAGTGCCCAGTTTAGATTTTTGTTTGTCTATTTAGTATGAGGAAAATCAAGCCAGGAATCTTTAGAGATTTGGGGGGTCAGACCCACAGGTGGAATGCAGCCCTTTAACCCACATTCCACTAATCCTATGGCTCCAACTTAGCTGCGGAGGATGCCTGGGCTGCCAAAGTGGAGGAACGGGAGCTACACATCTTCACTCTGTCGCAGCTGTACTGATCTACTGAGACTTTTACTCTCTCCCATTTGAACAAGTTTGATCATTGCCTTTTAGATAATGGGGTTTGGATAACCCAACCTTGAAGACAGAAAAGCCCCTATCAGAAGCATTCACCTTTTGAAATGCTACTAGAACTTGCTAACCTTCTCAGTAAGTGTTTCATGTTCTTCAACATCCAAAGGAGTGTAATACTTGGTCCTCGACTCTCACCATAACATCAGCTCAAATTCACCATTTTCAAACGCTAATTTTTGTTTGCCTTCAAATGTCAAGGACTAGTTTCTCACAAAGACAAATGGATTTGGGGAGTTAGTTTGAAGGTTTTTTGGGTTTTGGTTTTTTTTCTTTTTTTGTCAGTCATGGGGCTTGAACTCTGGGCTTGGGCGCTGTCCCTGTGCTCTTCAGCTAAAGGCAAATGCTCTACCACTTGAGCCACAGCACCACTTCCAGTTTTCTAGTAGTTTAATGGAGATAAGAGTCTCATGGACTTTCCTGCCTGGGCTGGCTTTGAACTGTGATCCTCAGATCTCAGCCTCCTGAGTAGCTAGGATTACAGACATGAGCCACCAGCGCCCGGCTAGTTTGAAGTTTTAACTAGTGGTTTCTGCCTTTAAGCAATTCTCAGACTTAATCTATCTTTGTTTGGTTGTACGTGATCTTGTCCAATATCGTGGGGAACATTAGTCAATTATTATTAGCTCAAAGAGGGATGGAACAAATTTAAGTAGACTACTGTCCTCTAATCCTAAAGGCTGAATGTTTTCAAATTTATTGTGAATTAAATTCAATGAGAGAGGCCAAGAATGGTTGCTCACACCTGTAATTCCAGCTACTCAGAAGGCAAAGATTGGAAGGATTGATATTCAAGATCAGCCTGGACAAAAAGTAAAACCCCATCTCCCAAAACAAAACAGGCTGTAGTGGTACATATCTGTAGTCCCAACTATGTGGGAGACATAGGTAGAAAGAACTTGGTCTAAGGGTGGCCCTGGATAACAATGTGAGACCCTATCTGAAAAATAACCCAAAGCAAATAATAATGATTAAAAATTATAATAGAAATAATGAAGGTTGTCCAGATATTTCCGCAAAGAAAGGCTTACTTTCTCCTATTCTTTCCTGGTTTAATGCAATTCTTCTTGAACTTAGTCTGTGCTCTACATCTGACCTTTGTTACATTCAAGTAATTAGTAGAAATCACAGGCCATAAAGATAAGGAACACAGTTGTTTTTCAGAACAATGTGGAATTTATGAATAAAATGAAAAGGTCTAAACCCCAACCCCACTCCAAGAAAATGCATAAAAGGTTTAAGAAAAAAATGTAAAAGAATTAAAAATATTGAGTCTTTTATAGTTTTCATTTCATTGACTTGTTTTGGATGCTAATACCAATTAGCATCTAGGTACACACAGAAGAACAGAAAGTAGATAAAACAGTTGTCCAAGTAGAATGACTATATGAAAACCATAAAGTCATCTTCAGTTTATTTATTTGGGATAATTTGGCAAATGCAGACCAGTGTCAGGATGACGCTGGTCAGAAAACCTTACTACAGGTTGGATTGAAAGAAGGAAGTCTTTAGAACACTGAAGGAAAAACAAGAAAGGTGGTCCTTTACCATGTGGAAATATGGTAAGTAGAGCAGGAGTGACCATGAAACAGAAAAACTATTGAGAAAGACCCATTTTTACCAGGCTAAGTCTGGTTGGTGTTGCTATACCAAAGCATCACAAACTGGGTAATTCATACTCAGCTGGAAGTTATTGCCCCACATGCTGGATGGAGGCTAAGAAGTGTAAAATTGAGGGCCTGACACTGAAGAGGACTTTCTTTTATCATCTTATGGCAGAAAGGCACAGAGAACAAAGGAGCCAGGAAAGGGAATAAACTAACTCCTCTCCCCCTACCAAATAGTGGCATGAGTCCATTCATGACAGCAGAGTCCCCAGTACCCAAATATTTCCTTTTTGGCCTCACAGCCAAACACTCTGGTATTGGCAATCACAACTCCCATACATGAAGGAAGACACATCCAAACTATTGCATGGACTAAGGAGTTCAGACTTGAAGTAATCAGAAATACAGACACAGTGAAGGTCTTGACAAAGGAGATGGATGATGAAAGCAACAATGGATCTGGCAGCAGTCTGAGGGATAAATTGAAAGTGAGGAGACCAGAGAAGAGGCTGTGTCAGTAATTTATAGGGGATTTGATATGGACTTGGCTCTGAGAAGTGGCAGCTGAAATAGACTCAGGGACCAATCCAAGAGAGTCTGTAGTAAAAGGAGAGATTCTTGTGAATGACTGAGCAAAAGAGTGAAAAGGAGGTAGGGGGCTAGGAATGTGGCTTAGTGGTAGAGTGCTTGCCTAACACGCATGACACCCTGGGTTCGATTCCTCAGTACCACATAAACAGAAAAAGCCAGAAGTGGAGCTGTGGCTCCAGTGATAGAGTGCTAGCCTTGAGCAAAAGAAGCTCTGGCAAAAGAAAAAGAAAAAGAAAAAGAATTAAAGAAAAGAAAAGGAGGGAAGGAAAGAAAGAGGGAGGGAGGGAGAGAATGAGAAAAGGAAGAAGGGAAGGATGGGAGGAAAGGAGAGAGGGAGGGAGGGAGGAAGAGAAGGAAAGAGGGAAGGAAGAAAGGAAAAAGGAAGGAAAGAAATAAGGAAGGAAGGGAGGAAGGAAGGAAGGAAGGAAAGAAAAGAAATTTCTGGGAACCAGGACAGCAGTGGTAGTACTGAAGACAAGAGAAATATATGAAGTATAGGATGTTCTTTTTAGATTTAGCATTTATGACTGAGTTAGTCATACATAGAATAATTCTTTTTAATTCTAATACTAAGACACATGGTTAAAATTAAGGTTCATATTCTTGTTGGCTTTTGTTTCATAAAACTTTGAAATTTATAAGCTTGGGGGTAGGGGATTGAGTGTACACATCAAAATATTCTATAGTTGCCAGGTCATGTTTTCATCTTTAACAGCATAGCAGAACAGGCTACATGTAATCAAAACATATTTTACAAGGAGAGGCAATCAGAGTGTGAGCTTGAAATGATTGTTGAATAGGCATAACTGGTATAAGGCAGCTATTTGATCTTTTAAATATCATGCTAACTTTTTACCTGAATTTTCTGTTCTTTTTTAAAAAAAAAAAAAAAAAAACATTTATTTCCGCAGCAAGTAGAAAGAGTTTCAATGGATGCCAAAATACAAAGAAAAGGAGACACTCAATTCAGAGTAAGAGATACACAAGGGAAGATGTGTTTAAAAACCTGCTGAAAAGCAAAGCATGCAAATTTTAGGAAGAAAAAAAATGTCTGGATGGGAAACAAAAGTAAACATACAGATCCACCAGTAGGAAAAAGGAAAGGCAAAATAAAATGAGTAAAACCAACTCCACCCATGAGCGGAATTGGTAGGAGAGAGAAGGTTGTGGTATTTCAGAATAAACTAGAGACTCAAACATCAGGGATGTATGATTAGCAGGAAATCAGTCAAATCAAATGTTTGGCAGAGAGACATTGATCTTTGACGTCTAAAGCACAACTTTTTTCTTAGATTCTCCAACTTGCAGTTTACCAGAAAAGTACATGTGTTAGTGTCAGACCCAAAATGGCATAACCCGTCGTGCTGTGGGGGTAGGAAAGAGCCAAGGGGCACATGTTTAAATTCTTTATTGGAAGAACTGCATTGAGATCACTGCCCTTGTGTTCCTAAAGGCAAGAATGTAGAATTTAATAGCTCCCAAAATTTGAATGCATAAATATATCTACAGAAGGAGACATGGGGAAGACGGGTTATTTGGAATTAATCTACATATCAGAGACTTCTTCAATAGCTAATCTTTCCTTCTTGCTCAAGTAGCAGAATTCTCAAATGTGAGTCAGGCTGGTATTAAAATGGGGTTAGGCTGCTAAAATAAAGTCTGTACCTGAGTTCCAGTCTCAGTACTAACAATTAATTAATTGCTTAACTAAGTAAAATTAAATAAGGAATGTATTACTAATCACCTTGGCAGCTAAGGGTGGCCATATGACTTCCGTTCTGGTTAATGGGCTGTAAAGGGAAGTGGTAAGTGCAAACTGGAAGCATGCCTTATGCATGTGCCCTTTCCCATCGGGCTCAGTGACACGTCCATGTGACCTCTGAGGCTGAAGGAGGACATCTCACATAACAAAGTAAAAGCCACACGCTGAATGAGGATGATGAAGTTTGCACATAGGAAAGGAGCCTGGGCCCTGCTGGTGAGGGAACCACCATCTCAACTGCTGATAACATTTACTGGCAAGTGAGATAAACTTCTGTCTTGTTCAGGAGAAATCCTGACAAGTAAATTTACCTTTGGGATAAACAGAACTTACAGAGGCAGGACAGGCCTAACCCAAACTGAACTGGCATGAGGATTTTTGCATTAGAGAGGAGAAAGCTGGTTTCAAATAAATATTAGGACAAGGCTGATTGGTATGAGTGGACGTGAACTTAGCATGATGGTGAAGAAAAAGGAAAATAAGGTCACTGCCTAATTAGACAATGGATGAGGTGGGGCTTTGGGGGAAGGAAAAGCAGCATACACAGCACCTTCTATGCTTTGAAACACATAAACTAGAAGGATGGGGTGAGAACACAAGCAAGCTATACGACACAGCCATTCATAATTGTTGTCACAGAGGACCTAGAGCTACTTGATCACAGAGATGGGAGAGAACGGAGGATTTGTCTAGAAAAGAGATCCATCATGACGAGTAGAATCAATAGCAACCTTGGAAAATTCTTACAGGGCCAAGAAACTACAATGATATTTTTCTTACACAGAAGGTCATGGTTAAATCATGAGTCTGTGGCAACAAAGAAACCAAAAATCAGTGAGACAAAACTGAAAACAATGTCAAATGAGAGCGGAGAAACCACAGATAAGTTGAGCTAAGTGGGAAAAGGGTGTTCTATTTTTAATCCTACAAGGTTGATGAAATGTAGTCTGATAAGATGGAAGCCCATCCTAGACTTCAGACACATGACTGTTCCTCAGAATTTACAAAGAGAATGTCATGTTCTTGGCTGTGAGTGCCAGAAAAGAATTTATATAGGGCTAGAAATGTGGCTTAGTGGTAGAGTACCTGCCTAGCATATAGGAAGCCCTGAGTTCGATTCTTCAGTATCACATAAACAGAAAAAGTCAGAAGTGGCATGGTGGCTCAAGTGGTAGAGTGCTAGCCTTGAGCAAAAGAAGCTCAGAGACAGTGCCCAGGCCCTGAGTTCAAGAACTCAGAACTGACTGCCCCTCCCCCCGCCCAAAGAACTGACATAGAAAGTATTTTTGTAGGAACCACATAATAATGGTTACAACACAACCTAGTTCCATAATCTAGCAAAAGAGTAAAAAAAAAAAATCTGTTCTGCATTTACCCAACTTTTAAAACAGGAACTATGGAAACCCATAGCAGGAAGTTATAAACAACAAAGGCAATAAAAGAAATATTTCAGGGCTAGGAAGGTGGCTCAGTGGTAGAGCGCTTGCCTTGCATGCCTGAGGCCCTGGGTTTGATTCCTCAGCACCACATAAGCAAAAAGAAAAAAAGCTGGATGTGGCGCTGTGGCTCAAGTGGTAAAGTGCTAGCCTTGAGCTGAAGAGCTGAGGGACAGCGCCCAAGCCCAGAGTTCGGGCCCCATGACCGGACCCCAAAAAAAAATATTTCAATAAATTATATAAAGAGAAATTAATTAAGAAGTTGGGTCATTGCTAAAATAATTCTAGGAGGCTAAGTATTTGCTAGAAAGAAAAACATTACCTTTAATGTCACCATTGAAAGCAAACAAATAAAGACCACCTTTAAAAAATGTACTCACTACCTTATGTTTTTAACTGTAACCCCTCTTTCTGTACATCACCTTGAAAATAAAAATTTTAAAAATAGAGATTGACCAAAGGAAAGGAACAGGGAGAGATACAGAGCTTAAAGGACAGATAGAAACTGGAACTTGAACAGCAAAAAGAAAATAAGGCCTGTCCAAGAGCTTCAAATACAGCACTAAGAAATGGGGAGGGTCTGTAACTCCCTTTGAGCCTGGTAGTTTCTTGGTTTATTCATTTGTTTTTGAGAGAGAGCCTCTATATATAGCACGAGCTAGCCTTGAGTTTCCTACACTCCTGCCTCAGCCTCTTGGGTGCCAGGATTACTAGAAAACACTATGCCCAGATGCTCATGGAAGATATGGTAGAAGATAGAAGGGACAACAAAAAAGACAAATGAAGCTGGGTATCAGTGGCTCACATCTGTAATCTAGCTAGTCAAGAGACTAAGATCTGAGGATCAAGGTTCAAAGCCAGCCCAGGTGGGAAAGCCTAGGAGACTCTTATCTCCAATTAACTACTGAAAAAACGGCAATGGAGCTGTGACTGAAGTGGTAAATCACTACTAGCCTTGAGCTAAAGGAGCTAGGGATAGCAACCAGGCCCTGAGTTCAAGCCCTAGGATTCTCTCTCTCTCTCTCTCTCTCTCTCTCTCTCTCTCTCTCTCTCTCTCTCTCTCTCTCTCTCTCTCTCTCTCTCTCTCTCTCTCTCACACACACACACACACACACACACACACACACACAGACAAATGAAGATTTTTAGAGAAACTTTTTGTCCTATATTTTATTTGGAAGCTCACTGATTGAAAATATTAGAAAAAGTAACTGTAAATGCTTAAAATGTTCTAGATGCTGCTGATGAAACAAAAGTCAACAGAGCAAGGCTCCAGTAGCTCACACTTATAATCCTAGCTACCCAGGAGACTGAAGTCTAAGGATTGCAGTTCAAATCCGGCCCAGGCAGGAAAGCCTGTGAGACTCTTATATCCAATTAACCCACAAAAAAAGCTAGAAATGAAGTCATGGCCCAAGTGGTAGAGCACAAGCCTTGAGTGCAAAAGCTAAGCAAAGCTGTAAGTTCCTGAATTCAAGCCTCAATACTCAAAACCAATACCCAAATAATAATAATAATAATAAGCAAAATAATAATAATAAGTAAAATAATAATAATAATGAAAAGTAAAATAAAAACTGAGAGAATAATGTGTGAATTTTAAGGAAGAGCAAACTAGTTGTAGAAGCAAGGGTATACATTTGAACACTGATTATGCTTGAGATGAGTATGTCTGTCTCAGAAAACAGTAAAAAGCATAGCATTTTCTTGTCAAGTCGGGTCAAAGCAAAGGTTTTTACCTATTGTCATGTGCAATTTCTAGAGAGCCTTGGTAGACTGAGGGATTTGTCTTGATTATTATGTTTGAAAATCCAAGACCAGAATTTACAATTTAGAGTAAGACGACCTTATGGTAGTAGTCATCGTGATGAAATCTCGCAGACCAATGGTCACAACCCTGTTTTCAAGGAAAGTCACTCTGGTTCTACTTGTACTTAGCACTGGCTTAGAATTGTCAAGTTTATAGTATTATTTTTCAACTATACTTTGATAGAAAATTTAGAGTGTACCAAATAAATACAAACATCCTATCATAGCAACCATCCACATCGATGATTTTCCATCCATGTCCCATGACCTGAGGAATGGTAAAATCAGGAAGCTGGAAATCTGAGTAGACAGGCTGTAGTTATCCCTACCCTTGTCAGGGTTTGGATGATTCAAAGTGCACAAGTTATTCATATATAGATTAGAGAGAAAGAGGAGAAAGTTGACATTTTAAAGAAGCAGTTAGGGTAAAATGGTTGGAAAAGCAAAAGTGGAAATCATAAACACTCAGAGAATGTTATAGCATTTGTCCTTTTGGGAACCGGAGTGACAGTACTATAGGTGGAGAGAAGTAGAGGAATTTGACTTAAATTTAAGACAGAGAGGATTTAGCTAATGAAGGAGTAGAAATTATCAGATTCACTCATTGATAGATCCCATGCTAACAATAGGCCATGCAGTGGGTGGTGGGCTTAAGTAGACAGCCAAGGCCCTGCCCTTCCTGGAATTCATATGCTAGTAGAGGGAGACAAACAATAGACAGGCACACAAATGGGTAACATATTAACATGGCCCAGACGAGCTTGCAGAATCAATGGTAAAGCTCCATTGTTTCCCTTCTCTCAGAGATCACTGCCCTACATTGGACAATGGTGGATTGTCCAAGCAAATAGTGTCCAGTACCTTGGAAGTCATTGCATATATCTGACCCAGCTTTCCAGTGTGTACAATGGGAGAGGGACTCTATTCTTTCTTAATCCATCATGAGGGGAGGGGAAGATCTGCGAAGGAGGGACTATTGATTCAACTGTTTTTGAGATGTCAAAAAGAAGCCAAGCACTGGCAGCTCATGCCTATAATTCCAGCTACACAGGAAGCTGAAATCTGAGGACAGAGGTTCGAGGCCATCCCAGACAGAAAAGTCTGTGAGACCCTTATTTCCAATTAACCAGCAAAAAGTTAGAAGAGGAGGTGTGGTACAAGCAGTAGAGCACCAGCCTTGAGTGAAAAGGCTAAATGAGAGCTTGAGGTGCACAGTTTGAGCCCCAGTACTGGCATCTGTTTTTTAAAGTATTTTTGTTGTAAAGATACTGGACAGAGGGGTTACAGTCACATGAATAAGGTAATGAGTCCATTTCCTATAGAGCATTGTTACCCCCTCCCTTTTTTTTCCCCTACTATCCCTTCCCTCCCCACCTCCCCAACTCCTCCCCCACCCCTGAAATCATAAAGTTCATTTTTAACATAGTGTCTTGTACATCTCATTGTTGCAATGGGTCAACCTGCACCCTTGTTTCAGCATTTTGTTATTCCCCTTTCCCTCCCTAAATTAGAAATATATATATATATATATTTATATATATGTACATATATATGTGTGTGTATATATGTATATATGTACATATAAGTATATATATTTATACATACATATATATGTATTTATATATACACACACACACACACACACACACACACACACACACACACACACATATATATATATATATATATATATATATATATATATATATATATATATATATATATATATATATATATATATATGATGCAGGGCACCAGAATCAAATGCAGTGATAACAGGGGTTATACCATGAGGGAAGAACACACAAAAGAAACCAAAAAAAAGATCACATAGTTCATTAAAAACAACAGCAACAAAGGAAAAAACCCTCTTGTCCATATCGGTGTTCATTTTGCTTAGCATCATCTGATGTACTGGCACCAATTTTTTTTTTTAAGTTAAGCATTCAGAAGTACCCATTGGACGTAGGAAGTTGGAATAATGGTGAGCTGTTAAAAAGTTGTCTGGTAGATAAGAAGAAGAAATTGGGCCACAATGGGTCAAAGAATGAATGAGAGGTACTATGGAGGCATATGCAGACAAGAAAAAGGTTGGGTGATGCTGGAGAGACATAATTATTTACAGAAGGTTTGGTGTATATTATGTATATGGACATATATGTGTATACAGATTTATAGTTATCATAAAGGTGATGTACAGAGGAGTTAAAGTTACATATTTCAGGTAATGAGTACATTTCTTTTTTAACAATGTCATCCCTTCCCTCCCATGTTGCCCCACAAGTTGTATAGTTCATTTTCCACATAGTGTCTAGTGAGTATCACTGATACATTTGTTCACCTTTTATCCTACCTTTTCTGTGCCCCTCTCTTCCCCTTCCCCAAACAGATAAACTTACAAACAAGACAAAAGGTACAGAAAACAAAAACAGCAACAAAGAAAATAAACCTCTTGTTTCCATTTCTTGGAGTTTCTGTTGATAATTTTTTTTTTTTTTTTTTGTCGGTTGTGGGACTTTAACTTTGGGCCTGGGCACTGTCCTTGAGCTCTTCAGCTCAAGGGGAGCACTCTATTGCTTGAGCCACAGCGCTACTTCTTGTTTTCTAGTGGTTTATTGGAGATAAGAGTCTCACAGAGTTTCCTGCCTGGGCTGCTTTGAACCGCAATCCTCAGATCTCAGCCTCCTGAGTAACTAGGATTACAGGCGTGAGCCACCGGCACCTGGCTAAATATTATTTTATATGAACATAGGCACATAGCTAAGAATATCCTTCTGTATTCTCACTGTGTGAGTGTCTAGAGACCTGTATAATTTATCATGTCCTGGTGTGTGTTTTGTCTTTTACCATCCAATGTGTTTCCTTGTAGATTTATGGGCATATTCTAGTTACCATAAGATCGACATAAAAAGAATATTTGGGATGACAAAGCCAAGAGGTTAAGAATGCGGAGAGAGGGATGAACAGAGAAAGGCTCCTGAAAAGGAATCAAGGAAAGTCCAGAATTCAGACCTTCTTTCCAGTGGTCCCCTTGCTACACTCTTTTCTGTTGGCTTTAGCAGATGCTTGGGTCAAGGCCACCTTCACGAAGGTATTAATGCCTGCTCCTCTGCATGGGTTACATGTTGAAGAACCTGCACTAGTTACAGGAAATTGGACTTTCACACAGCTACACCACCTCCCGTATGTGATCCCTTCGACCCACACCTCCTCCCCTTCCTCTCTTCAACCATGATGTGATGCAGGCAACTCGCACCAGACACTAGCACCATGCTGCTCAGAATTTCTCACTACCAGAATTAATGAACCCAATAAACTATTTTCTTTTTATATTATCCAGTATCAGGTACTCTGTTATACCAACACAAGATGGATTAAGACAGTAATATATAGTGTAAATAAGTGAGTAAATGAATAAGTGAAATTTATCTGGTAAAAATCTGCCCTAAAAAAAGAGGAGCATATGTATCTATTTAATTCCACTTATATCAGAAAACACTTTCTGTGAATTCTGGTAAATGTCCCCTGAGTAGAAAATCAACACAACAAAAACAAAATTATTATTGTTAATATTTTAGAGACAGGGAATGTGATTTTTTTCCATATTAATCACATCTGATGACCAGCTACTTCCTGTGTAGTTTTAAAGGCTTCTTTCATCATCCTAGGGCAAAGAGTAATTGCTCTATTTTACATCTGAAATCCATTCCCATTCATCAAAAAATAGGTTAGTTTTGGAAAGTGCTACATAATTATTTCCATCATTTCCATAACATCTCTATATGTTGACATAACATTATTGTGCCATTAATTCTCCAGCATTAGTCTAGTGATAGAATCACATCCTGGGAAATCTGAAACTGGATAATAAATAGAGTTGGGGACAGCAGGTTTGTCATCCTAATTTGGGCTCATTTGGGCTAATAGCCCATGTCAACACACTGATGACAGAGCAATTTTCGTGGCAAAGGTGTCTGCTCAGGACTTTTAAATTTTCTGAGATTTATTCACAAAGTAGATTAAAAAATAGCTAGAAGGGCAGACTTTTCTGCAGAAACAAAGCTGTTCAGAAAAGGGACAGACCTTGATTCATAGAGAACCTAGGGCTAGAACTGAGAAATCACTCCATCCTTCCTCCTTGTTTTACAGATGATAATAAAACCCAGAACACTCAAATGGCTTACTAAAAGTCATACCACATGTTTAATAAGTCCCTTCCATAAGAAGTAGCACCAGACCTAGAACTTTCCCCTATTTTGCTCCCCACCCCAAAGATTTCAAATTCTAAAGGATTCTTCACATTCTCTCTGTCTCTGTCTCTGTCTCTCTCCCTGTGTCTCTGTCTGTCTGTCTGTCTGTCTGTCTGTCTGTCTGTCTCTCTCTCTCTCTTTCTCTCTCTCTCCCACTTGAGCCACAGCACCACTACTAGTTAATTGAAGATAAGAGTCTCCCTATGGATTTTCCTGCCCTGTTGGGCTTTGAACCATAATCCTCAAATCAGTAACTAGGATTACAGATGTAAGCCACTGGCACCAGCTTTTAAAAAAAAAAATTAATAGACTAGCATGTAGCCCAAGCTGTCCTCAAAAATCTTATTCTTTTCGCCTCAGCCTCCTGAATGCTGGTATTATAAGCATGTGCCACCATGCCTGGCAAGAATATTTTTGAGGGTAAAAAATAAATTGAAATCTAAGAAGTCACTGAGGAAAATTGGAATTGTTGAAGCTTAGGTGACTCTACACACTTTCACAAGTACTCATTAATTTAATCCTTTCAAAGACCCTTTGAGATTTTAACCCTGTTTACACAAGGAGGACAAGAGACTGTAGAGATTAAGCTATTTACCACAGGCTACACAATTACTAAATGATACATCAAGACAAGAATTTAGGTCTTTAAGTCTATGTACACTTCTCTTTCCACTATATCATACTTCAAATGAAAATCACACCTTCCAGACCACAAGTTTATAATCCAAATAACTGAAAGACTAAGAGATGTAATTATGCAACAAAGAGCTACCAGAAAACTAGAAAATGATGATTTTGTTGCTTTGTTTTCTTTTTGTTCTTTTTTTTTTTTTAATCATATTTTGGAGACGAGATCCCAGCCTAATGGAAAATAGTTTTTGATTGTGAAATTCAGGAAAGACTAGATTCTGGGAACTCTAGTCTGGTCAAAGCAAATTTTTTATGTCAATCTTTGACAAAATTGTAGAACAAATGACTAACCAGGGTTTGTGAGCCATGTACAAAAGAATTCAGTGACTGCATGGAAACAATATGGTTGCTCAAAGGTAGTTTGCCATGTCAAGCCAGCAAACATGTTCACTAGGGACGAAGGCTGTCTATGCGATGTAGTCATGATCAATTTGAACAGATGTGACTTAGACTTTTGGACATGATCACAATAGATTGAAGTTGTTGTTGGTATTCCTTATGGCTCTGCCAGATATTATTCTATTAATAAGTTCTTTTTATACTTTGAAAGGTATGCTAGTTCAAAGAGTATGTTAATGATTAAAAATCAATAATCAGGGCTGGGAAGGTGGCTCAGTGGTAGAGCGCTTGCCTTGCATGCCAGAGGCCCTGGGTTCAATTCCTCAGCACCACATAAGCAAAAAGAAAAAAGCCAGAAGTGGCGCTGTGGCTCAAGTGGTAGAGAGCTAGCCTTGAGCTGAAGAGCTGAGGGACAGTGTCTAGGCCCAGAGTTCAGGCCCCACGACCGGACCAAAAAAAAAAAAATCAATAATCACCCAGGCACTGGTGGCTGTAATCCTAGCTACTTAAGAGGCTGAGATCTGAAGATTGCAGTTTAAAGCCAGGTCAGACAGAAAAGTTTATGAGATTCTCTTCTCCAATTAACCACCAAAAAGCCAGAAGTAAAGGTGTGGTTCAAGTAGTAAAGCACTAGGGTTGAGTGAAAAAGCTCAGGGATGGTGCCCACGCCCTAAGTGCAACCCCAAGACTGGCACAATAATAAAAATAGTAATAATTATTTTAACATATGATAGTGAAGCCTTCAGTTTTGGATTTAATAGGGGAAATATAGTTGTTCATTTAAATTAAAAATAAATAAGTGGCCGGGTGCAAGTGGCTCACGCCTGTAATCCTAGCTATTCAGGAGGTTGAGATCTGAGGTTTGCAGTTCAAAGCCAGCCCGGGCAGGAAAGTCTGTGAAACTCTTATCTCCAATAAACCACCAGAAAACCAGAACTGGTGCTGTGACTCAAGTGGTAGAGTGTTACCCTTGAGCTGAAGAGCTGAGGGACAGCACCCAGGGCCAGAGTTCAAGCCCCACAACCGACAAAAACAAACAAACAAACAAACAAATAAATAAATAAAGGGATGACTTTTTGTGGTCAGTCATGGGGCTTGAATCATATTTATTGTTCTTTATATTTGTTCTTAATGTAGTAGGGAAATAAAGTTAATTCACTGTCATGTTCATACCCTGGTTTTATATACTTGTATCTGTCAATAAACATTGTGATACTTGAAAAAAAGAAAATCTAAAAAACAAAAATCACTATTACTTGGAAAAAATTATCTTAAGTGAAGGAAGCCAGGCCCAAAGAAACATAGGTCCCATGGTTTCCCTTATTTGCAATACGTAGTATAAGTCAACGACAAGCAGAAAAGGTCAAAAGCTCTGTACATATGACCTTATAAGATGACGTTAAGTGAAATGAACCCCAAGATAGGGACACAACTTGCTTTTTCTTGCTTGCTATTGTTTTTAACGTACCTAAAATGTACTATGTGATTTTTTTTTGTTTCTTTTGTATGTTCTTTCCCCACAGCATAACTCCTGTTTTCACTGTATTTGATGTCCGGACATCAGTGCCCTGCATCTTCTATATACATTTTTCTAGTTTGGGGAGAGGAAGAGAAATAACAAAATGCTGAAACAAAGATACAGGTTAACCAATTGTAACAGTGAGACATACAAGATGCTATGTTGAAAATGAACTTTACAACTTGGGGGGGAGAGGGGAGTTGGGGTGATGGGGAGGGAAGGGATAGTAGGGGAAAAACAAAGGAGGAGGTAACAATGCTCAATAGGAAATGTATTCATTACCTTACTCATGTAATTGTAACCCCTCTGTACACTAATTTTACAATAAAAGACATTAAAAAATGAAAAAAATCAGTATTAGAACTATTAAAGGAAAAAGCAAGTTTTCTTCTTTCTGTCAATATATAAAAATTCTGGCTGGGCACCAGTGGCGCATGACTATAATTCTAGCTACTAAGGAGGCTGAGATCTGAGGATCATGGTTCAAAGCCAGCCCAGGCAGGAAAGTCTGTAAGACTCTTATCTCCAATAAACCACTAGAAAACCAGAAGTGGTGCTGTGGCTCAAGTGGTAGAGCGCTCACCTTGAGCTGAAGTGTGCAGGGACAGTACAGTGTCCAGGCCCAGACCAACCCCCCCCCCAAAAAAAATTTCTGTATACCATTACCAACAAGCCAAAACCTGAAAGTTTTAACTTTACACCTCTTCCAAAAACACAAATACCTAAAATTAGCCTAACAAATATGAAAAAGCCATCTACACTGTAAACTGTGTAACATTACTAGAACTCAGTAAGGAAATATTTTAAAAGCTGAGATATACCATGTCCAAGAACTCAATATAGTTAAAATGTCAGTTCTTCCCAAACTGATCTATAAGTTTATTGCAATCTTAATAGAAACACCAGAATAAGTGTATGCATGTGTGTGTGTGTGTGTGTGTGTGTGTGTTTGTATATGAGTGACAAAATTATTCAAGATATTTTTTTGAGTTCTATCATGGGTCCTGAACTCTGGGCCTGGGTGCTGTTCCTCAGCTCTTCAGCTCATGGAGAGTGCTCTACCACTTGAGCAACAGCGCTCAAGTTTTTGATTTTCTGGTGGTTAATTGGAGATAAAAGTTTCATAGACTTTTCTGCCTGAGCTGGCTTTGAACCATGATCCTCAGATCTCAGCCTCCTGAGTAGCTAGGATTATAAGCATGAGCCACCAGCGCCCAGCACGAGGTTTTTGAAAGTACTAGAGACCCAAATATGGCAAAGGCAATCTCAATATAAAGTTGGAAAATTTAAGTGGGTGCCAGGGCTCACACCTATAACCCAAGCTACTCAGAAGGCTAAGATCTAAGGATTGTGGATCAAAGTCAGCCCAAGCAAAAAAGTCCATGAGACTCTTTTTTTATTTTTTTTATTTTTTTTTGGGGGGGGGTCCGGTCATGAGGCCTGAACTCCGGGCCTGGGTGCTGTCCCTCAGCTCTTCAGCTCAATGCTAGCGCTCTACCACTTGAGCCACAGCGCCACTTCCGGTTTTTTTCTTTTTGCTTATATGGTGCTGAGGAATCGAACTCAGGGCCTCTGGCATGCAAGGCATGCGCTCTACCACTGAGCCACCTTTCCAGCCCACCATGAGATTCTTATCTCCAATTAATCAACAAGAAAAACAGAAGTGGAGCTATGACTCAAGTGGTAGAGCAATAATCTTGAGCAAAAAAGCTCAAGGACATCACCCAGGCCTTGACTTCCAGCCCTGAGTTCAAGCCCTAGGACAAGTATACGCACACACACACACACACACACACACACACACACACACACACACACACACACACACACACTGAGTGAGAGAGAGAAAAGGCTGGAAGATTTATACTTCTAAATATTGAGAAATATTTAGAATAATGATGTAATAATGTCATTTTTGATATGAAGATAAATATAACCAGACGATAGGAGCTCATTCCTATAATCCTAACTACTCAGCAGGTTAAAATCTGGAGGATTATGATTCAAGGCCATCCCAAGCAGAAAAATTCTCTAGACAACATCTCCAAAATAACCAGCAACAAAGCCAGGAAGGAATATGGCTCAAGTGATAGAGTGCCAGCCTTGCAAGCACAGGCCTGAGAGTTTAAACTCTGGTATCACACACACACACACACACACACACACACACACACACACACACACACACACACACACACACACACACACACACCCTGTATTAGAACAGACTCACATATACAGTCGACTAATAACAAAGGTGAAGCCTCAGCACAGTATGATAAGGGTGGTTGTTTACAATAAGTGGTATGCTTCTCACTAAAATTGGGGGGGAAATGATTCATCATGCCTTCACTGCAGACACAAAGGTATACAGTATATGGTACAGATCTGAATGTTCAATAAAATAATAAAGTTTCTAGGAAAAAAAGTATACGAGAAATGCAATGGAATATAGAAACAGTTAAAAGACAAAACATCTACAAGGATAAGAGTGTGTGTTCTGGAAGTGGAAGTGTGGCTAAAGAAGTAGAGTGCCAGCTTTGAGCAAAAAAGCCAAGCAAGAACAGAAGACCCTGAGTTGAAGCCCCAGTATACTGGGCTACACACGTATGTGTGCGTGCACATATACACACAATTTCAAAGTGTGTGTTCTGGAGTCAAACTAGGCAAACACGAAATCAGATTCCAAACTTGGACAAGTTATTTAACCCATCAGTACGTCAGCAAACCCATCTATTACACGATCGAATACAACGTATGTCCAGACCGTAGAACAGTGTGCAACCACGGCAGGTGTCTAAAGAGCTACTGTCATGGATCCTCCCAGGAAAGTCACAGGGACCTCATTTAGGGGAGAGGCCCTTATCTTTCCTTTCAAGAGCAGCCTTCCATTCGGCATGTCCACATGTGGCTTTCCACTCTTTTTCTTAGACGCATCCAATTGGAAGTGTTGCATCAGTGTCCACAGCACTTGTTGAACACCTGCCTATCAACTGCTGGACTCAGATTTGGAGAAGGGAGAGAAAGACAGATTTCCTGCTCATCACTAAAAAGCTTCCCATCCACTGCAACTGTAAGACATACCCTGGAGGAACTGGAGAATACAACTGCACACTAGAAAGCCCCACACTTCACAAAGTAGACCATTAGAAAACATGACAGCAGGCGGTGGGTGCTACTTGTGCACTTGGATATCATGCTACATAGAGGCGTAAGTGGCTGAGGAGCTGGAGGAGGAAGAAATCAAAGGCTTAGAAGAGGTTGGTGAGACTGAGTCATACTATTCCTGAGTACTGGCCCTGGAATACAACTTCTAAAAGGTGGCAACCCCGAATGCTGGCATGCTTTGCTCTATTTGCTTAAGAAACACCCAGAACTGGAATTGCCTGGGCGGGAATTACAGGTTTAGACGAGGAAGCCCTGGCAGAGAGAGGAAAGAGAGGAAGTCAGCCGGGGGACACCCACCCACAGCCCTCTCCAGCTGACATCAGTCAGCTCCCTGGGCACTTTGTCAAGCGATAGCTCTAAGAAGCCCTTTGTGTGCCAGGATAGTACGACTCATCCATGCTAGCAATGTGTAGGCAACCTCTCCATCGCACTTGACTCAATGTGGGGTTGAGGCCCAAACATTCCTTTTCACAATCATCTAGAAGCCCCCCCACCCCCACCCTACTCAAATAAGGTGACTAAAATAAAACTCAGAAAAATAAGCAGGCATATTATAACCTGGTCTCTTACTGGCCTATACAAGAAGGTAGAAATACTTGAGGTCCACAGCTGTACTAATCTGGTGGCCAGCTCCCCCAATGTACTCATGAGCCAGCTCCCTCCCCCCACTGACATTTGCTGGCTTGGTGCAGCAAGCCCCAAGGGAACTGAGTCAGTAAATGGTCAGAATGTGGATGTTCCAATTCCCCACTTCTTCTTTTTCTATATATTTTTCTTTTTTTCTTCCCTTTTCGCTTATTCTAGCATCTCCATCAGAAGATAGTGGAGATGAAAAAGAGATTGAAATACAATAGACTAAAAGTCAAAGGAGACATGGAAATTGACATATTTTTTGTAGTATTATCTGAGTGGGGTTTTGTGTTGGTTTTGTATGATTTTGTTTTGTTTGCTTTAGGGTTTTTTGTTGTTGTTGTTATTGGTTATAGGGCTTGAACTCAGGGCTCTTTTGCTCAAAGCTAGCCCTCTACCACTTTGAACCACAATACCACTTCTGGTGTTTGAGTGGTTAATTAGAGGTAAGTCCATGGAGACTTTTCTGCCTAGTATTGGCTTTGAACCGTGATCTTCAGATCTCAGCCTCCTGAGTAGCTAGGATTACAGGCGTGAACCACCATCACCTGGCGGTTTTCCCCCTTCATCCAGACTCCTTTGTGTCAACGTTTTAAAATTCCCCTTCTCTTGAAAGCATGAGGGTAATTTGGGCTCAGATGTTGTGTGGTCTGGCTGAGAATCTTTGACTGAACACCTAACTTCCTGTGTGGACATACTCCCTGAGAACTGGGTCATTCCAAATAATTTTTTCAGTTACTGAATTGCCGATATGAGGAAAGAAAAAACACACTTGAACCTGTATCTCACTATATTATAAAACCCTGTTTCTATTCATATATATATGCATATTATGTGCATATATATGGAGAAAATCACCTTCTACTCTTGAAACTTTTAGTCTTAAAAAAACTTGGTGGTATCAACATCCCTATGTTACCTAAGCTGGACCCTTGGGGTCAGCTTTGGCTCTTCTCTACCCCTTACTCTACCCCAGCAATCACAAACCCTCACAAACATTCACTTCTTGTTGCAGGATCCCTCTCGCCCATCCTTTCCCAGGAACCATGCCCACATCTAGCTCTCCCTGCCCTAGCACCAACGGATACAGCAATCTATGGTCTCCATTCCCACCCCCCATCCTCAAACAAGATGATCTATCACCAATGAGAATCTGTCTTCACACCATGGCTGAAGGTTGAAGTCATGGTACAGCATGAATGACTCTGTTTCTAATCAGTCTCTGCCCACCAATCAGCTATCATGCTTGGAGTTGCCCAGTGCCTTCCAGCGTTTCTCCCCTCCCCTCCTTCCTCCTGTGAGAAGCCCTTCCTTACCATCTCATTATTCTCTGCATCTAAATTCCTCCAGGTCCCACTCTACACCTGGTAGTCCCATGTGTCTGTCCCCTTCACTGGGTACCACCAGCAATTGCCCTGACCCATCACAAGGGCTTAACAAATACAAAATATACTCAATAACTAGCTACATATGGAATACATGTATTTAAATAACTACAAAATTGGGCACGAAGTACACAGCATTTGAAAGAGTAGAAAACAGATACTTTTTTATAAACTTTTTCATGGCTTTGGATGTAGAGCACAGAACCAACCCTTTGTTCTTCCCACAAATCAGTGGCATGGAGCCAAAGCATTGGATGGCTTTTGCTTCTGAAATAATCTGAGTAAACATCTGTTGCATTACTTATTTGAGCCAGGTGCTCTGTGTGGCACAGAACTACCCTGTTAGGTAAGAATGGCTGCTACCTGTGAGGAAACTGAGGCTTGGTAGAATCAATACTAGCTTGTTATGGAATCAAGATCTGGGATCTGAGAGTCAGGATCAGAAGGGAGCATATTAGTGAAAGAATATAGTTTTGTTTTGGAGGCTGGGCACTGGTGGATCATGCCTATAATTCTAGCTACTCAGGAGGCTTAGATCTGAGGATCACAGTTTGAAGCCAGCCATCAAAAAGTCCACTTAACCACCAAAAATCCTGAAGTGGAGCTGTGGTTCAAGTGGTAGAGCACCAACCTTGAGTAGAAAATCTGGCCCTGAGTTCAAACCCCTGGACCAGCACAAGAAAACTTGTTTTGGTGGGCTGGGAAGGTGGCTCAGTAGTAGAGCATTTGCCTTGCATGCATGAGGCCCTGGGTTCGATTCCTCAGCACCACATAAGCAAAAAAGAAAAAAACTGGTAGTGGCCCTGTGGCTCAAGTGGTAGAGCTGAAGAGCTGAGGGACACTGCCCAGGCCCAGAGTTCAGGCCCCACGACCGGACCCCCAAAAACAATTGTTTTGGAAATTCCTCTGTATCAGAATCTGTACCTCTTTGGCAGCAAATAGGAATATGAAATAAAGCTGATGGTGGAGGCAAGGAGTGAAACTCAGCGGCCGAACTCAGACTAGGCATGTGTGAGGCCCTGGGCTCCTCACCAGCATCAAATATACAAGTAAACACATATGAGGTGTTATACACATGTACACAAATATATGAAGCCAAGGGAAGAATTCAACCAGTGTAATTTCTCACAGTCCAACAAAATGAATACCAAGAAACTGGCACTTGAAAGGTATGAGGGGGAGGTCAAGGGAAGGGGTAGACAAATGAGGAGAGGAAGGGGGCAGAATGCAGTCCTAATATTCAATGCTTATCCTATGAAATGAAGAATACGGAGGAGAAGGGATGCAGTGGGAGAGATAAGATGAGTGATGAAGGCGGTGGCATGAATCAAAATGCACTGTACTCATAAACTGGCTTGTTCAATGGTAACCCCTTGGTACAGCTGCTTAAAGATGTAATTTTAGAAAATCATACTCATAGTCTGAGTTCTCCAGGCAGACAAAATGTCATTTCAGACTTCACTGAAATCTTACATGCCTCAGATTCTTAAGATTTTAAACTCCTCGATGTCACAGCTTTGTGAATTTTTTTTTCTTTCTCTCAACTCTTTATGACCCCTGCTAGATTGAGCAAGCCCATCACTGCAATCACCTTGGACACGGCCATGCCATTGCCTGGAAAGGGAAGCTCAGTCCCGCCAGCTCTTGCATCTTGGGTGGAAACCAATGACTGTTAGCTGAAGGGGACGGCTTATGTGTGGGAGCCATTCTGAGTGGAATCCAGGCTGCTAGACTGGCCCTTGGCAGGCACCTGAGAAAGCCAGTGTAGGAAGAACAGATACCTGTCTCCCACCCCATCTTCTTGTAAGGCCTTGGGTGGGCTAGACGGCCTAATTACCAGATTCCTCCTCACAATGATGTGTGTATGTGTTTGCACATTAACTCTACAGACAGAATGACCTGTCTGTAGGGGTCAGAATCGCCTGAGGGCCTGTAGGTCAGGATATCCACAGTGAGCATCAGTGCTCATTTGTACTTGGACATCTCTCTTTTAAGGAAATGGCATAGACCTCTCCTCTAACCTAAACCTCTTAAACTTCAGCTGAAAATGATCTCCACCTGTTTGGGGCTTTCCATACATGGACTGATGCTCTAGACCCAGAAGAGATACTTACAACTACTAACGCTGACCTGTGCAGTCTATGTTTCCTTCTTTTGCAAGAATAAGATTAAATCGAGTGTGTGTAAGTTCTTGAACTGTAGAGAAATAGCAGAAAAGAAAAGAGAGAGAATCATAGACAAATAGGTAGATACATACATATATACACACATACATACATACATACATACATACATAGACACATAGATACATAGATGCAAAACTGAAAATATTCTCATATTCCTCTGAGAGAAAAATTGGGGAAGACATTGTATTTTCAGAATTAGAACATGATTTCATCTGAATTCCATTTAAAAAAAAACCACAGACATTCAAGTAAGCACAAAATTATAATCCCATACATTTTTTAAGTGATCAATACGGCAATCCCTATGGGAACCTATATGTCCAAGTTCTTAGACAAACTTTTGTTTCTTTTTTCATGGCATATATTACTTTTATTAAAACAAAGGGGCTTCTTAGTGATGTTTCATCTATGCATACAATGAACTCTAATCAGGCCCACCCTCTTCACTGTTCCCTTTTGAGAAAATTTCAGTAAGCCCACTGTTTTCTAGTGGAAGTTTATGATTTAGCCTTATTCAGGGTGTTGTTGTTGTTGTTGTTGTTGTTGTTTGTACCAAGTACACCATGGCCAAACTCTAAATTGACTTCAAGTTAATGAGGTCAAGAACAAACAGGCTGGATTAATACTGAGAATCCTCACCACTCACACAACACACAAAATACAATGGAAACTTCTATATGACTTTTTCCCCTTGGATAGTAACTTAGCAACACATACTTCCTCTTATAAAAAAAATAAAAAAATAAAAAATAAAAGATGGATCCTATGAAATGAAGAGTTCCTGCATGATGAATCATACATGAGATCACGGTTTTCCTTTAGAAGCTGCATTTGACTAGATGATTATGGCTTTTCTCTTACAGGAAAGGTAGGTCCATAACAACATTGACTCGTCTTTGAGTCTCTCTCCAGGTGGAGAGTCTCACTAGTTTCTTTCACAGATTTCCTTTTACTTTCAAATAAACATATTCTGTTTTCATTAAAAATGAACAAATAAAAGCCAAGCACCAGTGGTTCACACCTGTAATCCTAGCTACTCAGGAGGCTGAGGACCACAGTCTAAGGATAGCCCTGGCAGGAAAGTCTGTGAGACTCTTATGTCCAATTAACTTCCCCTGAAAAAGCCAGAAGTGAAGCTTTGGCTCAAGTGATAGAGTGCTAGCTATGAGCAAAAATGCTCAGGGACAGCATCTAAGTCCTAAGTTCAAGCCCCAGGATCAGCACACACACATACACACACATACACACACACACACACACACACACACACACACACACAGAGAGAGAGAGAGAGAGAGAGAGAGAAATCTATACATATCTATCTATATCTATATCTATCTATCTATCTATCTATCTATCTATCTATCTATCTATATAGATAGATAGATATATAGATATAGATATATAGATATATCCTTTCTGAGACTGAACATCCAGGACTCTGAGTTAGAAACCCCTGGCTTTCCACTGCTTTGGGTGTCTGCTGAAGAGCCCAAAGTTCTTGTCTCCAGCACACCCATATTGGTCCCTGCTCTCCTCTCATAGCTGGCTGGTACAGAGGTGTCTGGAGAAGGCAGCAGGTGGGCGTGGGCTGATCTGTGGAAGGAACTCAATGGGCTACCCCTAAGAGTCACTGATGGAAGAAGGCAAGGAGGGGACGTGGGGTCACAGCATGTCTCACATTTTTGAGTTTGTGTCTGAGATAACTAGATATCAGTCAGGCTCAAGGAGCAAGCGGCCCTAAAGAAGGTGAGGGTAGAGATGAATTGAGGGGAGGGCATCTGCTGAGAGAGGAGAAAGCTGAGCAGTGAGAAAAAAAGGGGGAAAGAGACCATAGGTGCACCCCACCCTCTTCTCAACTTCCCTCTGCCCTAAGTAACCATGACAACCCTAACAACTGCTCCGACATATGCACAGTCAAGAGACTACAATCACTGTGTCACTTTGATGTACTTCAACGCCTCTGAATGTAGCCCCTGAGATCACCAATATCTCAGTTCAAGTCCCCTTCCATGCCCTGTGAACGTAGCTAAGCAACCAGGCTTACACCCTTGTTCTCGCCTCTGCAAATGGGGGCAAGAATGGTTCTCAGGGTTCGAGGTTGCCTGGAGCAGTCATTGTGATGTATACAGTATGTGGCCTAGAAATGGGCACATAAGAGAAATTCTTCTGTGGTTGTTTATGTTGTTTTGTTTTGTGTGCCAGTACTGAGGTTTGAACTCAGGACCTGGGCATTGTGTCTTAGTTTTTTTCTCTCACTTCTAGTGCTCTACCACTTGCCACAGTTCTACTTCTGGCTCTTTAGTGGTTTGTCAGAGATTAAAAATTTCATGGATTTTCCTGCCCAGGCTGGCTTCAAACCACAATCCTCAGATCTCAGCCTCCTGAATAGATAGGATTGTAAGCATGAGGCACTGGTGCCCAACTCATAAGAGAAATTCTATTTTTATTTCTTGCTTTTATTTCTAGACTTAATTCCTTTTTCACTTTTTTTTTTCTGAGACAGGATCTCACTATAGCTCCAGCTAGCCTCAAACTCATAATCCTCTAGCCTCCACTTCCCAAGTGTCAGGCTTATAGGCACGAACCATTTAGGTAACCTAATATATCAAGAGGAAACCAGGTAGGATAACCAAGAAACAGAATTACAGAGGTTACACTAAGTCTGTCCATCATGCATCTAGCATAAAGAGCTTAAAATGCTATATCACAAACACTATACATGCTGTTTAACTTTTTTTTTTTTTTGGTTGGTCATGGGGCTTGAACTCTGGGCCTGGGCGCTGTCCCGCAGCTCTTCAGCTCAAGGCGAGCACTCTACCATTTGAGCCACTGCGCCACTTTTGGTTTTCTAGTGGTTTATTGGAGATAAGAATTTCATGGACTTTCCTTGCCTGGGCTGGCTTTGAACCTCGATCCTCAGATCTCAGCCTCCTGAGTAGCTAGGATTACAGGCGTGAGCCACCGGCGCCCGGCTTTAACTGTTTTTAATAATAAAATATTTCAGGTTCTGAATTCTTACCTCCATTTCACCCAGGATCATCCTTTTCCACACATTTTCTTACCTCTTCACAACCCTGATGATTGTGTAATTCCTTCTTTGAAAATGAGGAAGCTGAAACTCAGAATAATACTAGACTCATTGAAAGCCATGGAAAGAGGACAAAGTCTAGCCTAAAGTTTATGCCTGCTTGCCTCAAATGATGTTTTCAGTCTTTACTTAGAGTCTCACTATGTTGCCCAGCTGGCCTTGAATTCTTAGGCTACAGTAATCCTCCTGCTTCAGCTTCCCAAGTAGCTGGAACTACAGGCACATACATCATCTAGCCTTCGGTGCTAGTTGTTTCCAAAAATGTGAAACTCAATAACCGTGTCCAGTATAAACCCATGCACATTTATAAGAAATAAATGGCTGGTTAATGTAAGGGATGGATTTCTAACTGTTAAGAAATGGCATCTATTGGCATGTACAAAGTTGTATTCTAAATATTTCATGTTGAAGTTCAACATCTGTCCTCTTGCCCCTCCCAAGCCTCTCCCCCCACTTTTGCACACCTGCAAGTGCTCTGCAGCCGTTGGAAAACACTTTGTCTCCCGTTGATTTTGCTGGCATTGGGGGACAGGCTTGCCAGGGAAGTCAGGGCTCAGGCCTGTCCTCTGAAACATTACTAAAATTCTTGTCTCAACATGTCATGCTTGGCCCGCTCACGAACACCAGTCACCTAGCCTGTACTTCATCCCCAACACGTCCACAGACACTTGGAGAGTGGTCAAGCTGAGCAAAAAATAAATAAATAAAAGTTAAGCAGCAATAGTTTTAGTCGTACACAAGTGCTATTTCAGTATGTTGGCTTTGTACCTGACAAATGCATGTGAATTCTGAGTGGAAACATAGAAGGCCATCAGGATGGAACTTACAGAGAGAGAGTATGTGTGGCTCTCTTCCCAGGGCTCAGATCATAGCTCCTTGTGCACCTGACCTCATTCCCCATATGACAGAGGGGCCAAGGGTCTTTCCATGGCTAGATCCTGGAAATTCATTTTCATTTAGCCTGTCCTTAAAATGCCCTATGAGAATATGAAAGTAAAATTGTGATAGAATACACTGTGAAGCCTACAAAATAAAAATAGACCTGTGGTTTGTGGGCTCTCTGGATGAACAGATCAGGGAACTGAGGCATGGAAGTTAAGCCAATGATCTAAGACAATGAAATTGCCCAAATTGAAATTCAAATCCAGAAATCCAGTTAGTCTGATTCTAAATTCACTCCTCTCTCTGTGCTTCTTCCTCTCTTTCTCTTTCTCTTTCCCTCCCTCCCTCCCTCCTCTGTGTATGTGTCTCTCTGTGTGTCTCTCTCTTTCTCTCCATATATATGCACTCATGCAGAGTTTTTTTTTAAATCGTAGCCACTGGTGCTAGAAGGGCGGTAAATGCATAGGTAAATGTGAGAAATGACTAGGACGATGGTTAGAGTGACTCACTGTCCTACTGGAGACCCCCAGGTACTGTAAGTGAGCCGTCTCACTTCACTCTCCGGGCCTGCCCCACCCTGCCTTTTGCCACAGCTGCTCAGCAGGCCTGCTGGTGTTGGGACTCTCATAGAAATACGAAATACCCACCCAGTGAGCCCCAAAGTGTAAGAAGTAGGACAAAGTACCATGTTTCATTCCCACACCCCTCTCTACTCCTGCCCAGCCCTCCCTTCCCACGGGCCCCATTCTGCCTGCCCTGGGAGGCCAACCAAGGCTGAAATGGATTATTAGCCATCTAGGGGCATCTCCTATTAAAAGATGCCTCCCCCTCTTTCCAGATCAAAAAGAGACAATAGAGAGAAGGTTGATTATGTCCAAGGTCCCTGACTAGTCACTGCAAAGCTGGGGCTGGACACCATGAAAGCTGCTTTTCCCTGACTCCCACTCACCTCACAAGCACCTCCTTGCCACTCAGCAGAGACTCCAGAGCCCCTGTAAAGGGAAGTGGACAGGCCTGGGCAGGGAGGGGGCAGGAAAACCCACCTTTGCTCACTTTCAGACTGGACTCCAGCAACAGGACCATGCCATGATCCCTCTGTAGACAATCCAGAGGTAGACGGTGGACCGCACTCAAACACTACAGCCAGGTTTAGGGGTATTTTCCATTAGTGGAAAAAGAAAAATGGACCAGGTTAATGTACAGATCTATGGTGCAAAATACCAAAAGGGAAAGTACGGTAATTCACAGAGGGCCTCAAAGGAAAACAAAGGAGGGAAAATTGAAACAAAAGTTATCTCATTGACAATCTGCCATTTCCTTTTTTTTTTTTTTTTTCCAGATGCTTCCCCCACCCCCTGGGAAACTGGCATGTGTCTCTCCCCTCACCAAGCACGACGTGTAGGGACAACACAGGATTGCAGAGCTGGGTTTAATGAGGTATTAATACAATATCTCTAAGGAGCCAAGACAACCTCAGCCCTCAGCAAAGCTGCAGGCCCCGCCATCCCAGGCCACAAATGGAAGCCACCTCCTCTCACAAGGTCCTGAGCCTTAAGACAGGCCCTTCCCTGAACTTGATTGCCAGCCTCCACATTGTTTGGCTAAAAAAATAATATTTTTCCAAAACACTAGTAATACTGAGCAAAAACAATGTAAAGAGGTGTGTGTGTGTGTGTGTGTGTGTGTGTGTGTGTGTGTGTTTTAAAAGATTATTTAAGATGAAACTGGTAGCTCATGCCTGTCATCCTAGCTATTCACAAGTCTGGAACCTGAGGATTATGGGTTAAAGCCAGCCAGGCAGAAAAAGTCCATGAGACTCTTATCTCTAATAAACTACTCAGAAAAAGCCAGGAGAAGCACTGTGGCTCAAGGGGTGGTAGAGCAAACGAAGTGGCTTTAAGCAAAAGAAGCTTTGGGACAGCCCCCAGGCCCTGAGTTCAAGTCCCAGGACTAGCAAAAAGGAAAGGGGGGAAAAAAAGATTATTTATCCAAATCCAGGCTTTAAAAAAGATCTAAAAGTATTGCATACAACAAATAAATAGATAAACAACCCATGAGGAAGGAAAACCCATTTCTGGGTCAGTCTGGGTTTTTATGTGAGACAGAGGTTTGCTAGGTACCCCAGGCTAGCCTCAGACTATCCTCCTGCTTCAACCTCCTGAGTGCTGGATTCTAAGTGTGAACTGCCATGCTCAGCACCACACATTTAATGATATTAAAATTCATATCATTAAGAAAGCCATATCATTAGTACATTCTGTTTCTCTGTGTCCATAGAAACAGAGAATTTTTTCTAGCTGGTGGTAAAACAAGCACATGGAAGCAGAAAAGGGGATGGAGCTCAGGAAGGAATCCGTGGAAGGAAGGTGATGGCCTTGTGGAGCATGCAGTGGCCTTGTAGGCCCACAGCCTACAGGGAAACAGGGCCCCCCCTCCCATTGCCCCAAGGAGCTAGACCCTGCCAACAACCTGAATGACTTAGGGACATATGAGCCTGGTCCCTCAACAACTCTATCTCAACCCTGAGACCGAAAGCCAGTAGAGTTCATCTTGACACTCACCTTCAGAAGAGTGAGAACATCAATGGGGTAGTTTTAAGCACTCAGATATGTGCTAATTAAGTAGGAGTAGCAATACAAAGCTTATATAGGTGGCATCATGGTACCACACAAAGACAGACACAAAGCAAAGAATATTCAGAGCAAGACTTTAGAGGAGAAAAAGCAAAGATATCATGGCAGCCAGCACACGCTAAATACCACCCACCTTTTTTTTTTTCTGGTCTTGAGGCTTAAACTCTGGGCTTGAGTGCTGTCCCTGATCTTCTTTTGCTCAAGGCAAGTGCTCTATCACTTGAGCCACAGTGCCACATCCAGGTTTTTGTGTAGTTTATTGGAGATAAGATCTCTCTAAGTTTCCTGCCTGGGCTGGCTTCAAACTTCGATCCTCAGCTCTCAGCATCCTGAGTAGCTAGGATTACCACCAGTACCCGGCCCACTTGCCACTTGTTAAGACCTAGTTTGGTCATTTAGATCATCAGAAACTAAGAGACAATTAATTCCCCTCATCTCCAAGAAAGACAGAATTTTTCTCATTCCAAATGCAGTCAACCAAGCTGGACACGAGGTGGCTCATGCCTGTAAACCTAGCTACTCAGGAGGCTAAGATCTGAGGATCAAGGTTTGAAACCAGCCTAGGAAGACAAATCTCTGATACTCTTATCTCCAACCAGCAAAAAGTCAGGTGTTTTTGTTTTAAATGGAGGTGTCTCAAGTGATAGAATATCAGCTCAGCAGAAAAAGTCAAGCAAGAACTTGAGGTCTTAAATCCCAGTAGCCCGAGTTCAAGCCCCAGTACTGGCACATAACACACACACACACACACACACACACACACACACAACACACACACACACACACACACACACACACACACACACACACACACACACAAGAAATAGCAGTATCAGAGTGGGTCAGGGATTTGTGTGGGTGTTGACCATGGACAGAATTTTTTCTTGTTACTATACCCAGGGGTGGCAGACCTTTATTCTGCCAAGGGTCATGTGGATATTTATAACATCATTCATGGGTTACATAAAATTATCAATACAAGCAAGACAGCTGTAGGCAGCAGACAGGAAGCATATGTGTAGCTGGGCACCAGTGGCTCACGCCTATAATCCTAGCTACTCAGGAGACTGAGATCTGAAGATTGCGGTTCAAAGCCTGTCCAGGCAGGAAAGTCCATGAAACTCTTATCTCCAATAAACCACCAGAAAATCAGAAGTGGCACTGTGGCTCAAGTGGTAGAGCACTCGCCTTGAGCTAAAGAGCTGAGGGACAGTACCCAGGCCCAGAGTTCAAGCCCCACAGCTGACAAAAGAAAAAGAAAAGAAGCATATGTGTCTATTCTGTTAAGTACCAGATGATTTTCAGGGCTTTAGATGGCCTACAGGCCAGATATTCCCCATCCCTGCTATAGAAAGTATTTACATAGCTTTTACCTTGTATTAGGTCTTACAGTCATATATTTATAACCATGCATCCCTAATCCCCAGGGACAGTGATGAGAAATGTGTGTTCAGTCAATGTCCTTGTTGTGTGAATGATAATGGGTGTGCTCACACCAACTAAGATGGCTACAATGTAACTAGGGGAATGTGCAGACATTCACTGACTAAAACATTGCTAGGCAGTGCATAGGTACAGACAGAAGGACTATAGGATCTGTGCAAATGCTATGTCATTTTATATGAGGGACTTGAATATCCACAGTTTTGGGTATCTTGGAGGGCCCAGTATTGATCCCCTCCAAATACCCAAGGAATGACTGCTGTGGCTTTTACTGCCTCTAGTGGTTACCAAATTTTCATTTGTTTGAAAGTTCTACAAGATGTAATGGAGGAAAAAAGATGTATTGGAAATACCATGGGAACAGATGGCATTTTGGCCATCGATGACACCTACCTTGGAAGGTAACCACCCAGACAGAATGCTCTGCCCTTGCTCTATAGTCTTAGCTACTAGTTCACTTCTCAGCTTACTCCATAAATGTTTCTTTCTTTCCATCACACCCTTCCTCCTGGTCACAATCTTGACCGGATTCAATTTATCTTCTTGAAGTTAGTTACAATAGCTAGAAAAGAAGTCTTATTGAGCCAGGTGCCAGGGGCTTATGCTTGCAATTCTAGCTACTCAGGAGGCTGAGATCTGAGGGGCACAGTTCAAAGCCAGCTCGTGCAGAAAAGTCCATTAGACTCCTATCTCTAATTAACTACCAAAAAAACAGAAGTAGAGCTTTGGCTCAAGTGATAGACCACTGGCCTTGAACAAATAAAAGCTGAAGGGCAGCACCCAGTCCCTGAGTTCAAACTCCATGACTGGCGCGCACGCACATGCACGCACGCACGCGCGCACACACACACACACACACACACACACACACACACACACACACACACACACAAAGTATGATTGGAAGTGGGGACCCTTTCCTCTCCCTACTCAAACCATCTTCCACTTGACATTGAAGCAATTTCAAATAAAGTTGAACTACAGGAGGTTCATGGAAAGTTTCAGGGGCATCATAAAATATAAAATTTCATATTTTCTCTTTTTTCTATGTTTCCTTCCAGGGATCTAGCTGAGGTCAGAACTTACTCCATAAGTACATTCAAGCTTTCATTTCAAGCCAGCAAATGTTTATTGAGGACCTCTTCCAGGTGCTGGACACTAGCGGGACTCATAACAGAAAATCTTGGCACAGGTAATTAAGATACAGTCACCGACTAGACTTTGGATTTGATGGGACCCCATTTCTGCAACCTTGGAGCATGTAGGCAGCAAAGACCCTAAGGAAAAGGAGTCTGGGATGGTTCCCAGAAAGCTATGGCGCACCCAACTCAAGGGAAAACATTGGCAACCCACTCACCAGCAGATTCTCCCTGAATACTTTCTCTACCTGAACACTGGGCTGTGAGGACCACAACACTGAAACAACAAAAAGGTCTGTCCTCCAAATTTACAGGCCATGGTGACCCACAAAGGTGACCTTGGAAAAGAAAAGCCTGCCTAGGTATACACTGAGCCAAATAAATGAACAAACTTTCCATTTAATAAAACTCCTTTGGCAGTCAGGTGCTGGTGGCTGATGCTTGTAATCCTAGTGACTCAGGAAACTGAGATGTCAGTTTGAATCGAGCCTAGATAGAAAAGTCCTTGAGGCTGCCCAAAGTAAAGCCAGAAGTGGAACTGTGATGGCTCAAGTGGTAGAGCACCAACCTTGAGCAAAAAGCCAAACAAGAATTTGAGAGGCCCTAAATTCAAGCCCCAGTTTTGGCAAACATAAAAAAAAAAACTGTAGCCAGGCTCTGTAATCCTAGCTACTCAGGAGTCTGAGATCTGAGGATTGAAGTTCAAAGCCAGCCTGGGCAGGAATATCCATGAGACTCTTATCTCCAGAAAACCAGAAGTGGCACTGTGGCTCAAGTGATAGAGTGCTAGTCTTGAGCTGAAGAGCTCAGAGACAGCACCCAGGGTCCGAGTTCAAGCCCCACAACCAACAAAAAAAATAGATAGATAGATAGATAGATAGATAGATAGATAGATAGATAGATAGATAGATAGATAGATAGATAGATAGATAGATAGGTAGATAGATAGATAGATAGATAGATAGATAGATAGATAGATAGATAGATAGATATAAAGTATCTAGACTGGTGGATGGCTAAAATGTAGTATATACTGAATATATGGTAAGTTCTGTTGAGATTTGTTTGGTTTTGATCACTCTCAACTGCCTTCACCATTGTACCTAGAAGTTCAAAAAGTTCCCAAAATTCCTTCAACTAGACATGTATGAAGCAAAAATCATGGACTGTATTCCCATATTTATTCTCTGCTGAATTGCCCTTTTGGCTAATATTACCACCTACTCAATACTCAACCTTTATACTGTATGTCTTCCTCCTCTCCTCTTTTTCTTCCCTCTCTTCCTCTTCTCCTCTTCCTCCTTTCCATTATAAAAGATTTGACCATTATGTCTACCTATCTTTTCTCCCAAGATGTCTTGAATCCATTTTACTTACACTGCTAGTCCAGACATTATTATCGTCTACCTGAATGACAGAAAAGCCATCTAATTTATCTATGTCTACCCTACAAGAACCATCTGGTCCCCTGCATTCTCCAACTTAATATGGTCCCAAAGATCTCTTTAGTGATGTTTCACTATCCACAGCACCCAACAGCTTTACCCACAGAAAATGCCTTCCTGTTTTGTCTGCCATTCCTTGGCATACACCTATATGCCAGCCACACCAGCCTTCTCGCGGTTCTTACATTCCTCCATGCTTTGCAAAAAACATTAACTCTGTTTAGAGTTTTCTCCATACTGTTCGACTGGCCCCATTGGCCTCCCACAAGCTGATTCAAATGCTCCCTCCAATTTGAAGCCTTTGATATCTAGGTCAAAATTAATTTCTCCTTCAATATATCCACATGACACTTCCTAATAGCCCTAATGAGATATGATTCATATATCATAAATTCACTCATTAAAGTGTACCTTGGGGATTTCCAGTATAGGCACAACTATTACAACAAATGAATGTTGAAATGAATTACAACAAATGAATGGGAAAATGTTTTCATTACTCCAAAAGAAACTTTTATTCATTATCAGCAACTACTCTTCCATCCGCCTAGCCCAAAACCACAACAAACCTCTTGTCAGTCTCTATACACTGCCTCATAGGTATAGTTTTTATGGAGTCATACAAAATGTGGTCTTTTGTGACTAGTTTCCTTCACTCAGCATAATGTTTTCAAGGTTTACCCAAGTGATGCATGTGTCGACACTTCATCCATTTTAACTGTTGAAAAATATTCCACTGCCTGGGTGTGTCACATTTTGTCCATCCACCCTTTAGTTGGTGGGAATTTGGATTGTTCTACTTGACAATTATGAATTATTGTGTCATGAATATTTGTGTACAGACTTGTGTGTCCCATAGAATTTAGCCCACAACTCCATTTTGACTTGCTCACTTTACATGACTATTGTTTTGATATTCTTCTCCACTGAATTCTAAAATCGCCTAGGACCCCACCACTCTCAGAACCTGCCCCCTCACAAGTGGTATTCTGGCTTGAACTCAGGGCCTAGACACTGTTTCTTAGCCTTTTCACTCAAGACCAATGCTCCACCACTATGCACAAGTACTCTATCACCTGTCCAATGCCCAGGAAAACTGAGCTCCCTTGCCTGGCAATGGCTTCCCTGCCTGGGCTGTTCCAGGATGGCTGGAAGCCTTGTCTGGGGCCACCTCCCACCCACAAACATGTTGCATTAAAATGCCTGCTCTCTAGTGTTAATGTTTCCCAATATCCCTCCTTGGAGATTGAAGGCGAAACTCCCACCTTCAGCCTGGATGGTAACTCTGGCCCTGACAAGCACCAGAGCCACTCAGTGAAGTAGGCGTTGGGAATCGCCATCCAGAAAAGCATCCCTTTGTGATGGGAACAGATAAAGTGACGTCACCTGCTGGCACCCAAAGCAGAACAGGCTGTACTTTTTAGAAATAGCATCCACCTCCTAATCAGTTATTTTAGGGTCTGTGCACCAAGAGCTGTCGCCAGGAACCTCCTGCATCTGTGAGGAGACAGAAGGTGTCCAGCCAGGCAACGCCATCCTGTGCTCTCAGCACATGGGGTCAGGTGGCTAGAAGGCACTCAGAGGCCAGGCAGACTATCCAGGTCTCGAAATAGCACAGGCAGCCTCATGTTCTCTTCCTTTAATGTCCTTTGGCATTTCTAATCAGAGCAGAGGAGGAGGAGACATGCTCTCCATGGAGTGAACTCCAGGCTGTTCTGGGGATGGGCTTATGGGAATGTTTTAGGTCCACATCATCCAAATGAGAGTTGAAAGAGAGATGAGCCCCCCAGCCAGTGGTCTGCTGAGTCTGGTACTTGATGTGAGTCTGGGCCAGAGCCTTTTGGCTTCAACCTCCAGATGAGCCTCCCTGACACCTTTTGGTGCTGGTACTAGGATGCTGTGGTCTGCGGCAGCAGGTTGTACACATGCACAGGGCAAGATGTCCTATTGTTCAGTTAGTTACTTGAGCCTGGGATTCTTCTCAGACTACTTTGCCACTGTCTTCTTGGATTGTTAGCAAAACTCTTCCTCTTTTCCTTAGTGGAAAATGAATGTGGTGTGCTTAAGAGTATCCACTCTGCTGGGTACCTGTGGCTCACCCTTGTAATCCTAGCTAATCAGGAAGCTGAGATCTAAGGACTGTGGTTCAAAGCCAGCCCATCTCACGAGACTCTTATGTCCAATTAACTAACAAAACAAAAAAGCTGGAAGTGGAGCTGTGGCCCAAATTATAGCACATTAGCCTTGAGCAGAAAAAAGCTCAGGGACAGTGCCCAGGCCCTGACTCCAAGCCCCAGGACAGGCACACAAACAATAAAATAAATAAAATGTTAGCCCACTACCCTTACTCCAGGAAGATTTTCAAGCCATTGTCATATACTGCTTTGTTCCTGGGTTGATAAAGCCAGGGTCTCAACCTCCACAAAGCTGCTCACTTGTCACTGGTTGTTCAAATGGTCAAAAAGTGCAGAGGCCAGGTACTCGTGGTTCATGCCTATAATCCTTGCTACTTGGGCGATCTGAGGATCCTGGTTCAAAGTTAGCCCAGGCAAAAAAAGTCTATAATCTCCAATTCACCAGCCAAAAGCTGGTAGTGGAGATGTGGCTGAAGTGGTTAGAGTACTACTTGAGCAAAATAGCTAAGGGCTGCGGGGGGAGGGGAGGGAAATGTCAAAAGGGGTGACATCAATCCATTACATTGTACTTATAAACTGATCTGCTGAATTGTAACTCTTCTATACAACTACTTAAAGATGATTTTAAAAAATAATTTAAAAAATAATTAAAAAAAAAAAACTAAGCGACAGCTCCTAAGCCCTAAATTCAAGTCCTAGTACTGGCAAACACATACACACACACACACACACACACACACACACACACACACACACACACACACACACACACACACACACACACACACACACGAGTCAAACATGGACAATCAAGTGAAGGCAAATCTAACTACCGGAACGGCTAGATCACTGAGAAAACTCCTTCCTTTGTAATGGTCAAAAGCAGAGAAACCCTGGGATTTGGGGGGGGGGCACTCTTCTCAAAGGAAACATGAGAGAACCAATAGTATTTTTCTCATTTAGTGAAAATTCATAGCAAGTAATGGATTTCTGGAATGACAACATTCAGTTCTGTCTGGAGGAGATAAAAATGGCCTTGAGCCCCCCAAAGTGTCCAATGTGTTTAATATGCACGTGTCCCCCCCACATGCATATTATGTTCATTATTCATATTTCTTTTTAAAGAAATTTAGCTTTTATGATGAGGGATATGCTCTGAGCCAAATTTGGGTGCTGGGCTTCGGGGCACACCTGTGAAAACAGACTCTCTCACCTGGATCTGCCAACACCTGCAGCATAAGCGGCTGTCGCCATGCTTGCACAGAGTGTGGGAGGGGAGGTACAGGCAGGCCTGGAGGAGCCCAGCTCACAAATAGGACAGGGCTGCTGTGCTGGCACTGGGAAATGAGTCTCCAACACACACAGCGGCTCTCACCCCAAAGCTGCTGGATGGCAGTCTCTTCCTCTCTCCTATTATTGTTTTTTTAAGCTAAGTGTGTCTGCATGATGGGTAGGGTCAGGAGAGATGGATGAGAATGATAGGAGGGGGTGACAATGATCAAGATGCAGTATACTCACCAATCTATATGTTCCGTTGAAACCCCTTTGTACAGGTAGTTGAAGGTAATAAAAAATCATAATAAATAAATAAATTGTAAAAATCGCTGCAGCTGCAAAGGGTGAACAAATGCAGCAGTGGTACTCACTGGACACTCTGATGAAAATGAACTCTACAACTTGTGGATGGGTATGGGAGGGAAAATCTGGGAGTAAGTGAGGGAAGGGGTGACATAGTCCAAAAATAAATGTACTCATTACCGTACTTAGGTAACTGTAACCCCTCTGTACATCACCTGTATAATAACAATAATTGTTTTATTTTAAAATGGGTTAGAAATGCAAAGGGATGAGCCCAGGCTCCAGATCTAAAAGCTGACCAGAGTCCCACAGCTGAGCTTTGTTCTTAGGGGCAGAAGCTGAAAGGAACAGAGGAGGAAAAGCAGTAATGTACTGCCTGGGGTAAGGTTTCTAGCAAATGACAGGCCCTGAGGACAAAAGACAGAAGTAAGAGCATGCGCACGCACATGTGCATGCGCAATGTAGGCACGTGCACACACATACATATCAGGAACTGAGTCGGGCTGACCTCTAGCTCTTTGACTGCTCCCCTGACATCCCACATCTCAGCAAGACCAAAGCTCTGAAAAACTAAGAGGACCCGCTTGAGCCTGGGACTCTAGGAGACTGTGAAGTTCTCAGAACCACTAGAGAGAGCACCAGGGGCAAGCTAGGAAAAAACCAATTTGGTGAAAGCAAAGACAATAAAAATTTGATATGATAGTTCACACCTGTAATCCTAGCTACTCCAGAGACTAAGATCAGAAAGATCCTGGTTCAAGGCCAACTCAGTGAAGTAAGCCAGGCCCAAAGAAACATAGGTCCCATGGTTTCCCTTATTTGCAATAACTAGTATATATCTGAGACAAGCAGAAAAGCTAAGATAAGATGATGTTAAGCGAAGTGAACCCCAAGATAAGGACACAAGTGTTTTTTTTCTTTCTTGCTATTGTTTCTAACATACTTATGGGTACCATGTGCTTTTTTTGTTGCTTTGTATGTCCCTCCTTCACGGTATAACCCTTGTTTTCACTGTATTTGATATTGGTATAATTTGAGGAGGGGAAGGGAAAAAACAAAATTTTAAATAGGGATACAGATTGACCCATTGCAACAATGAGATGTACAAGATGCTATGTCGAAAAATGAACTTTACAATTTAGGCGGCGGGGGGTGGGTAGGAGTTGGGAGGGAAAAGAGTGTAGCTGGGGAGGTGGAAGGGAAAAGATGGCAGGGGAAAACAGAGGAGGAGGCAACAATGATGGATAAGAAATGTACTCATTACCTTGCTCATGTAACTGTAACCCCTCTGTATAGTATTTTCACAATAAAAAAAAAAACTAAAAAAAAGACAGGGCTGGGAAGGTGGCTCAGTGGTAGAGTGCTTGCCTTGCATGCAAGAGGTCCTGGGTTCAATTCCTCACCACCATATAAGCAGAAAAACCCAGAAGTGGTGCTGTGGCTCAAGTGGTAGAGCACTAGCCTTGAGCTGAAGAGCTCAGGGACAGTTCCCAGGCCCAGAATTCAGGCCCCACAACTGAAAATAAATAAATAAATAAGTTTTTTAAAAAAAATTTTAGCGATCTGCCATCAGCGGTGGGACCACCGCCAGGATGCAGATTTTCGTCAAAACCCTTACGGGGAAAACCATCACACTCGAGGTTGAACCCTCGGATACTATAGAAAATGTAAAGGCCAAGATCCAGGATAAGGAAGGAATTCCACCTGATCAGCAAAGACTGATCTTTGCTGGTAAGCAGCTGGAAGATGGACGAACTTTATCCGACTACAACATCCAAAAGGAGTCCACTCTTCATCTAGTATTGAGACTTCGGGGTGGTGCTAAGAAAAGGAAGAAGAAGTCTTACACCACTCCTAAGAAGAACAAGCATAAGAGAAAGAAGGTTAAATTGGCTGTCCTGAAATACTACAAGGTGGATGAGAATGGCAAAATTAGCCGTCTTTGTCGAGAGTACCCTTCAGATGAATGTGGTGCTGGGGTTTTTATGGCTAGCCACTTTGACAGGCATTACTGTGGCAAGTGTTGTCTCACTTACTGTTTCAACAAGCCAGAAGACAAGAGATTGTGTATGAATTAATAAAAGGCATAATCTAACATTTAAAAAAAAATTTAAAGACTATCCCCCAATCTCAACCAATAAATGTTTTAAAAATCTGAGTGCAGAAATGTTGTGTGCCTGTCATTCTAGCTAACTACTAAACAGCCATAAATAAGAGTCTCAGTTCAAGCTAGAACAGCTCGCTCCCCCACCAAAATAAAGCAAAAAGTGGTAGAGAACCTAAGGGATAAGTACAAGTCCTTACCAAGGACAAAGCTTACCAAGTACAAATCCTTGAGTTCAAATCCCAATACATGATTGTGTACGCATGTGCTCATGCACACACATAAATCGGAATAAAATTCATGGAAAACTAGCTGGGCCCTGGAAGCTCACACCTATTATTCCTAGCTACTCAGAAAGCTGAGATCTGAAGAATAGTAGTTTGAAAACATCTGGAGCTTAAAAGTCTATGCAATTCCATCTCCAATTACCTAGCAAAATGATGAAGATTGGAAGCATGGCTCAAGTGGTAGAGTACCAGCTGTGAATCACAAAGCTAAGAGTTCAAATCCTGGCTTTGGCATTAAGAAAAAGAGTGCCCTCCCTGCATGTGAACAATGAAATGACTTCCAGGTCACCCTCAGATGGTAGAGGTTCACGTGTAAAGAAGCTTCTCTCTCCTTGTCAGTCACCCTGTCCTAAATTCTTGTCCTTTGAGGAGTCCCCTACATATGTGCCTTTATGTGTGTGGTTAGTTATTTGAAATAAATAATGACAACAGCCACAGGCCTTCACTGAGCTTGTACTATGTGTCTGGAGTGTCTCCGTGACTCATTTTTCTTCCAGGTACTGGGACAGAAATAAATGCAGAGATTTTTACAGTACAAGAGCAGTAAACCTTACGACGTGCAGTTCACATAGTGAAGCCAGACAACTTGTTGTTGTGTCTGTGATGACTGAGCAAATGGGGATGCCACATTTCAAGAGTGACATGCGTAAGCGGGAGTGCATCCTGAGGAAGTGACAGCCATGCAGAGCCTGAGAATTCAGCACCGCAAGGACCGGGACAGGAAGCCAAGGTGTTTATCTGGACAGAGACAGCTTCGAGGCCACATAAGAGCTGAATCCAGAGAGCCAAGGCCACAACGCATTTGGAAAAGGGACTTCATTGATTATGAATAGTTCCAAAGAACAAGTTATAACCAACTCATGAAGTTCATATGATTGAAGTGTTTGGATTTGGGCTGGGCATGTTGACCCATGCAGGTAATCATGGCTATTTAGATGGGAGGATTGCAGTTCAAGGTTAGCCCAGACAAAATTTAGTGAGGTCTTATTTCAAAACCAAACTAAGTTGGGCATGGTAGTTCATATGTATAACTCTATCAACACAAGAAGAGGTAGGAGGGTCACAACTTCAAGATCAATGTCTAAAGAATCAAAGTCATATACCTACTGACTAGCTCTTAGTTCATCTTAGTTAAGGATCTCATAAAGGAGGTACTTTAAAGAAAAGGTACAGCCGGGCACTGGCGGCTCACAACTGTAATACTAACTACTCCTTTGAAGGGTGAGATCTGTGGATTGTAGTTTCAAAGCCAGCCTGGGCAGAAAAGTCTGAGACTCTTATTTCCAATTAAACACAGAAAAAGCCAGAAGTGGAGCTGTGGCTCAAATGGTAGAGTGCTAGCCCTGAGCAAAACGAGCTCAGGGACAGTACCTACGCCCAGAGTCCATCACCCCATCCTTAGACTCAGGAATATCTGGAAAGGACCTTGACCCTTGGCAAAACCTCACATCCTGCTCTAGGCCAAGGCCACTCTCACAGCCATGCCCTTCAGGTGTAGTGTGGCCTAGTCAGAGTGAGCTAGAAAGAGGTAAAAAGTATCAGTGTGTTACAAATGCTTTTTCTTTTTTCTTTTGAATCTCCTCTATAAGCAGCAGTGGGAATGTAGCTTTTTGGCTCAAGGCTCTGGTGGCTCTACTACTTGTGCCACAACTCCATTTCAGCCTTTTTGTTCTGGTTAACTGGAGATAAGAGTCTTATAGGCTTTCTTGCCTGGGCTGGCTTTGAACCTTGATCCTCACATAGGATTACAGATGTGAACCACTAGCACCCAACAAACAGCAGAGTTTTGAAGAGGGCCTTTCAAAATCATTGACATTGGTAGACAATAGCTGGAAATTAGACCAAGAAAATGCCAACCTTTTTCTTACAACATCAAACAGCTAAAAAAGAAAGAGACAGAGAAGGTATGGAAGACTGTGGGAATGCAAGGTTTCTGAGTGGGTTTGTGCAGTGATTGACATACACAAGACTAGAGAACTTAAAGAGAAGAAATAGACAACGAGGCACAGTTGCTACCAGTGGGAGCCCTCTCTGATCCCTGCTTATGTCCCTAAGACTAACTTAAAATAATTGCCCTGGATGAAGGTTCTGGAAAACAGTCACAGGAAAGCACTGTGGCCCCACCATGACTCCTGTGTGGCGTGAGCCACTGCTGGCAGGTACTCTCACAGCCCAGCCCAGCAGCAGGAATGCTCCACACAGGAAGGGAGAGAGGTAAGAGATGCCCAGAGACTGCGAGAAGGGGGCTCAGAGCATACCTGAGAAGGTCCCTAATTTGGAGAACGTTTGACCCGATCACTTCATGATTGCAATCCCTTCCTGAAAAACATGAGGGGAGATGCCCACAGTACAGAACAGGTGACAGCTGCCACCTGACGACCCAGGGTGTGCCTCCAGGTAGAATGCATCCATTTGAACAGATAGATCACCCTGTTCTTGAGCCAAGGGACTACTGTGGGATCCTCCAGGTAAAAGAGAGCTGGGCTTTCCCATCCCTTGGCAAAGGCACTCCAGGTGCTCCAAACAACCAGGAGGAGACCTACTGAGAATCACACTCCACCCTCCACATTTCCCCCACCCCAACAATATGGAAATTAAAGAAAACAAATAAATACCCCAGAGTCTTCTTGACAAAACATTTCAAACACAACCGGGTAAAGTCTTTGTAGAGAGTCAGTCACTGAGCCATTTGGAAAGTTGGGTATTGTTTTCCTAGAGGCCCACACGCTGTCCGGAGCTGACTGTGAGCTTGAAAGACTGCCTGACACTTCCCACTTCCTGCTCATCTTCCAGCCACCAGGATATGAATGGGGTGAGGAGGAGGAGGAGAGACTTCCTGCAGCCACCCATGAGGCTGGGCTGACCCACACTGGAGGAGGCTCTGTCCAGCAGAGCCAGGAGGAGGAAATCTTATTTCCTCTTTTCAATCGCCCAAGAGGTGGTACAGAGGGATATGTAGGAAGTAAGTTCGTGGTAGGTGATGTCACAATCTGTTTCTTCAACATGGGGATCACAGCTCTGATTACATTCAAGTTGGGAGAAAGGAGGGAAGTTGAAAGAAAGACTTCCTCAATCACTTGGCTGAGCCCCTGCACTGACCCATCATTGGCTCAAGATGATCATGTGGTGTCCAGAAACCAGGCACCCTGAGAGTATTGCCCTCCCCTAATCAAAGGCTACCACCATCCCCACTTAGCTTTACACACTGCCAAAAGCAAGAAGGGGAAATAAATTGCGTTTTTTGGAAGCTATTTATAGCTTGAACAGGCCCATTCAACATGTTTGGGAGGGACTTAGGGAAGGAAAGCATTGGGGGACCATTGTTAGCTCTGAGACAAAAACAGTCCCACTATAAACATGTATAAATGGCCTGGGTAACTCAGTTGCCCAAGATCCTGTTGAAAACTTTTACTCATTACTCTTGTTATTGTTATTATCAGAGATATTCCCTCCTACACATCCTTCCTTGCTCCTGGCAGGAGATGCGTCTTGATCAAAGGCAAAAAATATTCAATCTGCCCTTTCCAATTACTAGGGATGGGGGAGGGGTTGGGGTGAGAGGGAAAGCTGGTTTCCGCCATTCGTAATGATGGGAATTTTTACAGGCATTAGTTAAGCTGAGTAATATATGCCAACTTCATCCAAATAACAACTCTTAAAAGAATAAATCTTGTTTTCACTGTATGTGAATGAATGCCTAGGCCTCCCCCCAGGAATACTCTTAGGGGAGGATCAAAAGGTATAACACCTATGTGCATCTCATCATATAAAATAATATTTATCAAAATGAACTCCAGGAAATGGAAACAAGAGGGTTTTTTTTTCTTTTGTTGTTGTTTCTGTTTTCTTTGTTTTTGTCTTGTTTGTAAGTTTATCTGTCTTTGGGAAGGGAAGAAATGGAGGGACAAAGTGTGAACAAATGCAGCAGTGGCACTCACTAGACACAACGTGGAAAATGAACTATACAACTTGTGGGTAGGGATAGGAGGGAAAAACTGGGAAAGAGCAGGGGAAAGGGTGACATTGGAAAGGAAGGAAGGAAGGAAGGAAGCAAGCAAGCAAGCAAGCAAGCAAGCAAGCAAGCAAGCTTGTTTTTTATCTAACCTAGGTAACTATAACCCCTCTGCACATTATCTTTAAAATAACAATCCAAAAATTTAAAACAATTCTTTAAAAAGCTATGAAGAGCAGCTTAGGAAGAATTTCCAGGAAGAAGAAAGAACAGGGTTTCTGTCAAATCCACTGACAGAATGCCACATGCAACCAATGTCTTGAAGGCTGTCAAGTAGGAATTCACTGTGAGTGGAAGGAGAGCAATCAGAAACAGAGGCTCCCTTTCCTCCAATACATCTGAGTTTGGTCCTTGTACTTTGCCAGCATAAACCTCTGAGATCAACTGTGGAAGTTTGTCTCCCAAGGCCCAGGACTAAACGCTACATATCTCCTCTCCCAGCCTTGGGTTCCCCAATGAAATCAGCCTCTCTTCTTTATGACACGCCCAACACCTGCCACGTCTATTTGAATATATGTGACTCTTGGAGTCAGGTGAAATTAAATTCAACTCTGCTTCTCATGAGAACATCCACGCGTGGGATGTTGGTTTTGTTGTTGTTGTTGTTTTCAGTCAGGGGGCTTAAACTCAGGGGCTGAGCACTGTCCCTGAGCTTTTTGCTCAAGGCTATCTCTTTGAGTCACAGTTCTATTCCACTTTTCTGGTGGTTGATCACAGATAAGAGTCTCATGGACTTTCCTGGCCAAGCTGGCTTTGAGCCGTGATCATCAGATCTCAGCCTCCTGAGTAGCTAGGATTACAGGCATAAGCTCCTAGCACCAGGCCAGTGGGGTGTTTTGGTTGTTGGTTTGGGTTTTTATGTTTTGTACCAGAATTGGGGATTGGACTCAGAGCCTGGATGTTGTCCTTTTGGCTTATTTGGGGCTTGAACTCAGAGCCTGGATTCTGTCCTTTAGCTTATTCACTTAAGACTAGTGCTCTACCACTTGAGTCACCACTCTACTTCTGGTTATTTAGAGATAAGAATCTCACAGACTCTCCTGCCTGGGCTGGCTTTGAATCTAGATCCTCACATCTGAGCTTCCTGAGTAGCTTTGATTACAGATATGAGTCACTAGCCCTGGGCTACCATCAGCAAGTTCTTGAATCTAAGACTCCATTTGATTATCTGTGAAAAAGTATATAATATTATTACCTCTTTCATTTTTTGAGTTTTTATTAGCATAAATCAATTGTACAAAGGAACTTCATTGATGTTTACAACATTCAAATAATGCACTTTGATCAAATTCAATCCATTCATGTTACTCTTTCATAAATCCTTTCCTGGGGCTGGGAAGGTGGCTCAGTGGTAGAGCGCTTGCCTTGCATGCATGAAGCCCTGGGTTCGATTCCTCAGCACCACATAAGCAAAAAGAAAAAAGCCGGAAGTGGCGCTGTGGCTCAAGTGGTAGAGTGCTAGCCTTGAGCTGAAGAGCTGAGGGGCAGCGCCCAGGCCCAGAGTTCAGGCCCCATGACCGGACCAAAACAACAACAACAAAAAAAAAACAATAAATCCTTTCCTTCTCCCCTCGCTGCTCTCTTTTGTGCTGGCCCTGGGGCTTGAACTCAGGGCTTGGGCACTGTCCCTGAACTTCTTTTTTGCTTAAGGCTAGCACTTTAACACTTGAGTCACAGCTCCACTTCCAGCTTTTTCTGTGATTTTTAATTGGAGATAAGAGTTTCACAGACTTTTCTGCCCAGGCTGGTTTCAAACCACAATCCTCAGATCTCGGCCTCCTAAGTAGCTAGGATTGTAGACATGAGCCACTGGTGCCCAGTTGCCTTCTTTTTTTAAAACAGTTTTTAGTGAGTTTTATTATGCTCTTTCCATATATGTATATAATACTAATATTCACAAATATTAATTAATAATTACAACTATTCCTCCCATTTCCTCCTCCCCCACATGCTGGTTTGTCCCCTCAAATAGTCCTCCTTTAACAATCATGTCATATTATTATTTGCTTTTGCTTTGGTCTACACTCACCCATTTTTTTCAAGTATTTATATGCCAGGCATAGTTTTAATACTAAAGAAAAAAGCAATGGCCTAGAGTCAATGGCCCTCCTTGTAAAGAGCTTGAATTCTATATTATTACTCTAAGAGGAAATAACATTAGTCACATAGAAAGTTCAGCCTGCCACATTATAGGCACTAAATAAATGTTCACTTAATAGATTACTAGAGCAAAGAGTACATGGATGAATGAAGGAAAGAAACTCAGACAAGTCTTTCCAGTTGAGAGCTCAGTATTTATTCTTTAGTTATGCTAGAAATATGTGTTCTCTGGAAATATATCCTAAGGAAACAAATTTGTTGCATGGCAGAACCAGAATTCACTTTCTAGAAGACCGGAAATTAATTGCAACCTGAGCTTTACATTTAAAAATCACAGCCAGTGTTGATAATTCATGCTTGTGATGCTAGCTGGTTGAGAGGTTGAGATCCACAGGATCAAGGTTCAAAGCCAGCCAGGGCAGAAAATTCCACCAAAATAATCAGTGAAAAGCCAGGCTAGAGGTGTGGCTCAAGTGGTGGAGTACCAGCTGTGAGCAAGCAAACCAAGTAAATGGGTGGCCCTGAGTTCAAACCTCAGTACTGGCAAAATCATAAAAATTAATTAAGTAAAAAATACACCTATGGGCTGGGAAGGTGGCTCAGTGGTAGAGCACTTGCCTTGCATGCGTGAGGCCCTGGGTTCGATTCCTCAGCACCACATAAGCAAAAAGAAAAAAGCTGGAAGTGGTGCTGTGGCTCAAGTGGTGGAGCGCTAGCCTTGAGCTGAAGAGCTGAGGCACAGCGCCTAGGCCCAAAGTTCAGGCCCCACGACCGGACCCAAAAACAAAACAAAAACAAAAACAAAAACAAAAAGCACACCTAAAGCAAGGAAAAAATCATAATTCATTATTGTAGTGGTGAAAATTCGATTTTATTCCTACAGCCCTGAATCTTGGTAAATAACAGCACATGATTTCTTTCCATATTGTGCTCTCTCTCTCTCTTTCTCTCTATCACACACACACACACACACACACACACACACACACACACACACACACACACACACACATTTGTGCCAGTACTAAGTCTTGAACTCTGAACCTGAGCTCTGTCCCTTAGCTTTTCCATTCAAGGCTGGTGCTCTACCACTTAAGCTACATCTCCATTTCCAATTTTTTGCTAGTTAATTGGCAATAAGTGTCTCAAAGACTTTTCCTGCCTAGACTGACTTTGAACCATGATCCTTACATCTCAGCCTCCTGAGTAGCTGGGATTACAGACATGAGTCATTGGTGCCCAGTTGGTTCTTTTTTTATGGAAGAGAGCTGCCTTCCTTTCCTTTGACCCACCTCCTTTTCTGGTGCCAACTCCCACCTGGAAGAGAGTTCCAAGGACTTGTTTGTGCAGGGCGTGGTCCAGCCTTCCCTTTCAGTCCCCACAGCCACCCCCTCTCCTCTGATCTTCTCCTAATTCTCAGCAGCTGGCTTTGTTGCAGCAACAGTGGGAACTCTTTCTTAATGCCATACCGAAATGTCTGAGACCGCCCACCATAGGACACCGCTGGCCACAGCTGGCTGGATGTGGTTTTTGAGACTTGTTTGTGCCCCTGTGTGACTAATAGTTACCTACCTGGGCTGGGATGAGACCGCTCTCCCACTCATCTGGCATGTGGAGTGCAGTTGACAGGCTTCTAGCTGCTGCCAAACTCATCCATAGAGCAAGGTGGAGGGTCAGGGTTGGGTGGAAAATGGATCAGAAATCCCACACAATGAGCAGTAAGACAAGCACTTGGAGATCAGGTTGTCTTCTCCAGTGGTTGAGGATAGTTCATGGTGGCCCAGGTAAAATGAAGGAATAGACAGGAAGGCCTTCAACATTTTCATCCCATTAAATGGAAGATGGCTTCGTGGAACAGTGCTTGCCTAGCATGCATGAAGCCCTGGGTTTGATTCCTCAGTACCACATAAACAGAAAAGGACAGAAGTGGCGCTGTGGCTCAAGTGGTAGAGTGCTAGCCTTGAGCAACAGAAGCTCAGGGCAGTGCCTAGGCCCCGAGTTCAAGCCCCAAGACTGGCAAAAAAAAAAAAAAAAGAATAAAGCAATTGTAAGTCAAGAACTTAGAATGATGTACAGCGCGTGACAGGCTTTGAGGTAAAAAAAAAACATTATTATTATTATTATTATTATTATTATTATTATTATTATTATTATCTGTACAGGTATTGGGGCTTGAACTCAGGGCCTCGTGCTCTTGCTTGGTTCAAGTGCCACTCAAGACTGGCACTCTACCACTTGAGTCACATCTTTTTGCTGTTTAATTGGTAATAACAGTCTCAAAGACTTTTCTGCCTGGGCAGTCTTCAAACTCTCAGCCTTCTGAGTAGCAAGTATTATAAGTGTGAGACATTGGGGCCAGCTATCAGAGGTGAATAAATTAATAAATACACAATGAGTGAATGAGGAATGAATGGATGGGCTGGGAAGATGGAGAAGTGGGAGGCAAATGGTCGCTATTCTAGGGACTGGGTGAATCATTTCCTTCTATCCCTGTCAAATTACCAAGGAACAGATCAGATAACACAGAATGTCCATATTATGGAATACAATATTCTGTGACCACTTTAAAAAATGATACCCTAGCATGAATAAGGCCCTGCTTCAATCCCCAGCACTGAGATCAACTTCATGTGAAGAAAACAAAAGCTACAAACCCTGCCTATTATTTCTTCCTTAAATACATGTTTGTGAACCAGGTACCAATGGCTCATGCCTGTAATCCTAGCTACTCAGGAGGTTGAGATCTAATGATTGAGGCTCAAAACCAGCATGAGCAGGAAAGTCATGAGACTCCTATCTCCAATTAATCATCAAAAGCCAGAAGTAGAGCTGTGGCTCAAATGATTAAAGTACTAGCCTTCAACAGAAAAATCTCAGGGACAGCAGTGCACAGGCCCTGAGTTCAAGCCCCAGGACTGGCACATGCACAGAACATATAGATTATCTCAAGAATACACACATAGGGGGGCGGGGGGGGGGGGCGGATGGGAAGGGATGGGAAGGGAAAACAAAGGAGGAGGCAACAATGCTTGATAAGAAATGTACTCATTATCTTGCCCATGTAATTGTAACCCCTTTGTACCGTATTTTCACAATAAAAAAAAAGAATACATACACACACACACACAATGTATAGATTCTCTTAGGCAGGGTAAGTAGTAGCTCTGAATGAAAGGAGATGATAGTGGTCCAGGAGCCAGAGATACTGGAGACTTCCTTCTCACTTTTATATTTGGCACCCTGTGTATGTGTTACCTGGTCCCCAAAAAACTAATTATTTTAAAGAAGCAGGATGATTTGGATCTTTAGAGATCATCAGATCTCAGTTGTGTATTACAATGAAAAATGTCACATACACACACATTATCTATGTAGAGTATGATAACATTTATGGTTATTAAAATACTCCAAAGAAATTTTTTTAAAAAATCATTCTAGGGGCTGGGAAAATGGCTCAGTGGTAGAGCGCTTGCCTTGCATGCATGAGGCCCTGGGTTCGATTCCTCAGCACCACATAAGCAAAAAGAAAAAAGCCGGAAGTGGCGCTGTGGTCAAGTGGTAGAGTGCTAGCCTTGAGCTGAAGAGCTGAGGGACAGCGCCCAGGCCCAGAGTTCAGGCCCCACGACTGGACCAAAAAAAAAGAAAAGAAAAAAAATCACTCTACATGGGGATGTGAATGTTACTGCACACAATGTACACTAAGATATAAAAAATAATTGTGAGATAGAAATCTGTGTTCATGTACTGTGTCATTTCTGTATTGCTTAAATATAAAATTTTCTAGGAATTAAGAATAGAAATAGACTGTACCCAGTACCACACACAAAAATAAAGAATGACCAAGAAAAAAAAGATCTTTCTCTAGATATATTGGTTAGAAACAGTTAGAAATTGGTTAGAAATAATCATTAAGTTACAGCATTAGAGTCAGGCACGGTAATTCGTGTCTACAATTTCAGCTAATCAAGAGGCAGAAAGAGGAAAAATAGATGGGAGGCATGGCTCAAGCACTTACCTAGAAAGTTCAAGGCCCTGAGATCAATCCCTGGTACCAGAAAGGAAAAAAACAAAACAAAACAATATTTGGGACAAAACAAACAAACAAACAAACAAGGCACAAAATAGCATAGGCTCTGAGAGCCAGGTAGTGGCTTAGCCTCTCTTCCCCTCACCCCTGCCAGCAACCACCCTCCTCCACACTGGAGACCACTGACAAAGGGGAAGATTTATAACTTACCCCAAATGTCTTGCAGTTTTAGTAATACCATTCCCTTTCTGGCTGGTCTTTCCCTCCTATCTACCCAAAGAAAATTCCAGTCTTCTGAACATCTATGACTGCTCTTCTCTTATAGCCAATGGGTCCCGTGTTCTCTAAACTACTTCTTTCCCAACTCATGATGCACCATCCTGGAAAACAAGACTCTTACTGTGACTTCCATGACTTACCTATTTGCTGGTGATCATTAGAAAGCAAAGATCCTCGGGCCTAAGGGACACGAAGAGAAGAACACATTGTGGCCAGCAGTCACTGTCTACTAGGTACAAAAGGTATGCACCTAACAATGTCAGCCTGACAGCATGAGGGGAAACTGAGTCAGAGACATGAAGGCTTTTACTCAGAAGTCTTGTTGATGGGAGAGAGCCCTGTAGATAGGGAGCGGAGAGAGACAGGGCAACATGCGCTGCCGACATCGGCCATCGTGATTCTTCCAGCTTGTCAGAACAACTTGACCTTGGAGTCTAGTGTCAGAAATATTGGTAGTTCCCCCACAGTCTCCACGTTCCACATGCTTTCAAGTGTGCCAGTCCCACTCTTCTCTAGAGGATATCCTTGTGCTACATGAGCCACTCTGGCCAAGAACGGAGAGCCAAGTACCTAGAATTGCCTTACTAGGCCAGTGAGAGGCAGGTGCAGGGAAAATTCTATTGTCATTCATTAAAAAAACATCAGACCAAAGCTATCTCCTAGAAACAGGGTAAAATCATACCCTGTTTGTGGGTCCTGCCTCCTCCTGACCCAACCCTGTCTCTTTAATATAGACACAGACCAGATACATATGGCTAATGCCTGTAAACCTAGTTACTCAGGAGGCTGAGATCTGAACATCACAGTTCGAAGCCAACCCAGCCAAAAAATTCTTTGAGACTCTTATCTCCAATTAATCACCAAAGAGCTGAAAGTGGGGCTGTGGCTCCAGTGGTAGAGTGTTAACCTTGGGCAAAAGCTCAAGGACAGTACCCAAGTTCTGAGTTCAAGCCCCAGGACCTGCAACAACAATGGTGAGACCAAGAAAAAAGGGTGAACCAATGCAACAGTGCGACACACAAGACAATATGTTGGAAATGAACTTTACAACTTGTGGGGCCAGGGATGGGGGGAGTTGGGGGAGAGGAAAAGTGGGAGAAAGGGGCTGGAAAGGTGGCTCAGTGGTAGAGCGCTTGCCTTGCATGCCTGAGACCCTGGGTTCGATTCCTCAGCACCACATAAGCAAAAAGAAAAAAGCCAGAAGTGGTGCTGTGGCTCAAGTGGTAGAGTGCTAGCCTTGAGCTGAAGAGCTGAGGGACAGCACCCAGGCCCAGAGTTCAGGCCCCACGACCAGACCCCCCTCCACAAAAAAAAAAGTGGGAGAAAAATGAGGGAGAGGGTAACAAGTTCAACAAGCAATGTACTCATTACCTTACGTATATCACCTTTACAACAAAATTAAATGAAAAAATAAACCTACAGACACAGGAGTCCTTTACCGAGGGCGTGGTTCTGGGGAACTTGGTCTGAGACTGATATTGCAGGGGGTGAGAACGAGGCCCTTGGCCCAGGGAGACTGGCCTCTGTTTTATTTTATTAATTTCCTAAAATATCCAGGTTCCCTTGGGCCTTGGGAGCAGGGGCCACACTGGGAGATGAAAGGGAATGGGGTGGGGGTGGGGGGAATTTCTCTGCTGTGTCCTTACTGTTCAATGACAAAACCAAACTGAACAGCCAAGATCAAAGGCCAAATATTAGACCTGGCTCAGAGTCTTAATGGTCCCTAGGGTTTTTGCTCTTGTTTTCTCTTTCTATGCCTCTGTGTGTGTGTGTGTGTGTGTGTGTGTATGTGTGTGTGTGTGTGTGTGTGTGTATGTGTGTATCATTTTTTAAAACACATATTTTATGGCTTAAGAAATGAGGACTCAGCAATGCAGTGACTTGACCAAGGTCATGCAGAGTTCCTTGCTTGCTTTCTACCACAGTGATGTGGTTGGCTTTGACATTAGTCTATGTGCATCTTTCTTGTTGCCCAGCCTTTGACCAAGTAGAGCAAGCATACTTTCCCATAGACATTTTGCTGATGGCTCTGAATAACCAGAAACTTGTAAGCATATTGCAAAACCAAATAATTTATTTGACTAAAATCTTAAGCAGTCTATGAAGTGAGCAAGGAGTACAAAATGTTTTGTTTTAACTCTCAGAGTTTTGCTGAGTATAATAGTATATGCTTCTAATCCTTGCACTAGGGAGGCTGAAGCAGGAGGCTCATGATTTTAAGGCCAGTCTGGCCTACAGAGGGAAACTTTCAAACAAATAAACAAACAAAAAGATCATAGATTTCACCACCACTCCTGCATGCACTGAAAGAGATGTAGGTAGAAAAATTGACCTGAAGCTTCTATGGTTGTCATGAACGAAAATTTATAAGTTTATAACTTTGTTTTCCTGTAGTTATATGTGTGTTTTACCTTCTTTCCCTCTGCTCTCTCAGGTAGGCCAAGTAAGAATGTTTATGGAGCCAGGTGCTGGTGGCTCATGCCTGTAATCCTAGCTACTCAGGAGGCTGAGATCTGAGGATCACCATTCAAAGCCAGCTCAGGCAGGAAATTCCGTGAGACTCTTATCTCCAGAAACCCGGAAGTGTGCAATGGCTCAAGTGATAGAGTGCTAGCCTTGAGCTGAAGAGCTGAGAGACAGTTGACAAGAAGGCTAGTAGAAATCTGAGGTGTTGGAGAAAAATTAGCGTGTCTATGTGCTTTTATAATACTACATATAAAATAGAGAAATAGATGTGGATGGGGGTGGTGGTGAGTGTATGTGTGCATGAACCAAACCTTTGGTTTCTAAATACCCTCCTCAGTGAGCTTCACAGACTTGAGCAATGAACCTGGAATACCTTGTGCCAAAAAGCAAGGAAAATCTAAAAGAACATGGAAGCATGACAGAAGAGGTTTAAAGGGATCTCCAGTAGTCTATATAGATAATTTTATAAATTAAAGGAATACAATAGGAATAGGAATCAAGCAGAGTCCTGGTGGCTCACACTAGTAAGTCTAGCTACTCAGAAGGCTGAGATCTGAAGGATTGAGTTTCAACAACAACTAGGGCAGGAAAGTCTGTAAGACTCCATCTCCAAAATATGGAGCAAAAAGCCAGGTTGGAAGTTGGCTCAAGTGGTAGAGCACCAGGGCAAACAAGCAAGCCAAGCAAGCTCACATCTTTGCATTCAGATCTCAGGACTATCAAAGTAAAAAAAAATGAATCAGAGCATACAAATATAAGATTTTAACAATTGAGAATCAGAGCAAAAGTGATATAAAGTGCAGAAAACTGGTAGCTCACACCTGTAATCCTAGCTACTCAGGAGGCTGAGATCTGAAGATCACAGTTCAAAGCCAGCTCAGGTAGGAAAGTCCATGGGACTCGTTAACTTCAATTAACCACTAAAAAAAATAATAATAATAAAGCCAGAAGTAGAGCTGGGGTCAAGTGGTAGAGAACTAGCCTTGAGACAAAAAAGCTCAGGAAAAAAAGCTCAGAAACAGCACCCAGGTCCTGAGTCTAAGCCCCAAGACTAGCAAGAGAGCCAGAGAGACAGAGACAGACAGACAGACAGAGACAGAGACAGAGAGAGAAAGAGAGAGAGAGATTAGAAAGAAAGAGAGATCTTGGAAATAAGCTTCTTCCAACTTCTGCAATTTAAAATTATTATATATGTGTTTGGTGGATGCTAGGGATCAAACCCAGGTTTCATGAATGCTAAGCATGCACTATAGCCACTGAGCTACACTCCCAGACCCAATATAAATTATATTTTAAAATATTGGACTAGGCAGGAGTTGAGGTCTTGCCTAGATCTTATGCTCGAGAAAGGAATTGGAATGGAGAGCGAAGGGAGGTAAAGGGGTAAAAGTCAGATTATCATTATTACTGGGTAGCTTCAGCAAGGACTAGAGGACCCCAGGGAAGGTAATAAATCCAGCTTTCTGCTTGGCCCCTGCCCTTAGCCTGACACCTGGCAGTTACCCTACTCTGATGGCCACCCCTTCCTATCTTGCTGGGTGGGATTTTAGAAATTTTTACACTCAGATTTCAATCAATGACAAGACTAAATCAGTCCCTATGAGTTTATGTGCTAGAAGGTGTTCTTCTATCTGCCCTGAGACCCCTACCATCCTGGCCTTTGGCTGTTTAACACTAGAGACAAAGCAAGAACACCTAAGGGAGATGAATGGAACCCAAACAAGGCAAGTTAACCTGGGTGCTGTGGAGGATTCGGATTAAGATGGGAGATGCCTGAGAACGAGGGAGGTCAGCAGACCTGGCTCAACCTAATGCTTCCTGTTAATTGAAAACAGGAAAGATAAACACTATGCCCCATGTTCTTGACATGATTGAAGTTAGGAGGGACAGTCTGAAATGATTTTTTCATTGGTAGCATCTCCCAGGAATCTTAATGGTTGAGACACCCCTAGATTCTTTGTTTAGCTCCTTATTCTTTTTTTTTTAATTTAATTTAATTTTATTTGTGAACATACTGTACAGAGGGGTTACAATTACATGGGCATAGCCCCTTATTCTTTCTAAGACCACCAGGGGATTCTGCTTGCCTGTGTGTATGTGTGCTAGTCTTAGGGCTTGAACTCAGTTCCTGGACACTGTCTGTTCCTGAGCAAGTGCCCTGTCACATGAGCCACAGCTCCAATTCTGGATTTTTTGCTTGCCAACTAGAGATAAGACTCTCACAGATTTTCCTGCTTGAGCTGGCTTAAATCATAATCCTCACATCTCAGTCTCCTGAGTACTAGGGCTATGGATGCCCAGCTCCAGGAAAGTATTTTCTACCAAGGATGGAAGCAGATAACACAGGCTTGGGGCGATCATGTCAAATGGAACCTGTGACAGGCCCCCTGGGATGGCCACGCTGCATCTACCTTTCCAGACTGTTTGCAGGACCAGGTCCCTGTAGGAGTCCGAGCTCATTCACCAAGGTGGGAGAGTCCCTGGATAAGCCTCTTGAAAGATCCAGTATACTCAAATCACACAGCCTTCTGTTCCTGCATGGAAGCGTGGAGGCATCCTGTAGATCTGCAGCATGGCTGACTAGTCATTGATCGTGGGGAGCGGGCTTGTGGAAAGCACCCATGTAAACGCAGTGCATTCGCCTGCCCAGCAGATAACAACTCTGATTTCTGATGGAGAACAATGAGGTAGAAGAGATTTGTGTGGCCCAAGATTTCTGTGTGTGTGTGTGTGTGTGTGTGTGAGAGAGAGAGAGAGAGAGAGAGAGAGAGAGAGAGAGAGAGAGAGAGAGAGAGAGAGAGAGAGAGAGAAAACACGGTGTTAAATTCACAGACTGGGCACTGTCCTTTAGCTTCTTTTTCCACACAAGGCTGCCTCTCTATCATTTAATCCACAGCTTCACTTATAGCATTTGGGTGCTTAATTGGAGTATCACGGACTTTTCCTAATCTTACCAAAAGCTAGCTTTGAGCTGTGATCCTCAGACTTCAGCCTCTTGATTAGCTAGGATTACAGGCATGAGCCACTGGTTTTTCTTTTCTTTCTTCCATAAGTTTTCCTCTATCCTGAGTAAAGTTCTTTCCTTTCTTCCATAAGTTTTTCTCTATCCTGAGTAAAGTTCAGTCTTTAGAGATCCAGCCTGGTTGTAAACACAGTCTTTAAAACCTCTACGCTGTTGTGCGGCAGAATTTATGGTTTATTTACATTCAAGGCAAGGAGCGGCAAGAGGGGCAATCCTGAAACCTTTGGAAGAAGCCTCAGAAGAAAAAAAGGGGAATACGGGCACATGCATAAAAATACTTCCTTGTTCCGTACATGATTTGTGGGTTCAGAATCCTTCCAAAGAGAGAGGTCATGGCCCCAAGGAAATTAGTCCAACCAGTCCTCTGTAACCATTAGCTCAAGTCTGAGTGCTCAAGAGAAATGTCTGGCAAGCCATGGGTTTGAGGATTTAGAAAATGTGCATGAAAACTTCTGAGGCAGGTGGCTTTGTAGCACTTTGGGGTGTGTTCAGCAGTGTTTTTTTGTACTAGTGCTGGTGCTTGAACTCAGGGTTTGAACAGGGATTTTGATAAGTACTTTGAAAGTCAAAAGTAAAAAAAAAAAAAAATGGCCAGGTAAGAATTAAGGAATCTGAATTCTTTTTCAGTATCAGCCATCATAGGTTTAAATTCTTTCCTCACGGTTACAGGACAGTTTGCTGTTGCTTCAGTGATGGAAATTGGGATGTCTACACTTCCAAGGAGAAAAATTAAAAGACCTGAGTTCTAAAGAATACAAAACAAGGAGAGACCTTTAGGCTCCAGGAGCCTGCAGAATTCTACCATATGGGTATCTGTTTACATTGTTAAAATATCAATGCACTGTTAGAAAAGAGTCCACCATGATTCTCCACAACAAAACAGAGTTTGAATAGATAGTAATAGGGCAATAGCAACAAGAATTGCTCTCATGTGCATGCTTCTTTTACTGTTGTACAAAGCATTTTTTAAAAAAAATTTATTGTTATTGTAAAGATGATATACAGAGGGGTTATAGTTACATAAGTCAGGCAAAGAATACATCTCCTTTTTTTTGACAATTCACGCCTTCCTCTGATCTCTCTGTTTTTCCCTCCCATCCCCACCCACAAGTTGTATAGTTCATTTTCAACCTAGTGTCTAGTGAGTAGCACTGCTGCATTTGTTCACCCTTTGTCCCTCCATTTCTGTGTCCCTCCTTACCTTCCCCAAAACAGATAAATGAACAAACAAGACAAAAAAGAAAAGAAAAACAGCAACAAAGAAAAAAACCTCAGGGTTGGGGGAGGAGTGGGAGAGGTGGGGGAAGGAAGGGATAGCAGGAGAAAAACAAAGGAGGGGGTAACAATGCTGGACAAGAAATGTACTCATTGCCTTAGTCATGTAGCTGTAATACCTCTGTATAGCATCTTTACAACAAAATAAAATTTAAAAGAAAAAAAAGAAAAAAACTTGTTTCCATTTACAAAGCAAATGCATTGTCATTCATTATTCACATATATTGTTTTGATCATCACAATCTGCACAATTTTCTTTGGGAGGGAGGTCAGTCAAGGGCCTTGAACTCAGGGCCTGGGTGCTGTCTTTGAGCTCTTTTGCTCAAGGCTAGCACTTTACTATTTTGAGCCATAGCTCCACTTCCAGTTTTTTGGTGGTTAATTTTTGAACCATGATCATCAGATCTCAGCCTCCTAAATAGTTAGGATTACGGGTGTGGGCCACCAGCACCTAGCTCTTTTTTTCCTTTTACTTTTTTTTTTTTTTTTTTTTGGTCAGTCGTAGGGATTGAACTCTGGGCCTGGATGCTGTCCCTCAGCTCTTCAGCTCAAGGCTAGTGCTCTACCACTTGAGCCACAGTGACATTTCTGGCTTTTTCTGTTTACGTGGTGCTTAGGAATTGAACCCAGGGCCTCATGCATGTGAGGCAAGCACTCTACCACTGAGCCACCTTCCCAGCCCATCCAGTGCCTACCTAGCTCTGCACATAATTTTACAGAGGAACAACTGCTTCTGCTTGCAGGCTCAGGGATCTGCTTCTTCTGGACAGGTGGTAAGGACCTTGAGGCCACTCTCTTCTAGAGGAGGTCTATGCCATCTATGTCCATACCGAGAGCATCTCCATACATTGCAACAGAAGAGACAGCCACTTATTCCTGCTAAGAAAGCTGATAGTGCTGGATAATCTGTGGCCTACACCTGAAATCCTAGCTGCTCAGGAGGCTGAGATCTGAGGATCATGGTTGGGAACCAGCACTGGCAGACAAATCTGAGAGATTCTTATCTACACATAACCAACAAAAAAACTGGAAATGGACATGTGGCTTAAATGGTAGAGCACCAGCCTTGAGCTAAAAGCAAGGTGGAAATGTGAGGCCCTGAGTTCAAGCCCAGTACTAACACACACACACACACACACACACACACACACACACACACACACACACACACATACACACACGAAGAAAGATGCATCGTATTTTTTAAATTCAACTACTTAAAGATAATAAAAATATATAATTTTTAAAAAGAAAAATAAAAGGAAAGACGGAGGAAGGAAGGAAGGAAGGAAGGAAGGAAGGAAGGAAGGAAGGAAGGAAGGAAGGAAGGAAGGAAGGAAGGATGGAAGGAAGGAAGGAAGGAAGGAAGGAAGGAAGGAAGGAAGGAAGGAAGGAAGGAAGGGAGATTGGGAGGAAGGGAGGAAAAGAAAGAGGGAGGGAAGGAGGGATGAAAGTCAATAGAAGGCCAGCAACATGTCCAGGAAGTATGGTTCCTCTGCAGAGGAGACCTTCCTAACTCTCTAACCATCAGGGAGACAAAGGGACAGATCCTTCCTCAGCCTGTCCCCCACAAGCCCATTACTCCATTTGGGGTAGAATGAAAGAAATAACTTCAGGGAAGGGACGAGGAACTTGAGAGAAGGGGGTTGATTTCACCAGGCATTCCCAGCATCTTCAACCTAGCCCAAGGGAGGAAGTTGTAGCCAGGACCTGAACACCATCCCACAAACAATAACACACAGCAGGGGTGTGCCTGCCAAAGCTCCAGGTGGTAGCCTGATGCCTGCCTTCTCCCTAAACACTGGCATTCGCAACCACTGGGTGCCAGTAGGGAGTGGGAGGCAGAGTAGAAAGGCAGGTCCATCAGATACTTAGCCCTTGCCTGAGAGGAAATCTCCCAGGTGTGAGGCCAGAGGCCAGAGGCCAGGTGGCTCTGCATGAAAGAAATGTGACAGTTTTTGTTTGTCTAGAAAAACACAGGAGTAGAGAGCTGGAATACTCAAGATATCGGATCCTCTATTCTTTTTTTCTTTTTCTTTTTTGCTTTGTTTTGTTTGGTCAAAACTCCAATTCAGCTCCGCCGCTCTTGCAGGAAGGTGGGACTTTCAAACATCTCAGGGATGTATCAAAATCTTACTCTTTCCAAAATAATGCAGGAGATATAATAAAGGCTGAGTGGTATGAGGGGGGAGGGCTAAAAAAGGGACACTAAAAGAAACACATTTTAGTGTTTCAAAATCTTTGTTGCACAGAACTTGGGGGATTCCATGGTCAGACTAGACCAGAAGAGGTTACAGATAATTTGTCTCACACATATTATGCAGCCATTTTTTTCTTTCAGAAAAAAAAATGAAATCATGTCCTTCACAGGAAAATGGAATCAGAGTACATCATATTGAGTGATACAAGCCAGTCTCAAAAACCAGATGTTTGTGGTTTTGCTCATATGTGGAAGCTAGACCTAAAAGATATATTCATAGACGTAGACATATGTATTTATACCTGTATACATAATCATATATGGAGATAAGCATTAAAAATCCTCAGTGCCATAGCTCAGTGGTAGCATGTGACTTCCATCCTAAGCTACTTGTAAAGGTGAGATGGGTAAGATCATGGTTCCAGGCCAGCCCAGACAAAAAAGGTCAAGAGACACTGCCCTCCCCCTCCATCTCAACAGAAAAAGCTGAACATCCTGGGCACTAGTGGCCCATGTCTATAATCCTAGCTACACAGGAGACTCGAATCTGAGGATCAAGTTCAAAGCCAGCCTAGACAGGAAAGTCCCTGAGACTCATATCTCCAATTAACTGCCAAAGAAGGCAGAAATGGAGCTGTAGCTCAAGTGGTAAATCATTAACCTTGAGCAAAAAAAAAGCTCAAGAACAGCATCCATGCCCTGAGTTCAAGCTCCAAGACCAACACACACACACACACACACACACACACACACACACACACACACACACACACATACACACGTTGAACATGAACATAATGGTTCATACCTGCCATCTCAGCCATAATGAGCTAGGTGAGGCAAAAAAACAAGTCCCAATCTCAAAAGTCACCACAGCAAAAAGAGCTGGATGTATGCCTCAAGCAGTAGAATAACTGCCTAGTAAGTATTGTAATCTTTCAAACTTCAGTACTGCAGGAAGGAAGGAAGGAAGGAAGGAAGGAAGGAAGGAAGGAAGGAAGGAAGGAAGGAAGGAAGGAAGGAAGGAAGGAAGGAAGGAAGGAAGGAAGGAAGGGAGGGAGGGAGGGAGGGAGGGAGGGAGGGAGGGAGGGAGGGAAGAAGGAAGATTTTTCACTGCCTTTGAGCATAGTCAATGCTATATAGATGATGTGTGGGTGGGTGGGTGGCTGAATAGGTGAGTAGTTGTGTGAATAGACATATGGATGGGAGATGAATGAATAGGTATATGGATGGAAGTGAAGGTACATGGATAAATAAATGGGTAGATGGATGAATGAATGAATGGATGGATGGTGGGTAGTTGGGTGAGTTGATGGATGGGTAGTTGGGTGGGTAGATGAGTGGATGGATAGATGGATGAATTAGTGGGTGGATAGATTGGTGGGTGGATAGTTAGCTGGATGGATAGATGGTAGATAGGTGGAAGGAAGGCTGGGGCATGAATGAATGGGTGTTAGGTAGGAGGAAGGGTGGGTGGATGGATGAATGGGTGAGTAAATGGGTAGGAACCAAATAAAATCTCTACCTCTAGACAGTTGTGTGTAGATGTGTACACTCAAACCACCTAGGTATACTTTATGAGTAAGTAGCTTACTGAGATGGCCACCTTGAGACCTGAGGCTCTCTGATGTTTAACACAGTCGGCCAACTTAAGATATTTTTTTTGACACAGTTAAAAGCTTATGTCTGTTTGGCACATGAAAACTAAATGGGACTGGAAGAATTAAATTAAAAATTCAGAATTAGAGATAATAGGCATTTGCCTGACAAGTTTCACATTAAGAACTTCTTATAGGGGTTGGAGGCATGATTCAGTTGATAGTGCACTAACCAATGACCAAAAATGTCAGGTACCAAGTTTGAGTCCTGGTCTTAGGATGAGAAAGAAAGAAAGAAAGAAAGAAAGAAAGAAAGAAAGAAAGAAAGAAAGAAAGAAAGAAAGAAAGAAAGAAAGAAAGAAAGAAAGAAAGAAAGAAAGAAAGAAAGAAAGAAAGAAAGAAAGAAAGAAAGAAAGTTCTTACAATAAACCCTCTGTATGGGGAGGATGGCATTCTCCAGTGGCCTCTACACTTACAATGACCAGAACAATGTCTAGCATGTACTACATGCTAATTGTTTGCTTAAGGAACAGATGAACAAATGAATGAATTTTGAAGCATCTCCCTGAGGCTGAGGCTGCAGACACATGGGCCAATCTTTGGGTTCCTTGCTTTCATAGCTTTTCTCAAGCTTGTATGCTTTGTGGAAATGGCACCATGAATGACAAGTGCCACCAGAAGTTTGAGGAAGCAATCTCAGAAAGGAAGAGGGGGGACGTTTTGTTTTTATCAAGATCTATTGGTTCTTAACCTGTTAGGACTCTCAGAAAGTGACCTTTGAAACTTCTGACCTTTTCCATTTGAGAGGACAACTGACTTCAGTTGTACACGAAATCTAGACATTCTTGATGATCTAATTCATGAACTTCTCTGTGTGTGTGTGTGTGTGTGCGCACACGCACGCACACACACACACACACACACACACATGCCAGTACTAGGGCTTGAATTCAGGGCCTTCTGAACCTACTTGGCTGTTTTTTGCTCAAGGCTAGCATTGAGCCACTTAAATGTGTAGATAACTAGCACTTGAGCCACTTGATGGTTAATCGAAGGCTCGTGGACTTTCTTCCCAGGCTGGCTTGGAACTGAAATCCTCAGAGCTCAGCCTGCTAAGTAGCTAAGATTACAGGTGGGAGCCACCAACACCCAACAGGAACCAAGAACTTCTGGTCTTATTATCTAGCACTTCTAAATGACTTTCTCAGTCAGATCTGATGACAGCGCAAAAGCAATTACATCAAAATGCCAAAATCCTAAGCTTCTTTTTCCCCAAAGACAAAACAATGATGGAGATGAAAGAAATCAGTGAACTAAATAAAATCCAAAGTAGCTGACAAAGCACAAATGCACGAGTCCCCGCTGCTCATGGACCAGAATACCTATAGTGTGCCTGCCCTCTGGATGGTCATGCACCTGTCGCCCGGCCCTGCAGTCCAGACCAGCAAAGGCACCAAGACTTACCCCATGCACACTGCACACACAGCTACCACATGCATCCTATCCTGGGTCCACTGTCACACTCAAAATAAAAAGCCTTCCATTCAATAATGTGGATGGACCTGATGACACTAAACTTTGCATATAAAATTGGACAAAATGGTAAGCTTTATGTTAGACTTAGTTTACCATAAGAAGAAAATGAAAATCAGCCGGGTGCTGGTGGCTCACGCCTGTAATCCTAGCTACTCAGGAGGCTGAGATCTGAGGATCGCGGTTCAAAGCCAGCCCAGGCAGGAGAGACCTTGAGACTCCGATCTCCAATAAACCACCAGAAAACTGGAAGTGGCGCTGTAGCTCAAGTGGTAGAGCGCCCGCCTTGAGCTGAAGAGCTGAGGGACAGCGCCCAGGCCCAGAGTTCAAGCCCCACGGCCAACAAAAAAAAAAAAAAAAAAAAGAAAATGAAAATCAATGCACTCATTACCAATGAAAAGCAAACCTTGCATTTATGATACATTAGAAGACGTGTTAGCCACCATCACCACCATCATCAACATCAATGTCATCACTATTAATGGCATCATCATCACCATCATTGGTTGAGCCCTCTCTAGTATTCTCACTTAAGCAGTTAAATCTGTATAACTATTCTGTGGTACTTATATCGATAATAATAGTGCATTTAAATAGTGAGGAAACCAAGGCATGAAAAGATGAACTCCCTAGATCAAAGTCACACAGAAGTAAGAGTACTTGTGCTAAAAGACCCCCAAAGACATAGGGAAACAATCTACATAATTTAGTTTGAATGCAGTTTCAACACTTGTCAACTCTTGTCAGGCTCCAGAAGAGCAGGAGTGCCAGTCCTTCCTGACTAGACTGGAAACGCAAATCAGCATTATTGCAGTAGCTTTTCTGCAGTTCTAGGCAATTGCAGCATTCCAACTTAGAAAAATCCAAGCCTCCTCACACACCCACAGTGTCGCCACACCAGACCTCACGTGCACTTCGCATGGTGTCTGGTGGGAGTTTTTAGCTGACTGGGCCTCTCTGCCTTCCCTCTTCCAGCTGTCTTCCAGGAAAATACCTGAGGCTGCCATTTCTGGGCCTTATTTATTGACTATTTCAAAGTCCAGTCATCTGGAATTTTAACAGCATGAGAATGATATCCACAAGGCAAGAACCACCTCCTCTCCAAATAGGCCAAAGAGACCAGTGGGCCCCAATCTTAAAAATAATTAAGCTGGCATCACTGTCATGTCATTTCAGAAAGAATTGTTATGACACAGGTTAAATATCTGGTGTTGAGTTTAAATTCTGACCCAACAACACACTTACCTTTCTCCTATGGAATACGGAAGCAGAACTATGGTTTTTCGTGTGTGTGTGTGTGTGTGTGTGTGTGTGTGTGTGTGTACTTGGCACTCATGGATTTTCCTGCCTAGGCTGGCATTGAACCAAGATCATTAGATCTCAGCCTCCTGAGTAGCTACAATTAGAGACATAAGCCACCAGACACAGCCTGTAGCTTCTTCTTGATTTGTTATGAGAACAGAAAGTGTATGCATGTTAAAGCACTTGCTAAACTACAGGGCAGTTAATATATGCAAGTGATATAAAACTAGTTAAATAGTAAATTAATTAGTCTCACCATATTTCAAACATAAAAACATATTCTAACATATTAGAAAAAACATTTATAAAAATATTCCATTCCTCTAAGTGTGTGTGTGTTATCACTAATATCTTTGGATAAAATCAAAAAGGAAAAATTCTAGCTTGGTGTCAGTGGCTCATTCCTGCAATGTTCAAAGGAGGCTAAGATTGGGAAGATCATAGTTCCAGGCTAGCCCAGTTTTTAAAAAGTTTAAAAGATTCCATCTTAAAGGAAGAAGCTGAGCATGGTGGTACATACCTGTCATCTTAACTATAGCAAAAAGTCTCAGAGGTCCAGGTGTGTGCCCATGGAGGAAGCAAGACTCTATCTCAAAAATAACCAGTGCAGGAGCTAGGAATGTGGCTTAGTGGTAGAGTGCTTGCTTAACACGCATGACACCCTGGGTTCAATTCCTCAGTACCACATAAACAGAAACAGTCAAAAGTGGCACTGTGGTTCAAGTGGTAGAGTGCTAGCCTTGAGCAAAAAGCTGCTCAGAGACAGAGCCCAGGCCCTGAGTTCAAGCCCCAGGAGTGGGAAAAAATAATAATAACCAGCCAGGGGTCTGTGGCTCATGCCTGTAATCCTAGCTACTCAAGAGGCTGAGATCTGAGCACCATGATACAAAGCCAGCCCAGGCAGGAGACTTGTATCTCCAATAAACCACTAGAAAACCAGAAGTGTTGCTGTGGCTCAAGTGGAAGAGCTGTAGTCTTGAGCTGAAGAGCTGAGGGTTAGCACCCAGGTCCAGAGTTCAAGCCCCACAACCAACGGGGGAAAAAGAAAAAGAAAAAAGAAAAATAACCAGTGCAATAAAGGACTGGAGGTATGGCTCAGCAGTAGAGCACCTGCCTAGTAAACACAAGGCCCTGAGTTCCAACTGCAGTAACCACACACACACACACACACACACACACACACACACACACACACACACACACACACAGACAAATTCTAATCCCTTTATTGACACCGTGGAGGATAGATGGCCCACCCTACTGGCTTGACCCAATGTGACAATGTCATACCTGAAGGAGCCTTTCTAAAGTTCACCTTCCATCCCCCAAACTACAAATCAAAACCAGGGGAATATGGTAAAAGAGGTCTCACCCCACCACCTGACATCTTTGAAGGATTATTGCAGGGTGCTTGCCTGTCCGTGCCTTGTCCATGGCCCTGGACTTTGCAGGACTCAAAGTTCACTGTGAAGTTTTTTCTTCAAGCACTCAGCCTCCCATGCAAGCCTTCACTCCAGTGTCAATATCCCCAGGGCACTTTTGTGGAAACATGGGTGAAAGTTCAAAACCAGCCCCTCTATTAGGAAGATTCGTTTGTTAATGGTGTCCCAGAAAGCCCTCCTTCTTTCTAGCATTGAGTTTTCTTCCTCAGAACATCTACTCACATCCTCCTATTATTCACAGCTTACAACAGCATACATTTGCCAAGTATCAACAGCAAATGTGTTCTCCGTGGTGCATGTAAAGGCCTGGCGGGTGCCTGGAGGGCTTGTGATGTCAGCAGTACAAAAAATAATATTTAAACAAGTCACCAGATCCAGAGGCTGATAAGACTCCAACGGAGAGCTGGTCCCTCCCCCTCCCTTCAAAGGCAGGGCTTCTAAAAGGAGTGGAGAAGGAAGGGAAAATAGAGATGGGGAGAGAGGAGCTCAGGGGAAACACAAGGAGCAGCATTGAGCTGAAGGAAGATGGGATGCAGTAGGGCTGGGAGCGGGGGACTGTAGGCAGAGGATAGGAAGGACTAAGACCACTTTCAAGGGTCGAGCAGGTACTTCCAAGAGCAGCCATTAGCTGGGAAGGTGGCTTAGTGGTAGAGTGCTTGCCTAGCATGCATGAAGCCCTGAGTTCGATTCCTTAGTACCACATATACAGAAAAAGACAGAAGTGGCGCTGTGGCTCAAGTGGTAGAGTACTAGCCTTGGGGGCGGGGGGCGCGGAGAAGAAGCTCAGGGATAGCGCCCAGGACCTGAGTTTAAGCCCCAGGAGTGGCAAAAAAAAAAATAAGAGTAAAGGATGACTTAGATAGAAGCTGTGTGTCCTTTCCCCTCTCCCCCTCTCCCCTTTCCCCCTCTCCCCCTCTCCTCCAGTTCCCCAACAGGACAGAGGCAGAACCCTATGATCTGCACAAATCTCTTCCTCAGTGGTCCCTGCTGAGATCTGAAGAACAAACACAATTTCAACATTTTGCAGGGAAGAATGTTTGTGGCGCATTAACAGAAAATCTATAAACAATCAAAAAGTCCGTCTTTCCATTTCCACTCACCTACAGCCTGACCATGTGACAACCATTTTTCTCTATTTCTATGTATTTAATTATTTAGATTCCACATATGAGGGAGATCATGCAGTGTTTGTCTTTCTATGACTGGCTTAATTTCACTTACCACAATGCCCTCTTGGATCATCCAGGTTACAGCAAAGGACAGAATTTCTTGCTTTTTTAAGGCTGAATAATATTCCTCTGTGTGTATAGGTATCACAGTTTTCTTTTTGCAATGCTGAGAATTGAATCCAAGGCCTCATGCATCCCAGGTAACTAGTCCCCCATTGAGCTACATCCCCAGCCCCTGTACCATGATTTCTTCATTCCTATGTAGATGCACACTTCTTTGGTTCCAGGTGCTGACTAGTATATATAGCAACACAAAGAACATGGGAGAAAAATGGGCTTGCCAGGATGCCAGTCTAATGCAATGGGTCTTTTTTGGATAAAGATTAGGAAATGTGCAAATAATAAAACTCTGCTACCATACTGAATGGCAGTGTAGGGGCTTCAGTTTTTCTCATACTTTCTTAGCATTGCATTGACAGCTGTCTTTTACAAAGCTTTGGGCACTGTGGGGATTCACTATTGGTGACATCCTCGTCATGTTAATCTAACTATCTCAGAATTGCAGAAGACAAGAGGATAGGATGAGAAGTTGTTTTCCTTTATAAACACCCACCAAGCTGGGCATCAGTGGCTCACACCTGTAATCCTAGCTACTCAAGAGGCTGAAGTGTGAGGATTATGATTCAAAGCCTACCCAGCCAGGTAAGTCCATAAGACTCCTATCTCAAATTAACCACCAAAAAGCCGGAAATTGTGCTGTGGCACAGAGTGATAGAGCACTAACCTTGAGCACAAAAGCTCAGGAACAGTGCCTAGGCTCTGAGTTCAAGCCCCAGGGTGGGCACACATACACACAAAAAAGAACACCCATCAATAATCCAGGTTGCTAATTAGTATCCTTTACAAATAAATAGGTCACCTCAGGACCTTGGGCTTGAACTCAGGCCTGGATGCAAGCTTGATCCATTGATAGCAGCAAAAGCCAGCAGTTAAAAGGCCAGAGGGCCAGCAGGAAGGCAGAGCCCTTGGGCTCCAATGCTGACCAGGCCCCAGGAAGGACTCCGCTCTTCTATGCCCTGCCCACCAGCCCAGCCCAGCCCAGTGGAGCAGGCACAGGGCAGCACCTGAGTCACCCACACGTCAACGCCCTGGGCTTCCCTTGGCCGCCTCTCCCACAGGTAGTGCCAGACGATGAGCTCACGGCACTTAGCACAACCTTCTCCTTCACAAGCAGCTTTGATCCAAGTGATTACAAAGGCAATGTTGCAGGCATTATCTTACAGGCTCACATAGTTGGTGTTCACAGATTGCTTTTTAATGAAAAATTCTTTAGTTGCTCAGCAGAACTGAGCAGGAAGTACAGTTCCCACCTCTCTTATGTCCCGCTCCTTACACAGAAGCTCCTCACTTGAGCATCCTGTGTCTCTCCTGTGAGCACCACACCTATCCAACCTGCACAACTCACCTTGACTTCTCATGGCCTTAGTGCCACTTGTTCTATCACCTGTGCAGTTCTTTCTTTCTCTCTTCCTTCCTTTTCTTTTTCCTTCTTTTCCCTTCCTTCTTTTCTTTCTTTTTCTGCCTTTCTTTCTCCCTTCCTTCCTCCTTCTCTCTGTCTGTCTTCTTTCTCTCTCTTTCTCTTTGTGTTGGTTCTGGGGCTTGAACTCAGGCCTAGACACTGTCCCTAAGCTGTTTTGCCCAAGGCACGTGTCCTACACCTTCAGCCACAGCTCCACCTCTGGCTTTTTGGCGATTAATTGGAGTTGGGAGTCTTTTAGACCTTCCTGCCCACGCTGGCTTTGAACCATAATCCTCAGATCTCAGCCTCCTGAGTAGCTAGGATTACAGGAGTGAGCCATGGGCATATGAGCCTTTTTTATTCCATTCTCAGGAATTTCTTTCTTCCTTATTATTATATTTTATTATATTTAAATAGCTGTCCAGGGCTGGGAAGGTGGCTCAGTGGTAGAGCGCTTGCCTTGCATGCATGAGGCCCTGGGTTCGATTCCTCAGCACCACATAAGCAGAAAAAAAAAAGCCAGAAGTGGCACTGTGGCTCAAGTGGTAGATGCTAGCTTTGAGCTGATGAGCTGAGGGACAGCACCCAGGCCCAGAGTTCAGGCCCCACAACCGGACCCCCAAAAAAATTAATTAATTAATAGCTGTACAGAGGGGTTACCACCCAATATGTGAGTTTGTGACTCCGATGCATCTTGATCAATAGGTACCCTCAATTTTCAAGGAGTTTGAAATAACCAAGAGGAGTCAGAAATGCCTAAACCACAGAATAGCAAAGATTGCAACAAGCCAGAATGTCCTCGCCATCCTTAACAGGATGTGGTTCTTCATTCTGATAATCATGCTGGATGATTCCTTTTACCAGGTCATCTAACCAAGTGATTTTTCAAGCCCCTTGAATTCAAGTTCCTTGAAAGTCAAAATTCACAATATTTCACCAAGAAGTGCAAGGGTTTGCATGTCCTGGGTCAATATCACCAGTAGTTAGCTGATGACTTCATCTCCACCGACATTGCCCTCTGCGCATCTTTAATGACTCCCTACCATCATCATGGTCCTTTACCAACTGTGGGAGACTAAAGACCAGGACCCACCCTCAGATCTGGGGTTCTCCAAATGTATCTTCTGTCTGTCTGTTTGTCTGTCTGTCTGTTTGTCTGTCTGTCTGTCTCTCTCTATATATTTTTTTCTCTCTTTCTTTTGAGTGTGTGTATGTATATGTTCGTGTGTGTGTGTGTGTGTGTGTGTGTGTGTGTGTGTGTGTGTGTGTGTGTTAGTACTGGTACTTGAACTCAGGGCCTTGTGTGTGTGTATTTGAACTCAGGGCCTGTGTGTATGTTAGTACTGGTACTTGAACTCAAGCCCTGTGCTCTTGCTTAGCTTTTACTCAAGACTGGACCTCTACCACTTGAGCCACAACTCTACTTCCAGTGTATTGGTGGTTAACTGGAGATGAGAATCTCTTGTATTTATCTACCTGGGCTGGCTTTCAACCTTGATCCTCATCTCTCTGCCTCCTGAGTAGCTAAGAGAACAGGCATAAGCCACTGGTGCCAAGCTGCAGCCTAATTTTGCATAAACTACAAGGGGACGATGCATCTTGACCTTCAGCTTCAGGTAGCCTCTCCAGATCACTCAGAAAGACCTCCCTGCAACGAGTGCCTTAGGGTCATCCCTGACTATGGTCTCTACCGTCTCTTCTGTAGACTGCCTAAGCTTCTACTATATTAGCGTGCACAAAAACATAAAAACAGCCAGGCGCCAGTGGCTCACGCATGTCATCCTAGGTACTCAGGAGGCTGAGATCTGAGGATCATGGTTCAAAGTCAGACCAGGCAGGAAACTCCCTGAGACTCTTATCTCCAATAAGCCACTAGAAAACTGGAAGTACAGCTATGGCTCAAGAGGTCGAGTTCAAGCCTCATACTGACCAAAAAAGAAAAATTCCACAAATCCTTCTGAAGAAGGTGAGGACAGGGAAGAAAGCAATCTTTGTGGCAAGCTTCAATACCTGCATAAGTAACAAAAGGAAAATCTAGCCATGTGACTCATACCTGTAATTTTAGCTACTCAAGAGGCTGAGTTCTGAGGATCTTAGTTCAAGGACATACTGGGCAGGAAAGTCCAGGAGACACTAAAAAGACAGAAGTAGATCTGTGGTTCAAGTGGTGTGATAAATCTGAGAGGAAAAAGCTCAGGGATAGTACCCAGGCCCTGACTTCAAGCCCCCTGATTGTCACAAAAAGAAAAAAGCAGAAAGAGAAAGAGAGGAAAGAAAGAAAGAAAGAAAGAAAGAAAGAAAGAAAGAAAGAAAGAAAGAAAGAAAGAAAGAAAGAAAGAAAGAAAGAAATAAAGAAAGAAAGAAAGAGAGGGAGAGAGGGAGAGAGAAAGAGAAAGAGAAAGGAAGAAAGAAAGAGGAAGAGAGAAAGAGAAAGGAAGGAAGGAAGGAAGGAAGGAAGGAAGGAAGGAAGGAAGGGAGGGAGGGAGGGAGGGAGGGAGGAAGGAAGGAAAGAAGGAAGGAAGGAAGGAAAAGATGAAGGACGAGATGAAGGAAGGAAAATCTAATGGTGATGTGGTAAAAATGGTAGAGCATCAACCTTCAGTGGAAAAGCCAAGTAATAGCACAAGGCCCTGAGTTCAAGCCCCAGTACTGACACTAACTAAAATGAATAAGTAAATGAATAAATAAAATAAAATAAAAACCTGTACTGATTACTAATCTGTTCTTTCCCTCCTCTCAGCTCTAATCTAGAAACCCCTTTGTGCGGCAAGAGAAGGTGCTAAAGCCTGAAGATTCTTGGCTCTATATCCACAAAACGTGGGAAAAATCTGGCAGCCAAACAAAACAGACATTAGTAACAAGACCAGGTTTCCCTGTGGGGATTTTCAAGCCTTATTTTTTTTTTTCAGACAAAATTTGAGACTAGGATTGGAGGAAAGCAAATGAGAAGGCTTTGGAGAGTAGGAAATCCTTCAAATTACTAAGACTAATTCTTATCTGGAAAATAACCAGAGGTGATAATTGGACATATTTAAATGTAAATGTGTGGTTAATGTAGACTTTGGCAGTGGATTAAATGGCTGTAGGTACCTATAAACTGTCTCTCCAGTCCCTCTAGAGGGCTAAAGTCTGCTCTATTGCCTAAGTAATAGTAAGATTTATATCATTATCTTTAATGCTCATGTATCTCATTAAAATAAAAATATTTACAGACTACAAATGAAGCTCATTAGCATGCATGAGGTCTTGGGTTCAACCCACAGGACTGCAAGGAGAAAGGAAAGAAAGAAGGAAGGAAGAAAGGCAGGAAGGAAGGATGGAAGGAAGGAAGAAAGCAGGGTAGGAGGGAGGAACAAAGGAAAGAAAGGAAAGGAAAGGAAAGGAAAGGAAAGGAAAGGAAAGGCAAGGCAAGGAAAGGAAAGGAAAGGAAAGGCAAGGCAAGGAAAGGAAAGGAAAGGAAAGGAAAGGAAAGGAAAGGAAAGGAAAGGAAAGGAAAGGAAAGGAAAGGAAAGGAAAGGACGCTGGACACTGTTGGCTCACACCTGTAATCCTCACTACTAATGAAGCTGCGATCTGAGGATCACAGTTCAAAGCCAGCCCAGGCAGGAAAGTCTGTGAGACTCTTATCTCCAATTAACCACCAGAAAAGTGGAAGTGGAGCTGTGGCTCAAAGTGGTAGAGCACTATCCTTGAGCAAAGGAGTTCAGGGTCAGTGTCCAGTCTCTGAGTTCAAGCTCCATGGTCACCAAAAAGAAAAAAAAAAAAAAAGGTGTAGCAAGGTGTCAGTGTCTCATGTCTATAATCCAAGCTATTCAAGAGACTGAGATTTGAGCACTGTGGTTTAAAGCCATCCTGGCAGAAAACTTATGTTCAATTAACCACCAAAAAGCAGGAAGTGGAGCTGTGGCTTGAGTGGTTGAGCACCAGCCTTGAGCAGAAAAGCTAAAGGACAGTGCCTAAACCCTGAGTTTCAGCCCCAGTACCAGCACAAGAAAGAAGAAAGGGAAGGAGGGAAGGAAGGAAGGAGAAAAGGAGGGAGGGAAGGAAGGAAGGAAGGAAGAAGGGAGGGACAGAAGGAAGGGAAGGAGGAAGGGAGGGCAAGAGAAAGAAGGGAGGGAAAGAAGGAGAAAAAAACAAGACCAAGAAGAGAGAGAGAGTTAAATTTCAAAAGTCTTGGTTTCTGTTTCCTGTTCTCCCCAGGCAGAGATGAGCTCCTAGCTGTGACCCCAAGTCTTCTTTGTCTCTTCCGGCTCTTCATTCTCTGAGCCTCCTTCCTTTGTTTGTCTTCCTGTTTCCTGACCCTGCTGGAATGTGAATGCAAACCTCCAGGAACAGAATTTGTGGACCGCTCTTCTCTGTAGCAGGATTCTAACTTTGTATGTTCAGACATGGGCCATAGATACCTTCTCCCTAGACTGCCCAAGGGAAAGAGGATGTGAAAAGCACAATACAGTAACTACCCTTCTGAAAGCCCATCAGAGGCCAGAAACAAGAAGCTATTTTATAAGCTGTGGTCTCTTCCAAGCTATGGTCCCTTCCAGCCTTATCCTGACTTAAAAGGTGATCTAGAGAGCAGACTCCAGAAACATCTTTCAACTTCAATCTCTCCCTCCCTGTGACCAGAGGGGAGGGAAGAGGGCGTGGCTTTCCCACTTTGGAAAAGAGCAGGGAGCCCCTGATAAATCAGTACTGCTAGAATGTCTTGACTTACTCCATGTGCAAATGAAACTGAGAGGCCCTGATGCCATGTTAGTTTGGATGATCTCAAATGAATGGTCATAATAAACCCAGAGAAGAGGAATATGCTGCAAGCATTTTAGAGTTGTAAATTAAAATAACACATAGAAAGTTGGAAGGGTGCAGCTGGGTTGGTAGAGCACTTGCCTAGCATGAGCAAGGCCCTAGATTTGATCCCCAGCATGACAAAAATAAAAAATAAAAATGTAGACATAAAAACAAATGTAGATCTAGTCGAGTGACCATAAGTAAAGAAATGTCAGAACCAGCTGGGCGCTGGTGGCTCATTCCTGTAATCCTAGCTACTTAGGAGGCTGAGATCTGAGGATCATGGTTCAAAGCCAGCCTGGGCAGGAAAGTCCGTGAGACTCTTATCTCCAATAAACCACCAGAAAACTGGAAGTGGCACTGTGGCTCAAGTGGTAGAGCGCTCACCTTGAGCTGAAGAGCTCAGGGACAGTGCCTAAGCCAAGAGTTCAAGCCCCACGACCGATAAAAAAATAAAAAATAAAAAATAAATGTCAAAACCTATCTCCTTTAAAGAGTAAAATAATTGAAAAACTAATAGTAATTAGAAAAGACTAATGTCTACAATAATTAGCACCCATTTGTGATTTGAAAGAAAACTAATAAGGAGATTGAATGAATATATACGTATATATGTAGCACTTGGGGCTTTGCGTTTATTTAGACAGTCACTATAATACTAGAGTCCAACCCTAGCCTTTATTTTGAAATATTTCCATAAAGACTGAATATATGTAGCATACTATGATTTTATACATGTGTACACTGTGCTTTGATTAACAAAACCAAATTAATAAATATGCCCATCACCAGCCACTTGTTCTATTCTGCCTTTGGAAATTGGAAGGGCTTTTCTCCACCAACTTACCCTGTCCATAGTTAATTTTCCAGAAAATTATTGACCATTATCTCTATTATTGATAGCATTCTAATCTAAAGTACCTCTGTGTGTGTGTATGTGTATGCCTCTGTGTGTGTGTGTGTGTGTGTGTTACTGTAGATCAAACCCAGAATCTCCCTTATGCTGTAAAATAGCATTTTAGTTAATTTTTGCAAGACATTGGCCACAGTCTTTGCCTTCTAAGGCCTTGAAGAAGTTATGACAGGGATTAAGTACGCCTGTCTTTACTCCAGCTCCTCTCAAAATTGTTCTCAAATGAAAGTTCTATTTTTAATGGCCTTCATTGTTGAGGTACTTGAAGGAAAAAACAAAACAAAACAATATTTCCTGTAATGATTCATCACTTCTTCCTAGAAGGGAAGGCCAACTGATTCCTAGAATACAAATTGTCTGTTTTAAAAGTAAAGCCAAACCTTCCCCTTTCAGAAGTGACTTGCTCCATTGATGAACACAACCTGGTGTGGCTTTTACTTTGAAGACAACTTTCTTGACACCCAGAAAAATGAGCTGTTGCATGGGATTTCTTTTATTTATTTATTTATATTAATTTATTTATTTTCTTTTTTTCCTGATCCTGGTGCTTGAACTCAGAGCCTGGGTGCTATCTCTGAGCTTCTTTTTGTTTGTTTGTTTTGTTTTTTTTTTTGGGTCCAGTCGTGGGGCCTGAACTCTGGGCCTGGACGCTGTCCTTCAGCTCTTCAGCTCAAGGCTAGCACACTACCACTTGAGCCACAACGCACTTCCAGCTTTTTCCTTTTTGCTTATGTGGTGCTGAGGAATCGAACCCAGGGCCTCATGCATGCAAGGCAAGCGCTCTACCACTGAGCCACCTTCCCAGCCCTCTCTGAGCTTCTTTTACAGTAGCACTGTAGCATTTGAGAACAACTCCACTTTAGCTTCTTCTTCTTTTATTTTTTGTAGTTGATTGGAGATAAGAATTTCATGGACTTTCCTGCCTGACCTGGCTTAGACCTGCACTGCCTCCGGACCAGCTAGAATTACAGGTGTGAGCCATCAATGCCTGATTTGCTAGGAATTTCTTTCTTGTTTTTTTTTTTCTTTTCTTGCCAGTCCTGGGGCTTGAACCCAAGGCCTGGGCACTGTCCCTGAGCTTCTTTTGCTTAAGGCTAGCACTCTACCACTTGAACCACAGTGCCACTTCTGGTTTTTTATGTTTATGTGGTACTGAGGAATTGAATCTAGGGTGTCATGCATGTTAGGCAAGCACTCTACCACTAAGCCACATTCCCAGCCCCAGCTTGGAATTTCTTAATGGCAGTAAAGTGTTCCATAACCCCAGTGAACAATCCCAGGGGAGAGAACAGAGCTTGTTCTAATTTCAAGTTTACTGTATCAAGCACTATGCTTAACAGCTCACAGAGAACATTTCACTGAATTTTACAACCACTCTATAAATGGTCCATCACTCCCATTTTGCAGATAAGAAAACTGAGGCTCACGGAAAAGAAAACTTATAGCTGAGTTTGCATAGCCAATAAGTTGGAAACCAGGATTTAAGCCCAGATCTTATTGCAAAGCTTTGAGTCTTTGCAAAGGCTATAGTTTGGATCTAGAATATTCCCCAGAGGCCCATGTATTGAAGGATTGGTCCCCAGCCTTCAGTGCTGTTAGGAGGTAGTCAAACTTGAGGTCTTAGTGTGGGTGGACGTTAGGATATTAGACACATACCCATGAAGAGGACATTAGGATCCAGTCTTTCCTATCCCTGGCTACTATGAGGTGAACAGCTCCTCCCCCAGGGGCTCCTGCCATGATGTATTCTGCTGCCACAGACCTAAAGCAACAGAACCAAGAGATAGCCTCAGCCAGAATAAACCTTTTCCCTTATTAAGTCGATCATCTCAGGTATTTTGTTACAAAGACACAGAGCAGAGTAACATAGTAGTTTACTCAGGATTTTCCTAAACTACAAGAGAATGAGTCTACCTTATCATTACCTGGGAGCTTCTGTTTATGTCTCCAAAATGAGATATACATTAAAAAATATATATATAATCCAGGCTGGGAATATGGCTTTGTGGTAGAGGGTTTGCCTAGCATGAATGAAGCCCTGGGTTCAATTCCTCGGTACCACATAAACAGAAAAAGCCAGAAGTGGTACTGTGGCTTAAGTGGTAGAGTGCTAGCCTTGAGCAAAACAAAGCTTAGAGACAGTGCCCAGGCCTGGTATACACACACACACACACACACACACACACACACACACACACACACACACACACACACACACACACACATGCACACATGCACACACACACACACATACACACACATACACACACATACACACACACAAACCAAATATAAGTATTGCTCATTCATCCATTGCATCATTGATTTTTTTTTTAATTCCCTTTTTTTTTTGCCAGGCCTGGGCCTTGAACTCAGGGCCTAGGGCTTCTTTTGCTCAAGGCTAGTACTATATCACTTGAGCCACATCACTACTTCCGGCTTTTTCTATTTATGTGGCACTGAGGAATCAAACCCAGGGCTTAATGCATGCTAGGCAAACCCTCTACCACTAAGCCACATTCCCAGCCCTAAAGAATCTCTTTTCTGATCAATAAGCATGTGGTAACAGTTCTTAAAGTTAACATTTAAGCCCATAGAGACATTTCAAAAAAAGTGAAGCAATCACAAAATTAAAATTCTTTTTTTTTTTTTGGGGGGGGGGGTCCAGTCGTGGGGCCTGAACTCTGGGCCTGGGCGCTGTCCCTCAGCTCTTCAGCTCAAGGCTAGCGCTCTACCACTTGAGCCACAGCGCCACTTCCGGCTTTTTTCTTTTTGCTTATGTGGTGCTGAGGAATCGAACACAGGGCCTCAGGCCTGCAAGGCAAGCGCTCTACCACTGAGCCACCTTCCCAGCCCCAAAATTAAAATTCTTAATAAGTCTCTGCAAGTCTAAAACTAAAGAATGACAGGGAAACACAGAGTTCAAATATTAGAAGGATCCAGGCACCAGTAGCTCACACTTACTCCTATCTACTCAGGCAGAAAAGTCTGTGAGACTGTTATCCCCAACTAACTAGCAAAAGGCTGGAAGTAGAGCTGTGGCTCAAATGACAGAGTGCTAGACTTGAGCAAAAAAGCTCAAAGGCTGGGCACTGGTGGCTCATGCCTATAATCCTAGTAATCAGGAGACTGAGATCTTAGGATCCTAGTTCAAAGCCAGTCTGGGCAGGAAACTCCAATAAACCACTCAGAAAACCTGAAGTGGAGCTGTGGCTCAAGTGGTAGAGCGATAGCCTTGAAGCCTTGAGCTGAAGAGCTAAGTTAGGACAGTGCCCGGGCCCAGAGTTCAAACCCCACGACAAAGAAAGAAAGAAAAAGAAAGAAAGAAAGAAAGAAAGAAAGAAAGAAAGAAAGAAAGAAAGAAAGAAAGAAAGAAAGAAAGAAAGAAAGAAAGAAAGAAAGAAAGAAAGGAAGGAAGGAAGGAAGGAAGGAAGGAAGGAAGAAAGGAAGAAAGGAAGAAAGAAAGAGCTCAAGGACAGTGACCAGGCCTTAAGTTCAAGGCCCAAGACTGGCACACAAAAATAAATGAGTAAAATAAAAATGAGAAAGAAGCCAATGTGGTAGCACATATGTATAATCCCAACCCCTAGATAACTGAAGACCTAACCCTTAGATAACAGGAAGACCATGAGTTCAAGGTCACGCTGTGATATAGAGTAAGATTGAGGCCAAGCAGAACTGCACAGTGAGTCCCTGTGTCAAGAAAAACAAAACCAAAACCAACAAAAGTAAGATAGGAACTTAAAATACTTCCAAGTCTAAATTTCCCTTTAAGCCGGGCACCAGTTGCTCATACTTATAATCCTAGCTACTCAGGAGGCTAAGAGCTGAGGATCACAGTTCAAAGCCAGCCCAGGCAGGAAAGTTCATGAGACTCTTATCTCTAGTAAACCACCAGAAAACTAGAAGAGATGCTATGGCTCAAGTGGTAGAGAGCTAGCTTTGAGCTGAAGAGCTGAGGGTCAGTGCTTAAGCCCAGAGTTCAGTCCCCACAACCAACAAAATACACATACACATACAAACACACACACACACACTCACACAATTTCCCTCATAATAGACAAGTGCCATGCCTCACATCTCCTGACTCTCCTCAGGTCATCATGGTGTCCCTCTTCAGCTGATCAGGTTTGTCAAGACTATTTTTCTGCTTTCTTTACTCTGCTACTTTCATGGTTTAGTTTTCTATAGTGTATTCAAGGCTCCAAGTTTTTTGGGACATGTGTCTGCCTATAGGCACTGGCTTTCTAATGAAGACTATTAATTCAACCTCTAAAATAAACAAGCAAACATAGATAATTACTAAGGTCCATAGAGCCCAGTGACTTGCCCAGGTTGACATAGGACTTTTGCCGATGGGAGTGGGCAGCTCCTGGACTTGAGGATAGCACCCCTTCCACATAATATGCTTTAAGTAAGAACCCTAAAAAGATGCCAAAAAATAGCACAGAAGCAGTGCAGAGCTCTGCTCATGAATGGGTTCTAACAGATTCTGAAAGCCCTGTCTGGTTGCATCATCATAGCATCTTCTCCGATGACACTCTTTTAGACCAGCACTCGGGTCCTTCAGAATCAGTGGTCCAATTGGAGGAAGGTGACAGTTACCTGCATGTGTTGTTTGTTGTAATTGTTTGTCTTAATACCAATCTAGAGGGGCTGGGAAGTTGGCTCAGTGGTAGAGCACTTGCCTTGCATGCATGAGGCCCTGGGTTCGATTCCTCAGCACCACATAAGCAGAAAAAGCCAGAAGTGGCGCTGTGGCTCAAGTGGTAGAGCGCTAGCCTTGAGCTGAAGAGCTGAGGGACAGCACCCAGGCCCAGAGTTCAGGCCCCACGACCGGACCCAAAAAAAAAAAAAAAAATACCAATCTAGATGTTGCTAGACAGGTATTTTCTAGATGAGATTAACATTCAAATCAGTAGACTTTGTATTTTTGTTTGTTCTATTGTTTCTTTACTTGTTTCATTCATTTTATTTGTTAAGGCAGGCTCTCCCTATGTAGCTCAGGCTGACCTTGAACTCCTGATTTGTCCTTCCTTAGCCTGTCCAATGCTGGATTCCAGTGGATATCACCATACCCAGCATCATATGTGTGAGCTGCATTCAACCAACACAAGGCCTAAAGAGAAAATGATTGGGAATTGTGAAAAATTATTTCTCCTTAAGGTTGTAACATAGAAATTCTTCCCAAGTCTCTGACTAATACCATATAGACTTTAGACTGAAGACTCCAATATCCATCAACTCTCCTGAGTCACCAGACTGCTGGCCTGCCCCAACGATTCCAGCTTTGTCTGTCCCACAGTTGCAGGCATTAATTCTTTAAGATGAATGGCTTTATTTATATCTGTGTGTGTGTGTGTGTGTGTGTGTGTGTGTGTGTGTGTGTGTGTGTGTGTATGGCCTTGATTCTGTTGCTCTAGAGTATGAGCAATACTCCCAGAGTGGTAAATGCTGCTCTGATCCTCACAAGGCTGAAGTTGAGCAGGCCTTCAAAACTGATGTCTGACTGGAGGTGGTAAAGGTTGCTCTCATTTAGGGAGACATTTTTATTGTTCATTTTCAATTCCTAGTTGCCATGACATAAGCAGCTCCTCTAGTATGTAATTCCATCATGATGTGTGATGCACACAGGCCCAAAGCTACAGGACCAAGTGGTTTGTTCGTTTGTCTGTTTGATTTTCAGATGAGAATACTTCCTCCTGAAGACAGGGTTGAGTACTTATTCAGGCTTCAAAGCTGGTGTGTGAAGCCAAGATTCAAATCCACATTACCATGATTCCAAAATTACAGTCTTTCTACTTCACTAAACCCCAAATTTATATGTAAAGTCATAAAGGCCAGAGGGGAGAAGTACTAAGCAAATCTGGAGTGGGCCATGGTACCAAGCACTCTAAAAATTTCAAGGAAAGAAGGCTGAACTAGGGACAGAGCCATGTGCTCCCTGGATTCAGCCAAAGGCTTTCCACGGTCTGTTACATAATGGAAGTGTTTATGAAGGAAAAGAAGTGTGTTTTGGAATTTCTCTTGGAAGGAACCCCATGAATATTATGTCACTTTATTGAGGGATATCAAAAATTCAGACATATCTAGGCACTGGTGGCTCATGCCTGTCATCCTAGCTACTCAGGAGACTGAGATCTGAGGATAATAATTCAAAGCCAGCCTAGGCAGGAAGTCTATGAGATTCTTATCTCCAATAAAAAGCTGGAAGTGAAGGAGTGGCTAAATTGGCATACTGCTAGCCTTGAGGACAAAAGCTCAGGGTCAGCACCCAGGCACTAAGCTCAAGCCCTAGGTCTGGCTTGACAAAAAAGTCAACTTTTATAGTTTACATGAGTAAGCTGCTAAAGTAACTGAAATTACAGATCAAACAAGTAAATGGAAAGATGGATAAATAAATACAAAAGATGATAAAAGTACAAGGACTGGGGAGTGTAGCTCATTATAGAGTCTAGCAAGCACAAGGCTCTGCGTTTGATCCTCAGTACCACCACATTAACAAAGGATACAAGAAAAAATAAATGGCCAGGCATAAATTGCTCATGTCTAACTACTGGGTAGGTTAACAGGAAGATCAGGGTTCTAAGCCAGCTTTATCAAAAAAAAAAAAAAAAAAGGCCGGGCACCAGTGGCTCACGCCTGTAATCCTAGCTACTCAGGAGGCTGAGATCTGAGGAATGTGGTTCAAAGCCAGCCCCGACAGGAAAGTCCTTGAAACTCTTATCTCCAATAAACCACCAGAAAACCGGAAGTGGTACTGTAGCTCAAGTGATAGAGCGCTTACCTTGAGCTGAAGAGCTGAGGGACAGCGCTCAGGCCCAGAGTTCAAGCCCCACAACCAGCCAAAAAAAAAAAAAAAAAAAAAAGTCTTAAAGACAACAACCTCCAACTAACCAGAAAATGCTGTAAGGGAGATTTGGCTCAAGTGGTAACCATGAGCAAGTGAAAACTTTAATCTTGAGGTTCAAGCCCCAGTACCAAGCACATACATGCACATGTGCACACACACACACACACACATACACATACATATACACAAAAGTAAATAGAACATGAATACCAGAAAGATGAAACATGATTTTTGGGGGGAAAGGGTCCAGAGGAGAGGGACAGATGAATGGAGAGAGGCTGGATAGGCAAATGCACTCATATGAGACAATGTGAACATGGAACCATGTAACTTGAGGATATGAGTGGAGTTGGGAAAGATGGGAAAGAATCATTGAAGGGATGATATTGCTCAAGATGCATTGTACGAAAGAATCATTGAAGGGATGATATTGCTCAAGATGCATTGTACGAAAGAATCATTGAAGGGATGATATTGCTCAAGATGCATTGTACTTATAATGCAACCTACAAAATCATAACCTCCTTGTACAACTACTTAATAATAAAAAAATGTTTAAGAAGTACATGGAATAAAGAATTTCAGAAATATTAAATATTGTATCATTTATACCAATATACCATATGTATATACTTGGTATAGCTTTATAAGTATTGGTAATATACAGATAATCGTCCATGAATAAAAGTGTCTTCAAGATCTAGAGCCCAAGGCTGGGAAGGTGGCTCAGTGGTAGAGCCCTTGCCTTGCTTGCATGAGGCCCTGGGTCTCAGCACCACATAAGCAAAAAAAGCTCAAAGTAGCACTGTGGCTCAAGTGGTAGCGTGCTAGCCATAAGCTGAAGAGCTGAGTGACAATGCCCAGGCCGAGTTCAAGCCCCATGACTAACAACAACAAAAAGATCTAAACCCTGGGTGACTAGCAGGGGAAATGGCTACTTTGGGGATAAGTGGGGCTATGGGTGTCAGCGGCAGCACGGAGGAAGCATTTATGACCTTCTACAGTGAAGTGAAACAAATAGATTCCGTTCCGTTCTGACACCTAAAAAAGTAGATTGAAAGGTTGACCCGGCCTGGCTCATATTAGTTCCGTTTGAACCCACTTGAGGTTCTTCAGATTGATCCTGAAGTGACAGCTGGAGAAATAAAAGAGAGGTTTTGGCATTTGTCCATCTTGGTGCATCCTTACAAAAATCAAGATGATGCTGACAGAGCACAAAAGACTTTTGAAGCTGTAGACAAAGCTTACAAGTTGCTACTGCAACAAAAATAGAGGGCCCTGGATATGATTCAGGCAGGAAAAGAATACCTGGAACACACTGTGAAACAGTAAGGGGGAAAAAACAATTAAAGAAGGAGGGAAACGCTACAAATGTGGAGGAGGATCCTGAGCTGTTCAAACAAGCAGTATACAGACAGAGAAACTCTTTGCTGAGCTGGAAATTAAAAGGAAAGAGAGAGAAACCAAAGAGATGCATGAAAGGAAACCAATGAGAAGGGAAAAGGAAATTGAAGCTCAAGCAAAAGCCATTGGAAGCCAGGCACTGGTGACTCACGCCTATAATCCTAGCTGCTCAGGAGGCTAAGATCTGAGGATCGCAGTTCAAAGCCAGCCCAGGCAGGAAAGTTCATGAGACTCTTATCTCTAGTAAACCACCAGAAAACTAGAAGAGGCGCTATGGCTCAAGCGGTAGAGAGCTAGCTTTGAGCTGAAGAGCTGAGGGACAGCGCCCAAGCCCAAAGTTCAAACCCCACAATTGATCCAAAAAAAAAAAAAAAAAGAAAGAAAAAGCCACATGAAAAAGGGAACGGAAAACAAACTTTGAGGAAAGTCAAGAGGGTCGGACGGACAGCTGGAGAAACTTCCAAGCAAATACAAAGGGGAGGAAAGAGAAGAAAAATTGGACCTTCCTGAGACTACTAAAGGTGAAAATGGATCAGAGCAAATGACCACCAGGCCTTGCCCTGCCCCAGCATTTCCTTCCTGCTTTGAAGAACTCATTTCCCCCATCTCCCCACCTTAGAAGAGCATAAACTTCTTAATCCATTTTGTTTTCAATACAATTTATTACTGATCAGAGTCATTCTTTTGTACATTAAAATGAGGGTTGGTTTTAACACCTTTCCACCCTCCTCCCTCCCCCTCTGAGCACGTGGGACGGGGAAGTGCCACCGCTGGCTCTGCCTTTTCCTCCATGGCCTGGAACCGAATATCTTGTACTTCACCCAGTTGTATGGCTAGAAAATTCATGTATAGTTTCTGGAAATCATCCAATTAAACACACTGCTTACAGTGGTATTGCTGTCACTTCAGAGCCACCTTGGGGGAGTCCCTCGCTTTATGGGTACCACAGGACAGGAAGGGCAGGCCTTAGTGGACACCAGAAGCCCTGTGAGGTTGGTATGCCCTCTTCTGTCTGACTGACTGGTCACTGTGGCATGAGGCTGTGAGCCCCCTGAAGCCGTTCTATTTCCAAAGAACTAGCTGTCTTCCAGCCAGAACCATGTGCCCTCACTTGCCTCCACTAGTGGTGATATTCTTTATGTATAATACATTTTTTGGGGCTGGGAAGGTGGCTCAGTGGTAGAGCGCTTGCCTTGCATGCATGAGGCCCTGGGTTCGATTCCTTAGCACCACATAAGCAAAAAGAAAAAAGCTGGAAGTGGCGCTATGGCTCAAGTGGTAGAGTGCTAGCCTTGAGCTGAAGAGCTGAGGGACAGCGCCCAGGCCCAGACTCCCTCCACCCCTCCCCCAAAAAATACATTTTTATACTACCTTCCAAAAAAAGATCTAGAGCCCCCTGTAGTATAGTGGGTTTACAACCTTTATTCAAATGGAGCCATCACTCTCTCCCAACTAGTCCAGTTCCTGGTTACCACCCAGCCAAAGGAGCCAAAGGCTTTCCCTCTGCTAGATTCAGAAGAAGGGAGCCCAAAGAATGCAGCCTCTTCTTTACAAGCTGTGAAGCCTGCAACACTTTTACAGAGTGCACGGTCCATTTGGTGATAACTGATCTCCAGGGACGGGGAAAGAGAAGCTGTTTGACTTAAGCAAGTGGAGGTGTTTGTCCTGATTTCCTGCTCTCACTGTATACTCATCTAGTCCAGAAAATGCAGCCTGATAGTCACCAGAGACCAATGGTCATTGGTGTTGTTAAGTCAGAACTGGTATATAGGAATACACACACTCTAGGAAACACCATACTGGCCTGTCTCAGCATCATGGCAATTCCTAATGGAGCATTGCTCAGAGAAGTGAGTTGCCAGCCTCTACCAAAGTCCAAAATTTTGCTCATGGTATTTGATCTCAAGTCTCAGCCTCACCCAGAACCAAGGTCAGAGAGCCACAAGTCTAGAAATCTGGAGCTGAGTACCAATGCCTCCCATTTGTTATTCTAGCTACGGAAGAATTGACGCTTATCTCCAATTAACCCAAAGAAGGAGGAGGAGGAGAGGGAGAGGAAGGGAAAGGAGAACAAGAAGGGGAAGAGGGAGAAGGGAGAAGCAGCAGCAGCTGGAAGTGGAGCTGTAGTTAAAGTGGTATTAAAAAAAAAAAATCCTCAAGCAAAAAAAAACTGAGCTTAAGCCCTAGTACCAGCACCAAAACAAACAACCAAAAATAAATAGTTAAACCTTAAGATGAATAAGAAGTGACAAACTCTCTAAATAGTACAAAGTATGATAAATAAATGATATGCTTTTAATCATTAAATGGTTCATTGATGAGAATAGAAAGTCATCTAGAACTAAACTCAAACCCAAACTTACTGATATTTGTATACATGTGTGTGCTTATATTAAAAAAAGACGCACAGGGGGCTGGGAAGCTGGCTCAGTGGTAGAGCACTGCCTTGCATGCCTGAGGCCCTGGGTTCGATTCCTAAGCACCACATAAGCAAAATGAAAAAAGCCAGAAGTGGTGTTGTGGCTCAAGTGGTAGAGCGCTAGCCTTGAGCTGAAGAGCTGAGGGACAGTGACCGGACCCAAAAAAAAAAAAAAAGACACACAGGAGAATTGATACACCTTTCATTCTCATTTTGAACTAGTAGGAGGGAAATACCTTACTAAGGGAATAATGCTGCAACAACTGGGTCACCATTTGTAAACAAATAAAAAATTAAAACTTGCAGAGTTGAATATGCATACAACATGCTGTAACAATGAACGATAAAAATTCCATGTAGGAAAAAAATACAAACCACAGAAAAGAAGGAAGGAAGGGAGGGAGGGAGAGAGAAAGAGGAGGAAGATAGAAAAGAAAGAAAAAGTGAGGAAAAAGGAAGGAAGGAAGGGAGGGAGGGAGGGAGGGAGGGAGGGAGGGATAGGTTATGAATATGGCCTCGTGGTAGAGTGCTTGCCTTGCATGCATGAAGCCCTGGGTTGGATTTCTCAGTACCACATAAACAGAAAAAGCTAGAAATGGTGCTGTGGCCCAAGTGGTAGAGTGCTAGCCTTGAGCACAGAAAGGGTCAGGGACAGAGCCCAGACCCTGAGTTCAAGCCCCAGGACTGGCAAAATAACTATACAATAAAAATAATCTTAGCTACTTGTCTTCTTCAAATGTGCTTTTTTAATCTTAATGAAGAGAAATCATGGCAAATTTTAATTCCTTTTTGATTATAGTAGATAGGAGAAATTATTCTTCAAAGTTATTTGTTGGTTTGCTTACTTTTCTAAAAAATTGAGAGTTTTGTAATTTTATTATTATCATGTTTTGGTGGTGCTGGGGAGCTAACCCAAGGCCTTACACATGCTAGGCAAGCACTCCACCACTGAGCTACATTCCCAGCCCCACTTTCTGTAATGCTTTTAATGTTGACAGTAAGAATTAAAAAACTGAGCCGGGCACTGGTGGCTCACGCCTGTAATTCTAGCTACTCAGGAGGCTGAGATGTGAGGATCGTGGTTCAAAACCAACCTGGGCAGAAAGTCCGTGAGACTCTGATCGCCAATAAAACCACCAGAAAACCGGAAGTGGCACTGTGGCTCAAGCAGTAGAACACTCGCCTTGAGCTGAAGAGCTAAAGGATGGTGCAGCCCCACTACCGACAACAACAACAAAAAAGATACAGGTGGACCCATTGCAACAATGAAATGTACAAGTTGTTAAGTCGAAAACGAACTTTACAACTTTGGTGGGAGGGGGAGGAGGATTGGGTGGAGAGGCAGGAGGGGGAGATGGGAAGAGATGGGAAGGGGAAACAAAGGAGGAGGCTACAATGGTTGATAAGAAATGTACTCATGGGCTGGGAAGGTGGCTCAGTGGTAGAGCGCTTGCCTTGCATGCCTGAGGCCCTGGGTTCGATTCCTCAGCTCCACGTAAGCAAAAAGAAAAAAGCCGGAAGTGGCGCTGTGGCTCAAGTGGTAGAGTGCTAGCCTTGAGCTGAAGAGCTGAGGGACAACGCCCAGGCCCAGAGTTCAGGCCCCATGACCAGACCCAAAAAAAAAAAAAAAGAAAGAAATGTACTCATTATCTTGCCCATGTAATTGTAACCCTCTGTACAGTATTTTCACAATAAAAAATAAACTGATTTTACACTATTTTTAGATTTCTCTTTCATTTTATTGTAGAGATATAGATGATTTAAATAGCCTATCTTATTAAAGCTTAATATTTTCTATTATACCTTAATTTATATTAGGATATCTAATTTTAAATAAAACTTTTATACATTTAGAAAGTAATCTTGGGGCCGGGAATGTGGCTTAGTGGTAGAGTGCTTGCCCAGCACGCATGAAGCCCTGGGTTCAATTCCTCAGTGCCACATAAACAGAAAAAGCCTGAAGTGGCACTGTGGCTCAAGTAGTTCAAGGACAGAGCCCAGGCCCTGAGTTCAAGCTCCAGAATTGGCAAATATTAATAATAATAATAATAGGAGGAGGAGGAGGCACCAATGCTGGATAAGAAATGTACTCATAAGCCTGGCGCCGGTGGCTCACGCCTGTAATCCTAGCTATTCAGGAGGCTGAGATCTGAGGATCACGGTTCAAAGCCAGCCCGGGCAGGAAAGTCTGTGAGACTCTTATCTCCAATAAACCACTAGAAAACCAGAGGTGGCGCTGTAGCTCAAGCGGTAGAGTGCTTGCCTTGAACTGAAGAACGCAGCCCAAGCCCAGAGTTCAAGCCCCATGACCGACAAAAACAAAAGGAAATGTACTCATTACCTTGCTCATGTAACTGTAACCCCTTTGTACAGTATTTTTACGATAAAAAAACTTAATTAAAAAATATATCTTCTCTGTTTTTTACTTTTTTTGTGATCTAAGAATTAAAGAAATAAATGAAAAAAAATAATAACCTTAGCAGTGGGGAAGGCCTTCATAAATATTATATAAAACTCTGAAGCCATAAATAACTGATAGATTGAATTACCTTCAAAAAAGAAAAGATCAGTGCTGAGAATGTGGTGTTCAGTAGTAGAGTTGTGAGGTGCTGAGTTCAATCTTCAGGAGGAAGGAAGGAAGGAAGGAAAGAGGGAGGGAGGGAGGGAGGGAGGGAAGGAGGGAGGGGGGAGGGAGGGAGAGAGGGAGGGAAAGAAGGAAGGAAGATAAGGAGAAAAAGAAAAACATTTTTTAAGAAAGAGAAGCAGGTCAGGCGTTGGTGGCTCATGCCTGTAATCCTAGCTACTCAGGAGGCTGAGATCTGAGGATCGAGGTTCAAAGCCAGCCCAGGCAGGAAAGTCTGTGGGACTATTATCTCCAATAAACTACTCAGAAAACCAGAAGTGGCACTGTGATTCAAGTGGTAGAGCACTCACCTTGAGCTGAGGGACAGCGCCCAGCCCCAGAGTTCAAGCCCCACGACTGACAAAAAAATAAAATAAAAGAAAGAGAGAAAGAAAGGAAGGAAGGAAGGAAGGAAGGAAGGAAGAAAGGAGGGAGGGAGGAAGGGAAGAAAGAAAGAGAGAGAGAGAGAAGTGGGAGACGTAGTGGTAGAGTGATTGCCTAGCATGCTTCAATGAAGTCCTGGGTTCCATGCCTAAGTACCACATAAACAGAAAAAGCCAGAATTGGAGAAAGAAAGGAAGAAAGAAAGGAAGGAAGGAAGGAAGGAAGGAAGGAAGGAAGGAAGGAAAGAAGAAAGAAAGAAAGAAAGAAAGAAAGAAAGAAAGAAAGAAAGAAAGAAAGAAAGAAAGAAAGAAAGAAAGAAGGGAGGGAGGGAGGGAAAGGAAGGGAGGGAGGGAGGAAGAAAGGGAGGGAGGGAGGGAGGGAGGAAGGAAGGAAGGAAGGAAGGAAGGAAGGAAGGAAGGAAGGGAAAGAAGGAGGAGTTTTTTTTCTTTTCCTTGATGGTGTGATGTCAGGATTTTATGCTTGTTAGATGCCTAATGATAACTTTTTTTAAGTATAGACAAAGTCAAACAGAAAATTACAAATGAATATATCTTTAAGGTATATTTCAGACAAAGGGTCATTCTCCTTAATAGACAAAGAACCTGACAAGTCAATAAGATTAATACCACGAAAGAAAAAAATAGAGAGACCAGAAAAACAGATGGGCAGATAATCCACATAAAAGAACTATATAACTACACATGGCTGTTAATCACAGGAAAATATATTAAGCTTCATTCATAATGAAACAGATGCAAAACAAACTCAGTCATATAAGACCAACTGAAATCATAATATGGGTGTTTGGGGGTTTTTTGGTGGTGGGGGGTAATCTTTCTTTTTGGTACTGAGCATCAAACTCAGGACTTTGTACTTGCCAGGCCCAGCCCGATCATAAAATTTGATCATCACCAATCTGACCCTGAGAAAACAGACACCAGCACCTTGCCAGTGGGTGCCCAGCTTGGGACCATCTCCATGACAAACAGGAAAGTGACTACCCTTCACTCAGTAATGCCTCCTACAGAAAGTCATTTCATAGGTTTGCTTGCATATCTATGAAATGCAATTAGGTATATTTAATTGCAGCTTTGTGTGAATAGACAAAGAATGGAATAGGGCAGTGCTTAAACAATGAATAAGAGCATAACAAGAGAAAGGAGCTCCTAGCTACCCAGGATGCTGAGATCTGAGGATCACAGTTCAAAGCCAGCCTGGACAGGAAATTTGGTGTGATTCTTATCTCCAATTAACCACCAGAAAACCAGAAGTGGCACTGTGTCTCAAGTGATAGATCACTTGCCTTGAGCTGAAGAGCTCAGGTACTGCACCCAGGCCCAAGGTTCAAGCCCCATGACCGACGAGAGAGAGAGAGAGAGAGAGACAGAGAGAGAGAGAGAGAGAGAGAGGAATACAGTGCCAAATAACATTTATAGACAACCTGTGCAAGAAACTAGTTATACCAGGCAAGAAGCTGAGGGGCTAGAGAACAGAGTGGGGAGGGATGATTCCTTTTTTTTTTTTTTTTAATAACTTTTGAGTTTGAAACTAGCCTACAATTTTTAATAGACGCAAAAGCCCAAAAGGTGCATCAACATGGAAAACCAGATTATTGGGGAAGGACAGAGGGAATGTGATGTTAAGAGCCACTGTGTGATTCTCCAGCACACGAGAGTTGGAGAGTCCTGGCCCATAGCACTGCTGGAAAAGCACACTTACTTATCAAAGTAATAATAGCAACAGTGATGCAAGCAGCCATGAACACTTACTGAAGAAGATAAAGCCCAAGATGCTGCTGCCAAAGTCTTGTGCAAGCTTTCCTGAAAACTAATTCTTTGGCACCATGAAGCACAGAAAGATTTTTGCACCACAAGATATTTCTTGTGCATGCTGGTGTTGTTTTAACTACTATCATTTCCCATGTGTGTGTGTGAGAGAGAGAGACAGAGACAGAGACAGAGACAGAGACAGAGACAGAGACAGAGAGGAAGATATTTGAACTCAGGCTTGCGCTGACTGGACAAGGGCTCTGCCCTTTAAGCCACATCTCCACCACCACCACCCCTCTTTTTTTGCTTTAGGTTGTTCTTCAGTTAGTGTATCATCACACTTTCTGCTCAGGCTGGCCTCAAATCTCCATCCTCCCAATCTATGCTTCCTGAGTAGCTGGGATTACAGGCATGAACCATCACCTTAGTTCAGATCTTTATATTTTGCTAATTTCCCTAGTCTTTTGGCCTTGATATATGACGTATATAATATATATAATGTATACAATGTATATAAATATGTACATGTATATAATGTATATAAATATATGTAAATATAAAATGTATATTATAATATATATATACTTAAAACAAGCCTTACTAGAATATATGGGAAGAGGAAGGAATTTCTTCAAAGATAACATGATCAGTATCTCCAAACATCACTTTCTAGCTAACAATCAGGAGCTACTTTGTTCTAACACGAGCTGAGCACAGTGGCACACACCTTTTGTCTCAGCAATTCTGGGAAGCTGGAAAGGGAGGATTAAGGTTGCTGAACCCAGGAGTTTAAGGCCTACCTGGGGAACATGGTAAAACATCATTGAAAGGAGAAAAGGTTAGATGGGTGTCGATGGCTACAATCCTAGCTACTCAGAAGGCTAAGATTGAGGGTTCCAGTTCAAAGCCAGCCCACGGAAGAAAGAAATCTCCTGACACTCTTATCTCCAATTACCTAGCAAAAAGCCAGAAGTTGAGGGATAGCACCAGAAGTGGAGTTCAGGCCTTGAGCAAAAAAGCTAAAGGAAAGCATGAGGCCATTAGTTCAAGGCCCCCTACACCAAGGGAGGCAGGGAGGGAAGGAATGAGGGGGAAGATGACAAGACAATATGGTATGGTGATTTATTCCATGTTCTCTGGAGCCAAACCGTGAGAACTCACTGTGCAACCTTGGCAAGTTACTTCTCCTGTTTCTGCTTTGGTAGACATATCTGTAAAATGGAAATAAGACCACCTTCTTTCTCAGTATGAGGATGAGATAAATTGTAAAATGATAAATTGATGTATGCAAAGTCATTTGTATAGCAGTCAGAATATAGAAATTGTTATCTAAATATTTGCAACTATTATCTTAAACTAGTCTTAAAGTGTTGAAGGAATAGAATTCATTATATACATACTATATAAACATATAGATACATATATAGATATAGATATATGGTCAAAACCCACAGGTGGAGACAGGGAGGAAAACTTGGGAGAGAAAAAAAAAGAGAAGACACAAAAGTGGAAAAAAATTGAAAAGCTGGTTGTTTCCAAGAAATAAAAAAAAAAAAAAAAACCACTACAAGAAACTGAACCAATGGGCCAAGCAAAGCAAAGCTGTTTTTTCCTTGTTCTACAGACCGCTCAGCTGCCAGACTTTTCCATTTTCCGGCTTGGATCACTGTAGTTGTCTAGCAGGGAGCCCCAAACTAAACAGGGTCAGTGTTGGGGGGCAGTGGCACATTGTAGCATGCCCTGTGCTTGTGCATGTGACCAGACTGTCATCCTCGGGGGATTTGACCTCCATAGACCCGTGTTTGAGGAGCAGGAACAGAAACAGGAGACCCTAATTCTATTAGCTCCATAGTGGTGTGACCTCCAGATGTAGGGACCCAGATGTAGCCAAAGACCCACTATCATCTCAGATGGAATCTGCCCTTGGGACCTTATAATGCAAAGGCCGAAGGAATCTTCCAGAATACACTGCTCACCTTTTTATTACACTGAGACTGAGGCCTACGGAAGGAACTCACCTTGTCCTAAAGCTGGTGGATGTCTGGCTAGTTCTCAGTTTTTCCTTTTATTTATTTACTTTTCTTAAGTGCTATAGTTTAGCCACTACTGAAATGTTCTAACTTTCTGGGTGCCGATGACTCTGGCCTGAAATCCTAGCTACCTTAGAAGGTTGAGATCTGAGGATCTTGACTTAAAGTCAGGCCAGTCCAGGCAGACAAATCTGAGACTCTCCCTTCTGACTAACCAGCAAAATGCTGGGAGTGGAGAAGTGGTTCAAATGGTAAAAAAAAAATCAGCCTTGAGCAGAAAAGCTAGGCAAGAGCAGGAGGACCTGAGTTCAAGCCCCAGTATTAGCACTAAATAAATCAAATAAATAGGCTGCTTACTCTTATTCTTTTAAACACACAAGAAAGGTCCGCCAAGCTAAATAATTATCCCATGACATAAGTCATGGCTTCAGCCATGGAACCATCACTTCTTGGTGAGTTACTGAGCAGGAAGAATTTGGCACCAGGTAACAGGCTGGCTCTCTAGAGCAGCTAAGAGTGGAGCCTCAGATAGGTAGGGGAGCATGGATACTTACTCCGGTGTGTCTTGAGGATTACAGGTACACCTACAACCTCCCAACTAATCTGTGGTGGTTATTTGGCACCATCAGCCTGAAACAATTTATCCTAAGTCCCTATGAACTTAGACTTTCTACCTCCCCATAGCTTAGAGCTGGACGAAACTAAAGCCCCATGTTCTATCTGCTGCCTGTCCTCCACTGTTTAGCAACTTCTTGTAACACACACACACACACACACACACACACACACACACACACACACACACACACACACACGTCAAACAGCCTGCTCTTTTGAACCTGGTCCCATAAATCTATCATGAGACCTCGAGCAATCAGAGGTATAGAGACAAAAAAATAAAAAGTGGGTTTTATGTGTGTGTGCCAATCACTTAGGGCTTGAACTCTGGGCCTGAGTGCTGTCTCTGAACTCTTTTTTTGCCCAGAGCTAGTACTATACCATTTGAGCTTTTCTGGTAATTATTGGAGATAAGAGTCTCCTAGACTTTCATGCCCTGGCTGGCTTCAAACCATGATCTTCAGATCTCAGCCTCCTGAGAGGCAAGGATTACAGATGTGAGCCACCTGAGCCTGGTATACAGACCAAATTTTGACCCACAGACTGTTCAAAAGATTTAGTTTATCAGCTGGGTACCACTAACTCATACTTGTAGTCCTAGCTACTCAGGAGGCTGAAGATCTTGGTTCAGATAGCCTGGGAAGAAAAATCCAAGAGAGTCTATCTCCAAATAACTGGTAAAATATAAGGCTGGGATCATAGTTTCAAGTGGTAGAGCATCGGCTGTGAGAAAAAAAGAGATGTGAGAGCCGAAAGCCCTAAGTTCAAACCCTTATGCTGGGGTGGGGGTGGGGACTGGAGGAATGGTCTATCAAAGTCATTACTACTTGTTTCCCCGCTAAAATAATCAAACTGATTTCTGACTGCTAATGAGAGCTTCCAAGCAATAAGAAGTGACTAGTATTGGCAAATTGATTTATTTCAACCCAGAAACAAACTGCACTGTAATAAGCTGGAGCAGCCTAATTAGATTAAATGTCTGCTTGCTGTCCCCACTTGCGTCACTCACCCCTGCATTTTCCTTCACCATCAGAACCCAGTCAAACCCACAGAACCCACAGGCAATGCGGTACACAGAACCTAATGCGCCAAAGTACTACACAGCCCCCGGCTTGGGACCTGGCAAAGCCGCTGCAGACGTGCTGGGTCAACTCCCAGCAGCTAATTTATCTATGATCTGAAATTACACTAAATTTCCAAGGCCTGGGGAAAACATTTCCCATGAGCCAGAAGTTAATTTATTTGCAGGGGGAAATGAATGGCTGCCTTTTGCTTTCCTGACCCTCCCGTAGGCACCAGGAAGCAACATGAAGTGACCCTGAAGAGAGACTCCAGACAGCCTTCATTTATTCAAGATGGCCTAGAAATCAGCCACGGGTGACAGGACAAATTCTGCAAGTTATCCGAATAGGTATGAGGATCCTTAAGCTAAGAATATATTCACATAGATGATTTTGTATGCCATCTTTAAGGATGAGGGATGTTGAGATTGTATAGTACTTGGAACATGTTACTGAACTTGTTTTATTATCACAGGTAAGAAAGTAGTGGCTTAGATGGCCCAGATTAGTGGAGTTGGTTGTTGGGAGAGACAGCCAGAGATCATTTCCCTTTCTTCTGACCTTTGTATTTGATTTCATGACAACTGAGGTTTTGGGGTTTTTTTGTTTAACTTTGTATCCTAAAAAGGAGGAAAAGGAGGAGGAAGATAAGGAGGGAAAGAGGGATTTAGAAACTTAATGATAGTTTTAGGGCTAGAAGAAACAATATTGAAGAACATTCCCCACTACCTTCCCCTGCTACCACCCCCCCAAAAAGGTCATTTTGATGCAACAGTAACAAAATAAAAATTCATTTCCAACCACAAAATATATGGGCGGGTACCCGTGGCTCACACCTACTCAGGAGGCTGAGATCTGAGGATCATGGATAAAAGCCAGCCGGGGCAGAGACTCTTATCTCTAATAAACCACCAGAAAACCGAAGTGGTGCTGTAGCTCAAGTGGTAGAGTGCTAGCCTTGAGCTGAAGAGCTGAGGGACAGTGCCCAGGCCCAGAGTTCAAGCCCCACGACCGACAAAAAAAAAAATTCACTTTAACCATTCTCAATCCTTCTGAAAGCACTAAGAATAATAAGAACTGAAAGAGGGAGGAAAACTCAGCCAGTGAAGTCATTTTCTAACTCTATAAAACAACTAGCCCTTGGGACTGGGAAGGTGACTTAGTGGTACAGTGCTTGCTTAGCATGCATAAAGCCCTGGGTTTGATTCCTCAGTATCACATAAACAGAAAAAGCTAGAAGCGGCCCTGTGGATCAAGTGGTAGAATGCTAGCCTTGACCAAAAGCAGCTCAGGGATAGTGCTCAGGCCTGAGTTCAAGCCCCAGGACTGGCATAACAAAAAATAAACAAAAAAACACCTACTAGCCCAGGATAAACTGGAACATTTCACACATCCTCCTTCATTTTAGCCACCTCAGTCTGGTTCGAGAAACACAGGTGACATCTTCAAGGTCAAGTTAACCCTGAATGCTCAAGCTGCCAGGTACAGCTCACCCCTTAGTGTGGATTATAGTTCTTGCAGTCCTGGAATTAATGCTATTTGCTTTGTTTGCAGATTAGGAAATGAGTGTCAGATAACTTTCCCAAAGTTGTGGAGACTGGTGCTGAGCAGACTTGATAGTCCTGTAACTTACCTCCATTCCACATCCCTCTCATCTTTGGTCTAACCTACCACGTCAACAAGGCACACATGGGTTTCCATGAATTTTTCAGACTCATATGCAAACGCAACACACCAACCCTAAGTCACTCCCAGGACAATTATCTCAGCATTTTCTAATACTAAAGGAGACCCACCACCAAGGAAGGCTACCCTGATAAGAACATGAAAATTCTAAAATGCCACACACGTTCAAGGAGCCAAAGTTAAATGTCACCATTTTATGTGGTGGGACAGCCTCCCCACCCCAAAGAGAAAAAACAAAACAGAAGAGACTGTCCAGGTCCTTTCTTCCGGAGAGCTTAAAGGTCCTCTGTCCTCAGTTAAGCTTTGAGACTTCGTGGCATTTTCCCAGAGAGGGTAACTAGAAAGGGAAATGCTTCTTGGACCAAAATATATTTCATTCCCGAAGAAGTAAGCCCTGGACTTGCTATCTATCACATTGAACACAAAGATTCAAACCTCTGATCCCTGCTACATCAGACGTAGAGATCAATAAGGAGGCTAGTGGCTCCTAACCATCAGGGTAAAAAGTTGGTGAGACCCTTATCTCAGTAAGCCAGTGGTAGCTTCCCAGCTACAGGGAAGCACAAAAGAAGATTAGGGTCTGAGGACATCTTTGGGTGGGTGGGTGGGAAGTAAGAGCTCATCTGGGGGAATAAAAAGCAGTAAAAATAATTGCAGTAAAACTCACGGTATAGGGCTGGGAAGGTGGCTCAGTGGTAGCGTGCTTGCCTTGCATACATAGGCCCTGGGTTAATTTCTCAGCACCACATAAATAGAAAAGGCTGGAAGTGGTGCTGTGACTCAAGTGGTAGAGTGCTAGCCTTGAGCTGAAGAGTTGAGGGACAGTACCCAGACCAGAGTTCAAGCCCCACAACCAATAACAACAACAAAAAAACAAACACCTCATAGTATGTATACACGCATACCTAGAAGGCACAGGGTACTGAGTTCAAACCTTAGGACTGTCCAAAAATAAAAGTTGTTACCAATCCAATGGTAAGTAAATCCAATGAGAAGTGCCAACTTCCAATACACCGAAGCCTCCAACAACTCCAAAAGGAAATCCTTAAGGCAGGTTTTCATCACCATACCCACACTTACTTCATAAAGATTTAACCACCCTGTGTTGCATCCAAATCAAGTTAAAAGGAAAGGAACTCATTGTACAGAAGACAAAACAATACCCTTTTTATTTTTTTTAAACTCTGGTGCAATAGGTTTCCATATGACATCCCCCCCCTTTTTTTTTTATTTAACTTTTTGCCTGTCCTGGGGCTTGAACTTTAGGCCTAGGCGCTGTCCCTGAGCTTCTTTTGCTCAAGGCTAACGCTCTACCACTTGAGCCACAGCACCATTTCCGGCTTTCTTCTGAGTAGTTTATTGGAGATAAGAGTCTCAAGGACTTTCCTGTCCAGGCTTACTTTGAACCAAGATCCTCAGATCTCAGCCTCCCAAGTAGCTAGGATTATAGGCGTGAGCTACCAACGCCCAGCTGACATCCCTTTAAAAAAAAATTAATGTAAACCAACCTGTGGTGAGTCACACTATACAGACTTCATCAGAGCGTGTACAGATGCCTAGAGTATTTACAAATGCTATTTTTTAGGTAGTAAAGTTTTTGTTGCAAATTTTCCAGCACATATCCACAGAAAAAGAAAAAGGGGTATATTGGTATTCTAGTATAAAAATTCTTAACAAATAGAGAAAGGCAATTTTTCCTGAGAGGGATTTGTTCTTGACATGAGTTTTCTTTGGACAGTTGGGAAGGTAAAAATGGGATGTAGTTTGTAAAATCCTTAAGAATGTCTAAGTTAACATTTTTTTTCTTTTAAATTATTTTAAGTACCATTAAGTTAAAATGTATACATTCATTATAAAAAAAAGGCTGTTAAATCGTATGCAAATGATTTAACACTGATTGCTGCAACGCAAATTGCACTTTTTAAAAAAAAAATTATTGTGTACATGGAAGAAAAAAAAATATCTTGTTTGCTACCCTGTTTACAAATTCTGAGTGAGCTCAGATCAGTTGCCCAAGCTGAGCTTCGAGAAGATTCAGTCACAGCTCGGCAGTCTTGAAAACTGACAAATACACTTGACAATACACCTCAGAAAGCAATCCTCCTCCTTAGCCGTGAGTACCAAACGGCCTCCAATGGTCTCCACGAACTTGTGAACTTGGCATGTGGCACAGGTGTGAAGAACTTCTAGAAAAACCATAATCGATCCAAAGAAGCACATGATTTGGGGCAATACACATTAACCTTTAAAAAAAAAAAAAAAAGAATCTCAATTGTTCATGTCCCAGTTTGTGCCAGCAGTTCAGGGGACAGCGCAGAGGCAGGCTGGCCGGAGGCCGCCCCGGCTGCAGGAGGCCGGCCATGTGCCACTGCCGTTGGCCTTTCCCCAGAAGCAAGCCTCTTGGGAAATACATCACTTTCAAAACAAAGGCACAGAAATCACGCATCGGAGGAATGTTCGGTCTGTCTGGTTGCCACCATGTGGACTGCTGGTTCGAGGCCCTCAGAGTGGGGGGGAGTCCTCTTTATCCCCAGCAGCACCAGCTCAGGCCAAGGCCAGAGCACACCAGGAATCCTGTCGCACAGAGGATGTGACTTCTGCTGGGGAAGACAGACTGACGCCAATGTAGAGCCCGTCCTGCGCTGAGTACTTGAGCTCGCTGTTCTCAGGGGTGGGGCCTTCTCCCGTGCTAGGCATCACTGGAGCCCCGGCCTGGCAGACATGGGACAGAGAAGACATGGTTACCCATCACTGTCAGTTGACCCCATCCTACTAGTTCAGCACACCCAGGAGGAAATCAGGAAGTCAGCCCTGCTCTGTCCAGCAGCCCACAAGTAGGAGCCCTCACTGGGCTGCCATGGCGTTACCCCATGGCATTAGTCTAATCCTGGCAATTTAGTGTGTGGGGCTCGGGCATGGTGGACATGTATGTACTGGAGCTAGAATTCAGGGCCTGGGTGCTGGTCCCTTAGAGCTTTTATGCTCAAGATTAGTACTCTACTACTTGAGCCACGCCACCAGGTCCAGCTTTTTTGTGAGGAGGTTAATTGGAGTGAAGAGTCTCATTCTTGGGCTTTCCTGCTTAGGCTGGCTTCAAATCACAATCCTCAGATCTCAGCCTCCTGAGTAGCTAGGATTGCAGGCCTGAGCCTGTAACTTATGCTCTTAAAAACACCGTCCATTGGGGCTGGGAAGGTGGCTCAGTGGTAGAGCGCTTGCCTTGCATGCACAAGGCTCTGGAGTCCATTCCTCAGCACCACATAAGCAGAAAAAGCCAGAAGTGGCACTGTGGCTCAAAGGGTAGAGTGCTAGCCTTGAGCTGAAGAGCTGAGGGACAGTGCCCAGGCCCAGAGTTCAAGACCCATGACCAACAAAAACAAAAACACCGTACATTAACTTTAGAACTCAAGGACCACACAGCAGGATGCAGAAAGCTGGAGGAATCCTATCTGTAAACTTGCCGAACAAACTTGGAGATCTCTCACAAGTGAAACAAACCACACTTCACAGGTAAATGCCACATGGCTCACACCATCCTGTCACTAGGAGAGGGAAATAAACAGCAGAGCCACCAGCTAGCTTGCCAGGGAGGTCAGAATCCATAAAAGGCTACATGCTCAACATTCTCTACTACATTTAAAAACACTGACTTGATGGAAATGAAACTAGGCAAACGCAGGTTTGGTGGGATTTGTTGCTCATTGTTGCATTGTGTGACAGTGTCTTGGTATTTATCCCAGGCTGGCCTCTAATTATCCTCTTGTACTGGGATTATAGGTGTGAGCCACTGGAAACTCTAAGATTTTAATAGGTATCTCATTTACTTAACTTTACAAAAACAGGCCACACATGTTTTGCTGCAGTTTGTGTTTTCTAATAGCACTAGTGTGCCCATAATCAATTCTGGAGACAAAATGTCAATTGTCCCCTGTTTCATTCATTCTCTATCCTAGTGAGAAAGGCCAAATAGAAACCTTATATAATTTAGTAGACTAAAACTAATGTGACTGGATCTGTTTGAGAAAACAATTAAATTTGAAAGAATTGCTTAAAGATCTAGCCACAGCCATGTACTTTAACCACACCTTTTTCCCTCCCCCACATTTTTTAGGGGGGAGGGTCAGTTGTGAGGCTTGAACTCAGGGCTTGGGTGCTGTCCCTGAGCTCATTAGCGCAAGGCTAACTAACACTTTGAGTCACAGCACCACTTCCCATTTGAGTCTCAGGAGACTTTTCTGCCTGGGCTGGCTTTGAACTGACATCTTCAGATTTCAGCCTCCTGAGTCTCTAGGATTATAGGTGTGTGAGCCACCAGCACCTGCCCTCTCCCACATTTCTATCAGGACCATTCCCTAATTTCAGGATTCCATTCCATACATTCTTGGCTACCTGTTATTTGTTACAGGTAGAACTTTTTTCTCTATTATTCTAGTAACTTGTCTTCTTACATGACTCCACTAAATCCTGAGATAAACCAGTCGTAGGAAGCAGAGCACCCAACATTGACTAAACTGGGAGTGTGCTGTGCATCCTTACCCTAGAAGCAAACAGCTCTCTTCAACGCCATTTTCCCAACCTGCTTCCTACTCATCACTCCTGTAGCAAGCTGAGAGGCAGGGGAGAAACCCCCAGTTCTAGTCATATGACTCACTCTCTGCCCTCTCCAACTTCCTCCCCCAAGCAGACTAAACCCAACCCCCTTTCATAGATCCTATTCCTTTCTTTGTCCAGAAAAAAATGGGAGCTCAAGCCAGGTGCTGGTGGCTCATGCCTGTAATCTTAGCTACTCAGGAGGCTGAGATCTGAGGATCACGGTTCAAAGCCAGCCCGGGCAGGAAAAGCTGTGAAACTCAAAGCTGTGAAACTTATCTCCAATAAACCACTCAGAAAACTGGAAGTGGTACTGTGGCTTAAGTGGTAGAGTGCTGGTCTTGAGCTGAAGAGATAAGGGACAGTGCCCAGGCCCAGAGTTCAAGTCCCACGACCCACCTCCCAAAAAAGGGGGGGAGCTTATGAAAATCCAGGAACAAGACCCCTACACTCAAAGTTCAGCTTAAGTAACACAAACACAAAGCCTAAAACTGAGGGCTTTCAATGTACAAAACATCACACTACACAGTCATTGAAATGTCTCACATGTAAGGTCGATTCATGTGAAAATTCTGAAATGCAATAGCCCTATCAAACAATGATGCTATGAATCTGGTTGCACTAAATGCACATGTGGGGCTTTCTGGTTATTCCTGAGAAACACAAGAGGAGGGACCTGGATCACTAAGAAAACAGCCCACCTGCAACATCAGGACAGAGGGGCTGGGACAGAAGAGGGATCTGAAGTCACCACCACCATTGGCAGCTAAGCCATTACACACTACCAGCCAGGCAGTCCAGCTGCTTATCATGAACGCCAAATGAGTGGCCAAGGTGGGGAGTGAAATATTGTCTGGAAAGGAATCAGAGTGCCAGGGGCTCATCACCGTTGCCTGTAATCCTAGCTACTAAGTAGGCTGAGATCCAGGGACTTACAGTCAAGGCAGAAAAGTCCACAAAACTTCATCTCCAAAATAACTCAGGATGGAGGCATAGCTCAAGTGACAGAGCACCAATCTAGCAGACATCATCCCTGAGTTCACATCTAAGTACCATCAAAAGATGGAAGGGGGCTGGGAAGGTGGCTCAGTGGTAGAGCTCTTGCCTTGCATGCATGAGGCCCTGGGTTCGATTCCTCAGCACCACATAAGCAGGAAAAAGAAGGCGGAAGTGGCACTGTGGCTCAAGTGGTAGAGCACTAGCCTTGAGCTGAAGAGCTGAGGAAGAGTGCCCAGGCCCAGAGTTCAGGCCCATGACTGGACCCAAAATAATAATAATAAATAAAAAAGATGAAAGAAAGGGGGTATAGAGGGAAAGAAGAAAAAAGGGGAACAAGAAGCAAGTGGCTACCATGGATCAGTCAACCTCAGGAACTGTGGCCTCCCTCAGCTTACTCTTTGGACCCTGGTCCTTATATTACTTTCCTGGAGAATGGTCCTGACAGCTAAATGCTTTCGTGTTTGTGACCATGTCAGCAGGATGCTATGCTGTGTCCACCATTCCATTATTGAAGGAAGCCATCATTTCATTCCAGGGTGGTAGTTCAGTATTAAAATACAGGACTACTACACTCAATATTGGGGGAAATAAAAAAAAGGGGGGGAAAGGGCAAAGATGGAGGAAAAGGTAGAGAAGGCTTGCAATACTGATGTCAAATGTTCATGCCATTGGGATGTAGGGCTGTAATCTGGTTTACAGCTTCCAGAAGGCAGTTAGCCATAATGTCCAGAACCACAGGTTCATGTCCTAGGTGACCCTGTAATTTCACTTCTGAAAATGTATTATAAGGAAACAATTCAAAAGAAAGGAAAGGCTACACAAAGGAAGCCATCTATTTGCAGGATTACTTATAATAGTGGAAACCATGGAAACAATCTCATGTCTAATGATATGGGAATGGTTTGGAAAAGCAGGGTACATCCGCTCCACCAGCATTGATGCAATTATTAAAAAATAGTAAGATTGGGCAGCAAGATGGAAAAAATCCTGTCATACCATGGGGTAAGTGAAAAACAGCAGGATATGAATTCTATGTCCTAAACATATGAATTCTATGTCCTGGTAAGTATTACCAGGGAACCTGGGAAAGAACCATAGGGAAAGAACCATCTGTACCCTTCATTGAGTATTTTGCTTGAATATTTTAATGCAATCACATACGCAACCTACTTTGGGGAAGAATACTAGTACCAGAAATTTGAGACATAATCACTTAAGCGTCCATCTAGCCTGAATATAGTTATGAAACAGCTTGAAAAACTAGAGTATGCCAGCATGGGGGGCTCATACCTGTAAATCCTAGCTACGATGAGATCTGAGGTTCACAGGATCAAAGCCAGACCAGGCAGTAAAGTGTGAGACTCTTATCTCCAATTAACTAGCAAAAAGCTGGCAGGGGAGCTGTGGCTAGCTTTAAATGAAAAAGGGATCGAACATGGGCTTTGAGTTCAAGGCCTAATACCAGACTCAAAATCAAAACCAAAACAGAACACAGAATGAGGTGCCAAAATGACAGATACCAAAGAAGGAATTCAGTAGAAGGCCATCACACCCTTGAATCATTTCCATGCCTCCTGGCAATAAGCTGAGACCTGTATATCCAGGCACACATCAAACACATCTCTACTGGAGTCAGAACTCTGAGCACACTGAGCCATGTGTCATAAGGACTTGAACTCTTGGCACATTTAATTGCAGAAAAACCCTGAGGACTCTCCTAAAGAAACATGGCCCGTTATCATTTTCTTTCCTAAGTTCCTTTCCTTCCTGGGAAAGAATCAGTACTATTGAGGGGAGGAAAAAAAAAAAAAGATCAGAGGACATTTATGATAACTGAGGAGGCAGTAGCCAGCAAATAAACACAAGTATGAATTTCAGTTGGTGAGTGTTTTCCCACTTCTAATGAAACCCATCAAAGGACTCTATGCAGTTCAATGACACATATCTCAGGGTAGCAAAAGCAGACACTCAGACTAAGTTAAACAAGTGTACCTGGAGTAGAGAAGAAGAGAAGAGGGTTTTGGAATGCCCACAGCTGACACTGCTAAGCTTTCTCCCTCCCAGTGCCAGGCAGGCAGCCCCGGCCAGGCGGAGGTCCTCCCTGATCAAAGTGCAGTGAGGGTGGAGCAGAAATCTGTTCTGTGTTTCTCTTCACAGCTTATCTGCTCTCCACCCTCCAGACAACTGAAAATGGAGGTACTTCCTGTTGAAAGAATGTGTTATCAGTGCCAGACCCAGCCAGGGCTTAGCGCTGCAAGGGCCAGGGTAGGTGGGGGGCAGGCAGCGCCGCCAGGCTGGAAAACTCGCTCCAAAAGGAAGAAATGACTTCAGGGAAAGCTCAGGCTGCTGCAGATTGGGACATGGAATCTCCACTAGCCTAAGCAGCTTTAGATCACTGACATTTCTGGATTTTCCAAGAGACTTAAGCCTTTGCTGTTTTAAAAGACTTCTGATTTAACACACTCATGTGGTCAAATGCCCAGCAGTGTGGCTCCCAGAAGAATACTCCTTTCTTTCCCTTGACTTCACATCTTCCCTGAAGGGGAGCTAAATACAACCTCCATCAAAAGAGAGAGAAAAACAGACAGACAGCCAAGAGGAAAATGGTTCAGAGCTTAGTCTTGTCTAACAAATCTGAATTGTGTACACCATTTTGTGTATGGTCCTAGAGCTTGAACTCAGGACCAAAGCACTGTCCCTGGGCTTTTTTGCTCAAGGCTACTGCTCTACCACTTGAGCCACACTTCCATTCTGGCTTTCTGGTGATTAAATGGAGAGTCTCAAACTTTCCACCTGGGCTGGCTTCAAACCTCAATCCTCAGATCTCAGCTTCCTGAGTATCTAGGATTATAGGCATGAGCCACCAGCACCTAGCCTGAATTATACTTTTTTTTTTGGAGACAAGATCTTGCTAAATAGCCCAGCTGGCCCTCAATCAAATTTGCCATCCTCTGGCCTGTTTCCTTGTTGTTGGGATTACAGGAGTAAAACACCACATAAGGCTATAAATTTCATTTCTGAATCCCCGAAGAAGTCCACTAGGATGTATGCCAGTCTCTGTGCTGCATCTAATGCTGTCTCATTCTTTAGGAAAACCCAGGCAGGTGGCGGGGAGGGTGTGGTTACCCAGAAGCCTGTGGCTCTGATGAAGGTCATGCTGCTCCTGAGCTCCAGGTCACCTAAACTCCTAGCCTGTCTTTTCTCATACATCCAAGCACATTTGTAATCACAGCTCTTTTTGTCTGAGAAGCCAGTTGTCACTCACTGCCAAACCTCTCCTCTGCTTTAATAGCCTCTAGGTAAGACTTTTGCAGCATTTCAGCTGTTTTCCCCAAAGGAGGTGAAAAAGAGATTATCCACATATGCCAGCGAAGGGGAAATACTTGCATGAAAATCTTCACGTCCACTATACAAACAGTTTGCACGGAGGCGAAATGGAGCCAGACACAAGTGACAGATAGTTTAGAAGGTGACTCGGAAAGATCCAGGGACAGATTCTGTCTCAGTCAGAACGTGTGAGAATCAATCACCACAGAAGCCTCCAATGTTCCCACCACAGCAAGAAAAAACACCTCCCCCTCCTCTCCCCAAGACTGCTGTTGCTCACCTTAGCTGGCTACAACCTAACTCAATTTCTAGCAGACTCTTTTCTGGAATTTTACTGGCTGGCCCTTTGCCTCAACAACCTCTGTCCACATTGTGAGATGCTGTCTTTTTCAGGACAGGTGAAAAACAACTCAGTACCCACAATCTGTTCTAAGCAAAGGAGCGAATTGTTTTATGAATGTGTGCACACTTGAACAGCCAGAACACTGCAGGGAGGGAGTTTATGAGCGTACTCAGTGATTGTAGGTGGCCATGCAAGAATGAGCTGGGGGGAGAGAGAGAGAGTGAAGGGGTGGTTGGAAGACTGACCCTACAACCTCAAGTTAAGGAGCATTTGAAAGAAAGGGCTGTTCTCCCCAAAATGAACCAGAGTCACTCTAGTTTTGTATTCATATAGGAAGTGGTAAAGGAACCTGGGTAACATTTCAATTCTAGGTTTCACTTTTATAACAGAAATGGTTTGAGGACATTGGATGAATGTCTCTCCACCTCAATGAGAGGTCAAAGGACCAAGCAGTTTTCCCCAATGTCCTTCTACCAAGAAAGAAGCCCCAGGGAGTACTGACTATCAGGAGAAATGAAAAAAATGAGTAATTCTGCTATGGAACAAATGAAAAACAATGTACCTTTACTGTAAAGTTCATGAACAGGGGAATGAATGAAAAATCTTTAAACACATGATTCTTTCTTTTTGTGATATTGGGGTTTGAACTCAGAACCACACATCTGCTAGGCTGGCACTCCATCTACAGAACTGGCCTACAGTTCTGCTTTTTGCTGATTAATTGGAGATGGATGTAGTGATTTTTTTTCTGCCCTGACTAACTTTGAACCATGATCCTCTGGCTCTCAGCCTCCTGAGTAGATAGGATTCTGGGCAAAAGCCACCAGTACCTGGCTAAACTATGGTTCTTAGCACAGTAACTCTACCTCTTCAAACCTCCCTTTCTAGAAAATAAGAATTTTTGTTTCTTCTATCTTTAAATGAAACAAACAAACAAGAACCAGAAATGGCCATGCAAATAAAATGCATTACTATTAACTTGTATTTAAATGCTGTTACTCTTCTTGAGCTTCAGAAGGGTCTGCGAGCAACTCAGTAACGCTATGCAATACTCACAAGGGCCAGATGGTGGGAATTACTTCTGTCCTTTAGCAGGAGGAGGAGAACATGGGGGACTTTTTACCAAACCTTGGCAGTTCATGATAGTCACACAGACAAATCTAGAGCTAGCGTCTGTTTCTTCACAGCTGCTAATCCATGAAGCCCAGAATAAACTTCAGAACCGATTCAGGCTTCACTACAAATCAAGCAACCAATATTAAGTGGAGTTTTTATTGAAAAATCTTTATGCTTATTATGCTTACTTAATAAAAGGAAACAAGAATGTGTGCCCCAGTTTAGGAAAGACTTCTGTGACAACTCCAACAGTGGCTAGCCATGGAGTCAGATCACGGTGACAGCGGCTCTGACACTCACAAAATCCCAACACGGAAATCCATGCCTTGTTTGTTGGAGTGTGCTTGTTAAAATCTGAGATCTATAAAACAACTTGTTTGTGCTTAGTCTCCCAATTTTCTAAGTGTCCGGTGTTTATAAAACCTGAGATGATAGGTAGCTGAATTATGAGTTGTCACATTGACCATGCTTATCTTTGGAGGCGACTTTTTAAATTATTGACATTTCAGAGAAAAATTAACAGGTGAACCTGCACACCAACGGAGCTGTCACACTGCATTTAATTCGTATCCCTTGCATCTTCATATTGCTAAGTAAACTCTTTTGGCAGACACCCATGAGAGACATAATAAATTACTTCAGTTCCAGTAAAAAAGAATTCATTTTCTTCAAAGACTCATTTAGCAATAACATTTCAGAGCATTTTAAGCCAGATTTCTTAAATGTAGCCATGTTTTCCCGTAATATTATTTTATGTTTTGTGGCAATATCTGTATCGTTAATACGGGGGATGGGAGTGGGGGTAGGGGATAAAAAACCTTCAATGGTTCTGTAATTTGCAAAGAAAAGCTGTGTCCTAAGTTTAAGGCCACATGAAAAGACAAACAACTTCTGCCTGTCCTTGTTTACCTGGTACTCTGGCTTTCAGAGTACTAAGAAACAATCAGTCACTTATTAAATAAACCACAGTTCTAGCCAGCATCGGTGGCTCATGCTTGTAATTCTAGCTACTCAGGAGACTGAGATCTGAGGATCGAGGTTCAAACAAAGCCAGCCCAGATAGAAAAACCCATGATATTCTTATTTCTAATGAACTACCAAAATGGCAAAAGTGGAGCTGTAGTTCAAGTGGTAGAGTGCTAACCTTGGGCAAAAGAAGATCAGGATGTGAAGGGTAAACAAAGGAGGAGGCTGCAATGCTTGGTAAGAAATGTACGCATTATCCTGCCCATGTAATTGTAACTCCTCTGTACAGTATGTTCACAAATAAAATTAAATTAAATTAAAAAAAAAAAAGAAGATCAGGGACAGTGCTCACACCCTGAATTCAAGCACTAGTACCCCTGAATTCAAGCCCTAGTACCCGACTAAAACACACAAAACAAAACAAAAAACAAATAAACTATAGCCCTATCAGCCCACCCAAACTACTTAAAGAGCAATACAGTTTTAGTGTTTCCTAATATAGGTATAAAGCCATTAGTTATGCATCTGCTACAATGTATTCTTACTTTGCTTTACCACCTCCCCATCTGTCTCTCTAACACACACACACACACACACACACACACACACACACACACACACACACACACTGAAATAAGAAAGCCTAGATAAGGCCTTAGCAGATCAAAATGAAAGTATGTGAACTCAGGCTGCTGTAACATTCCCTGCCAGGGCGACACATGACTTTCACGCGAAGGTCCATGTGGTCAGACAAGAACGTGAGTTATTAGAAGGGGCTGTGAAGGAAGAGAGAAAGGGAGCCTGGCACACAGCGAGCCTGAAGATAAAATGCCAACAAAATATTTATGCTCATGGCTTGGAGCGTGTGGCGAGGATATTAATAACAGCGATGATTGGTCAGCTCCCGGGGAGGGGGAGCAGCCCTCCACGGAGTGCCAGGAGACGTCGGTTCCAGTCCCCACTTCAACTCAGGCTCTGTGACCTTATGCCATCGCTCTGGATCCTGGTTACAAATGAGGTAATAATAAGATCTAACCACAACCCTCTTACAGCCCCCTCTGGGAGATTAATGATTATTTAACTCTTATTATTCTTTTGGAAAAGAGGGGTTTGGATTATAATCCCTGGGGCCAGGGGAGGGGTGGGGGAGGCAATGGGCACTTGCCAGTTAAGGAATGACTTCACAAAATTTAATTGTAGGCAACTGGAACATTCTAAAACAATTTTACACAACTTAGCACTCACACATCCTATTTGATACTTTCAAAGAACTTTATTTCATATAACTGCATTAAAGTAAATTTTTATAATCTGTACTATAATACTTTTACTACTTTTATGAATAATAAAATTATTTTTTACATGTATGTCCAAGGCATGAACAGGCAAAGGCACAGATCAAAAGCCATGCTAGGCTAAACATGGGATTGTTTTGCCCCTGGCTGATATAAGATGATGTTGATGCCACTTTGCCCAGAACAGGGAGAAAATTATTTTTCTACCTAATATTATCCACCTGCCATATTTTTAGTATGTATGCCAGTGCTGAGACTTGAATTCAGAGTTCCATGCTCTTTTTTGGCTCAAGAGGTGCTCTACGACTTGGGCCTCACCTTTACTTTTCATTTTTTCTAGTTAATTGGAAGTGAAAGTTTCCTGGACTTCCCTGCTCCGGCTAGCTTCAAACCACACACACTGTGGGGGTATACTTGGTAATAGTGTGGAAAGGAGTGACACTGTCCAAAAAGAAATGTACTTATTACCTGACTTATATTAAGTATAATTTCTCTGTACATCACCTTTTTTTTTTTTTTTTTTAATTTTTGGCCAGTCCTGAGCTTGAACTCAAGGCCTGGGCACTGTCACAGTGCTCAAGACTAGCACTCTACCATTTGTCACAGTGCCACTTCTGGCTTTTTCTGTTTATGTGGTACTGAGGAATACAACCCAGGGCTTCATGCATGCTAGGCAAGCACTCTACCACTAAGCCACATTCCTAGCCCACATCACCTTTATATTAACAATAAAAATAAAACTGGGGATAGTGGCCCAGGCCTGTAATCCTGGTAACTCAAACAGCTGAGAGCTGAGGATCAAGGTTTGACCAGGCAGGAAAATCTATGAGATTCTGATCTCTAATTAACCTCTAAAAAACAGGAAGTGAATCAGTGAATCTGTGGCTGAACTGATTCAGTGCTAGCCTTTAGCAAAAGAGCTCAGGGACATCATCCAGGCCCTGAGTTCAAGCCCCAAGGCTGTCAAAAAAAAAGTTTCCCTGGTAAACAACCACAGCTCTAGTCCTGAGGCAGATAACACATTATGCCATTTACTTTTCTGATAGGGCATCAGGGTGATTTCTGCTACTTACATTACCACTCTTAAGTCCTTCATACTTTTCACTTCCTTTAGCAGGACCAGCCATATGACAAAACGTGGAGAAAGACAGTATGCTAATAAAATGTATTTTCCAAGGGGTGGTGATGTGTCACACCTGTAATCCTAGTTACTCGGGAGGCTTAGATCTGAGTATCGTGGTTCAAAGCCAACCCAAGCAGAAAAGTCACTATGAGATTCTTATCTCCGATTTAACCTCTCAAAACCCAGAAGTAGTGCTGTTGCTCCAAGTGGTAGAGTGCTAGCCTTGAGCAAAAAAGCTCAAGGACAGCACCCAGGCCCTGAATTCAAGGCCCACAACAGACCAAAAAAAAAAGTCTTTTCCCTACAAATATGAAATGAATAGTGAGATAGAAAACATTTCCCAAATTTCTACCACAGGCTGCAAAGGTCCACTCATGAAACAAAATCGACACAAAAGATTTTAAGTATTGACCTGCCTAAGCTCCTAAGCTTTCTTCAGACTGCCTCATAAATTCTACTGCAGCTGATCCCAGCAAGTATCAGTTCCCAAATGGCTGCTACTGAACATAGGCCATTAGTGGCAACTTAGGATTCTGCAATAGTGGGGGCACAGAGCATCCCAAAATGAAACAGAAAAGAAAGACCTTTTTAACAGCAATAAACTGATAGAAGAGTGGCTAAGATCCACCCACCAAGGCACAGATTCAGCCAATGAGGGAGTCAGATTAAATCTCTCTGTGGAAGTCATGTATCACCAACAAGAATCACACACTTGAGAAAACTTACTTCCAATCACTTACACCAGCCTCATACCCCACCCATCCTGCCCGAGACAGAGATAGATACTATATGCAGCCCACATCACTCAACATGGGGTCAGAGTCTGTGGTTATAGCTACTTGATCCTCACTCCTGATGTCCATTTTGCAAGACTCATGTTAGCTGTTTGCATCAATTAGAAAATACTTCTGGGAACTGGAGGCAGGACTCAACTGATAGTACACTAGCTGTGAGTAAACTAGCAATGGAGAAGCCCTAAAAAAAAAAACATAAAACAAAAGACCCAGCCAGCTGCTAAGTAGCTCATACCTGCAGTTCTTACTACTCAGGAGACTGGGATAAGGATCATAGATTGAAGTCAGCCCAAGCAGAAGCAAAAAAAAAAAAAAAAAAAAAAAAATGGAAGTGGAGCTGTTGCTCAAGTACACCAGTTTTGAGTGAAAGCTCATAAGCCCTAACTCTAGTACTATCACGCACGCACGCGCGCGCGCGCACACACAATTCAAGAACATTAATTTTTGGACTCAACATACAGGCAAAAAAATAATTTGTCACTGAAGTCTAACCTTTTGTTGACTGTTCAGAGCAGTCAAACTAAAGGTTTTCAAATATCCACTTTCCATCTGTTTTATTCAGCAGCTCAATTCCTGCCTTTTTGGCTTCTTACCTCAAGCACTCCAGTCAAACTGACCTCCCCAAAACAGCTCCCCTCCATTCCCGTATGTTTCTACACTTTCCTGAATCCCCCTATCCTTATTTTCTCTTGCAAAAATCACCCCACCGATTTCAGATTTCCTATATTCCATGAAGCCCTTTCCCTATCCCCACCCCTTGACCCCTACAATACTTTATTTACCAGCAGTAAAATCTAAGATCAAGGCCCCCCTCCTCCTTCTTCCAGGTGTGAGGCCTTGATTTCCTCCTCTGTAAGAGGCACCTGCCATGCAGCAGGGCCTCTAAGCAAGCAGCAATGCAAGGTCTGGACAGACATTTGTCATCTCTTTTACTTCACTAATGACATGTTTAATGGTAACTTCAGTGTTTTTGTCATTTGAATACTGACTTCAGTACTAAACTGATTATTTACAGAAACTAGTTTAAGGCAGGCAAAATGTGTTCAGTGATTTCTTCTCCTCCTCAGGTATTCATCTCAGCCCTATTAAAAACTTCATTCCCCCAAAGAAATCCTTTCCATCCCAAAGGGCATTAAGAAAAAATTGTTTTTAATTTATAAAATTTCAAGCTTGAGCTACAGAGTTTAGGAGGTTTAAGCGCACCCAGTTTAAGAGGTTTTTTTGTTGGTTGGTTGGAGTTTTTTTTTTTGGTCGTGGGGCCTGAACTCTGGGCCTGGGCTCTGCCCCTCAGCTCTTCAGCTCAAGGTTATCACTCTACCAACTTGAGTCACAGCAATACTTCCGGCTTTTTCTGCTTATGTGATGCTGAGGAATCAAACCCAGAACCTCATGAATGCCAAGGCAAGCACTCTACCACTGAGCCATCTTCCCAGCCCAAGTTTAAGAATTTTAGGTCATAATTGGAACCAGAGAGCTGCGTCTTAAACCTCATTTTAGAATTTGATGAAATAAGACATGTTACTACATTTTCCCATAATAATATCAAAAGGCCCTCTAAAATGTAAATTAATTAATATAACTCAGAAGATTTTAATATTCTCACAACTCCTCAGAGAGTAAATTCCAGAGAAAATCTGGGCTATATTTCAAGTCACTTAAATTACACATTTTCCAGTAAATTTACACATGAGAAAACCTTCGCCAGTAAAGGTACTTGTAGAAATTAATCACCTATCAAGCTCACCTTTAACGAATTTCTTAATAAATATGAGAATAAAACAGATTGTAATGAGGCTGGATGGCAGGGAGTCTTCCTAATTAATAGTAAGCAGGAAAAGACTGCCCTCCCCGCACATCCAACCTGCACAGATGACAAGGGGAAACTGAGTCATAAGCCACCCCCCCCCCACCAGCCACTAAATGACTCTCAGAAGGCATGTCTTCATTCCCAGACAGAAGTCTCATTAAAGCACAAATTAGCATCAAGGACAAAACAAAGACACAAAAATTAAGTCAAAGAAATGAAGTTTCAGACAAGGGTAAAAATTATATTTGGCTTCTCTAAAACCAAGCTATATTTAGGGATCCTGCCCATATCTCTGCTCCTTCTAGATGCTGAACCCTGAAGCCCAGGCCCAAGGTCAACGGGCAACCAGAATAACCACCTACTAGGTGAGGATCCTACATCTTGGAGTCCCTTTGCTGGGTCAAGAGAACCCAGGAATCCGTGTGAGCAGCCCTCATGTAAGAAGCACTGGTGATCTCCTGCAACTGATTTCTCAAAGTAAGACTAATTTAAAGTGAACAACAAGCTAGGCTCGCTCCTGTAATACCAAGACAGTCAGGAGGCTAAGATTTGAGGATACAGTTTGAAGCCAATCAACCAGCAAAAAGTAGAGGTGTGAGGCAAGTGGTAGATGCCAGCCTTGAGAGAGGAAAAAAATGCCAAGGGACAGGACTCAGGATCCTGAGTTCCATCTCCAGCCCTAGTGCAAAAACAAAAAATAGGAGGCTCTATGTGGCTCAGTCTCCATCCTCTATTGTCCCATTACACCGGAGGCTCCCTACACTGCTCATTTCCACCACCTCCCTCACAAAGGCAGTAGAATTCAGAAGGGGGAGAAATCTGTTAGCTTAGCTTAAACCCAAGTCAGAGACAGCCTTGTGCATGACATACTGCTCTCTAAACAGCTGGGGATCTGACTCGTTCAGTCGGCCATCAAAGCCAACTGCCCGCCAACATTACACACTGACCAAAATGGGAAAATGACACACCTTTGTCAACACAGGCACCTTTTAAAATCACTTCTGCCAGCTGCTCACAGATGACCCTCCAGGATCCACTTCAGAGCTACTCAGCTGTCACACTGGCCATGCAGGAAAAAGACTCAGCCCACCCAGAGAAAGTACTGGAAACTGCTAAGGGGCCAAAAGGTACACTCGGGCACTCCTTGGTAACAACCTAGAGAAAATACAATTCTTAAAGTGGGGGGCCAAGTGTCCAAAACAGCCGTCAGATGAGTTTTTGCCAGGGAAGGCCTGGTTCCCCGCAGCAATAGCCGGACTAGGTAACAGCCTATGGCCACATCAAGAGAAAGCCTGTGAGTCCAGTTGTCGTGCCAGCCTGTGCACTGAGTGAGAAGTCTCGGGCTAGAAATCTCAGCCAGGAGCTGCCCCCTGGCTGAAGCTTACACTAGCTACCAGAGGCTTCAGATGGCACATGGAGGCTGCCTGGGCTAAGAGAGGCAGCAGAGCTTGGAAAGCTTGTAGTCAAAGACCTGTGGGAAACTTGTCAAACAACCCCAACTTGAAAATCCCTTATTGCTTCTCACACCCTGGTCTCTACACTGGCTGGGGGAGAGGTCTGGATTTTCCTCTGAAGGGCACTAGACTGGCATGCAAGCTTCCTCTATCGGAGGTGACAGAGCCAGGCCACCAACAAGCCCAGGGTCAACCTCAGACAGCCAGGTCCCTTCCTAGACCCTTTGGATGCTATTTGAGTTGTTTTTGTTCCTGTCCTTTTCTTTTCTTTTGGTGCCAATCCTGTGGCTTGAACTCAGGACCTGGGCACTGTCCCTGAGCTTCTCTGTGCTCAAAGCTAGCACTCTACCACTTAAGCCACATACCAGCGATTTCTGTACATGTGGAATGAGGAATTGAACCCAGGGCTTCATGCATGCTAGGCAAGCATTCTACCACTAAGCCATATTCCCAGCCCTGTCCCTGTATTTCTTTGCTGTCAATACTGGGGCTGCTTTGAACTCAGGGCCTGGCTTAACTGGCTCAAGGCTTGTGCTCTACCACTTAAGCCTCAGTGCCACTTCAGGCTTTTGGGTGATTAATTCAAGGTAAAGTCTCAAGGACTTTCAGGGATGGCTTCAAACCAGAGTGGCTGGATCTTAGCCTCCAAAGAAGCTAGGATTTCAGGCATGAACACCAAGGTCTAGCCCTTTGAATGCCTTTCCATCCTCCTTTTGCCTGAAGGGCAATGGACTGATTTAGCAAGATCCCATTTTGGGAAGGATTGGGATTGGGGGGGAGGGGGGAGGCTGGGAAGGGATGTGAAGGGTAAACAAAAGGAGGAGGCTACAATGCTTGATAAGAAATGTACTCATTATCCTGCCCATGTAATTGTAACCCCTCTGTACAGTATGTTCACAAATAAAATTTAAAAAAAAAAGATCCCATTTTGGAACCATAAAAGCAAATCTGACTCCATCTTCCCAAAAGCACCCAGACCTCAAAAAAAGTTGGTTGGATAAATATCCCATTTTTCTGCATTTATCTCAAATCAGGCTCTTGCCACACTGAAGCTACATACATGCCCACAACAATGACTTGGAGCTAGGAGCCAGCCGTGAAGACAAAAGCTGGAAAGCCAAGCCCCTCCCTCAATGCATTGAAAAGCCTAACACGGTTTTGGCTTCAATTCCCTACAGAATTGCTTTGTGAGGCCTTAGGACAGAATAACTTGATCAAACTACTTTGACATTTTCATTTTCCAAGTACTATGTTTTATTTTCTACCTTATATCCTTAAAGTTACAGGCAACCCTCAATGTTTAAAGCACCACCTTTATAACGCTAGAAACATTCTTTAACATGCAACCTTTGTTACAACTATAACCAAATTTTTTCCCCTTCTCCAATTGAATCAACCACTATTTCATGTTTTTAAAAAAATTCTCCAAAGAATTTGGAGGAAGAGATATATCCAATGATTTTAACCAGCTTAAATATTTTGCCTGGAATATTTAATTTGATTGTGTATATCCAGTTCTGTAGTTCCTCACGCCTGGGGCAGCATTTCAACCTCACCTAGGGCCCTTCTCATAAACACAAATTTCCATACTCCACACCCAGAGATGGACTCTGGAATCCAGGAAGGGACCTTGGAATCTGTAGTAACCTCCAGCAATTCCAAAGACAAAACAAAATGTGACATACAATTACTAAGTAAACAGGGACTGAAATACCAGTCAGTGTTTGGTCCTAAACCTAGTTTGTTTTTTTTTTGGTCCATCACGGGGCTTGAATTGTGAGTCTGGGCATTGTCCATGGGCTCTTCAGCTCAAGGCTAGCACTTTACCACTTAAGCCACAGTGCCATCTCCATTTTTCTGGTGGTTTACTGGAGATCAGAGTCTCATGGACTTTTCCTGCTTAGCTGGCTTTGAACCATGATCCTCAGATCTTAGCCTCCTGAGCAGCTAGGATTACAGGTGTGAGCCACCAGCCAGTCCTAAACTAGTCTTAGCATAAACCTAAGTAGGACTGGGAAACATGTCACCGTTTTGGCTGAGGGGTGGGGGCACTGCTCAATGACAGAACAGCCCGGGATTCCTTCCCTGGCAATGTAAAAACTAACCACAAAAATGTAGTAATCTTAGCTACTCAGGAGGCTGAAATCTGAGGATTACAGTTCATAGCCAGCCCAGGCAGAAAATGGTCTGTAAGACTCTCATCTCCAATTAATCACCAAAAACCCAGAAGTGGAGCTGTGGCTCAAGTGAGAGTGTTAGCCTAGATCACAAAAGCTCACAGATAGCACTCAGACCCTGAGTTTGAGCCCCAGCACCAGCACAGATATAGATTACTTTTTTCCTTTTAAGAGCATTCTAGGTGAATTTGGTAAACATTAAGGAATGTTTCTTAACTGAAGGAAAGGTTTCTTTGTACAGCTACTTAAAGATAATAATAATGTTAAAATGTTAAACTGTTAAAAAAAATAAGCTGAAAAAAAGATAAGGTTTCAGTCACAGCTTTACAGAAACTATGCGATCCTCACAAAGACTTGGCATTTCCTGAGGCAATATACATGACCCTCAAACTTGCCATGTGACAGAAAGAAGCCTGGGTATAATAGTGGTGCAAGGTTGCCCAGAAAGTGTTCATCTGAGTGAATGCAGAATAGACCAGAAGCCATTAAAAAAAGGAGTTGTTACAATAAGCAACGCATAAGCAAAGCAGCTTCAGCGTGGCCTGGGGAAATCTGCCTAGCCAGGCACCCTGGAAGATTTTCTGAGCCTCATTAGAAATGCATATATATCAGCTCTGGTTCTCCCCCCCACACACACACACACACAATCTAAAGCTCTTCAAAACTTCTTTCCTGGGGTTAATTTAACCACAAAAATCAGAGTGCTCTTAATTAAGAGGTTGGTAATGTACTTAAATTTGTCATTAGGTTGAGGTTTAAATGTAATTTCCTCTAAAAACTATTCTTGGGTCACAACTAGATTATTGTTCTGCCAGATAAGATAAAATTTAAGATAATTCCTAGAAAGCAACCCACTACAGTTAGAACAGAGTCCATTTGGCTTTGGCACTCACCCCTGAGGCTGTTGGTTGTGTTGGAGAAGTATTTTTGCTGCAGTCATCTGAGTTAGAAGAGGTGGAAGTTGGAGTCATGGGGACAGGATTATTGCTATTACCTGCAAATTTCAAAATGAGTCATATAAATATATGTGTATCTACTGTTGAAGTTGGCAAAAATTTTTTACAATCAAATGGCTTTTTATTATTACCAGAGCAAGCCTTGGACTTATTTATGTTTTTAGGTTTTCGTTTTCTGGTTTGAATTCCCTCTTTTTTCATAGCAAGTGGTCGAGGCACCTACAAAATGTTCACAAAGGACTTAAGTTTATTAAATACTATACAAAAAAAAAAAAAAACTAAACCAAAGACACTGATACTGAAACTCCTCATTTAGAACAACCTGGAGCCTGGAGTGGTGGCACACACATCTAATCCCAGCATTGAACCAGGAAGATTTTGAGTCTCATGTACCCTGCGCTTAGAAATAAGGTTAAGTAAAGTCTGCCTCAAATAAACAAAAGAACTGGACATAAATTTTAGGCCAATTTCTATATATACTTAATAGATTCACATATACAAAGAGTGTATATACATTTTCCCATCCAATGTAGAGATTCCTTCAAAATGGAATGATTTCCCCAGAGAGAATTTTTTTTCACTTAAGGCTCACTGTTTGAAATAAATATTTACTGGGTGGCTGATTGTTGCTGGATGAATATCTTTAGTCCAAAGAGATGTATTCTTCCTAGAGCCCCCTCTTCTCATAAGATTTAGATGTTGATAATATTTTGTGCAATCTTTCATAATGAGGCACAGAATTTTTTAATTAAAACTATCCAATGTCTCCTTTGTACAAATAAACCAGTATTCAAAAAAAACTTTAAGATCTATAGTAGTTAAGTACATTTTCTAGTTTGTCTTTAAACTTTTTTTTTTTAATGAGTATTACTATGTTATCAATTGCAAGGTGCTCATTTCCACACTTCTGAAACTGAAATGTGTTTTAACAGTCTGTTAACAGGGCATTTGTGATAGTTTCCCCAGTCAACAGTTGTGTTTATTACTGATTCATAACCATTTTGTATATGAAGAACATCTTCAATTGAATAAAATAATATACCATCTTCTAGTTCTTCACTTCCATATGCTGGGCATTTGCTGGTTGAATTTATAACAGAAATTGTACCAGCCAGATCCTAAACATGTACGTTACATTCATGAGTAGAACATTCATGAGGAGAGTAAGAGACGCACCCCATGGAGTTTCATGTACAGTCCACAAGCGTTGCACACGGGTTCACCCTCTGCATTTCTGCGCCACAAGGTGGTGGTCGTGGTATGACAGTTGGCACAAGACAATCCAAGCCGCCGTGATGAAGGCTAGGAAAATCCGTAAGTAAATTATTGTTATGCAGGTTTTGGTGATTTTTATATGCTACACACATACATGCTAAGAGATGTCCCCACCCTCAACAAAACACATTGCTCACTTCTTATGAATAAAACGTCCCTTGAGAAAAACATCTGAAGTCTAATTAGGCTGATTTTCCTGGGCCCAGAAACTTCTGGGGGACCTCATCATATTCTAAATCCCACACATTTGATTTACATCTCTAGCCTGTTACTGTAGAATATAGAATGCTCTAGAGGCAACATGTTTGTTTCTTTAGATTCGCAGTTACTGCTCTTACATTTTTAGGGAAAATTTTAAGATTTCCTAAAATCTGGACACATAGTTACATCCTGAAACATAGCAGAAGTAAGAACACAACAGGAACATAAGCATCTCTCTAATCTGTTCCCCTGTTCACTGACATGAAGGAGTCATGAGATAGTCACACAACATCAATGTGGCACGTGACTTCAAACGCTCTCCCTCCACCTGAAAACTGCAGATAAATAACCAAGTCTTTTTCTCAGATATGTGTGGGAAAAATAACCCAGAAACCTTAAGGGCTTGTGAAAATGAGCAGCAACAAAAGAGCACAAATTTCCAGAAAGATGGACCACAACTATCATTCCGAGTGTCTGCTGCGTGGAGTTGTTTTACAAAGAATACAAGCAAATGTCTTCTACACTAGCTAGCACGGCCTCATACAACAGCAATACTGATTATTTTATTTGCCCTGTCAGTATGATATATCAACTTTTCTCCATACCAATGATTAGCTGGAATTCTGGGGACAGGTTACTTTGTTCAATAATATTTCATTTCTGTCTTCCTTTTATACCCATAACATATCCTTTAAATCATTGCACCTGAACTTTTAAGACAGTAATTTCTTCCTCAAAATGGCATAACATTTCTTTTTAAATTTAAATTTCTTTTTTACTTAAAAATATTTTCATGACCAGTTAAAAACAAAACTATTAGGAAAAATCAGAGGTCAAAGCAAATTTTAAGTTATAAAATGCAGATATATTTAAGAAATGAAATGATTAAAAATGGAGAAAAATATAAACAGGGCATACATTGGCTATTTGATGATCAGGACAGAGATTTCCAAATGATTTGATGAAAATCTAAATGGTGAAATTTGAGTTTTGCATTTACAGTTCACACCCAGTTAGCACCATTCTTTAGATGTTAACACAGCATTTCTGAGAAGTTGGGCACTAACTAACTTAGCACTCAACTGCTTATAATATGTTAGAAATGAATATGTTTGGCTAATAGGTGAACTGTTTAAGGAATTGCTTTGCTAAAATGACTACTTAAAGAATTAACAAAATTTTACACTTGATCAAGGCTTTCCCTTTCCCTCCCCTTTTCTGTGGCTAAAAGATATTAATTTTGTAGGCAAGCACTACTTTGTCTCCATTAATATTAAACCAGTCTAGGAGAGACAGTCAGATTCGTTTTATAAACGGGACATTTATGACAGTTTCCAGTGGAATTTGAAGCCAATGTGAAGCAAACTTGTTATCAGAAGTTGCCATTATAACAAAGAACTTTATGACTGTCAACTTCGGATCATAAGTGAAGCCAGTGCTCATAAACATGTGAAATGAAGGTGAACGGGTTATAAAAGTTGCCTGCAACAAGTGATCTCAGTTATATTCCTCACTGACAAGGAATTCAAGTTACACCATAAAGCTCTTAATTTGCAATGGATTGCAAGTCCAAATTGGTTCTGTACTGCTGGCTAAACAAACTCCAGTTCAATATTGTTTCTGAAAACTAAGCCAGATCCATCAAAACCATAAATAAGAAGCCCACAAGGAGAACTAATTGTTAGTGACACACCCTACTATGGGTACAATTTATAACTCATTTACAAAGCACACTGGCTGACCTTGGTTATAGCCAAGACACCTGCCACACAAACAGAACTAATGGATTCAGAAATGTGGGGGGAAAAAAGGCTTTCTTGATACTAAGGATTATTTTCACTGGTAAATGCACAAAATAAGTGCAGGATCTAAATATAAATGTGAGTAAACCTTATTTATAATTCAACAAGAACCCAAATTGCTACTATTACACTACATTTTTGCTCCGTAGGGAGGAAAAATGTTACCTTTCAAATCTCAGCACTCCACTCAAAGTGCCTTTCAAAAATAATAATTCCATTGTTCAAGCATTGTCTGCTTCATGAAAACAAGAAACTCCCTTGGGATATATATTTTCTAACTACTCTTTTTTAATATGATGCATATAAGAATAATGAAAAACAGTTGGTCGTGGTGAGCATCCCTGCTGCCCTTCCCCAAGTAAAGAAATATTCAAGAGTTCAAGGCCAACCTGAGGCAGCTACTAAACCAGGCTGGGTCTCAAAGAAAGAAAAAGAATAACGAAAACCACAGGGAGTCACACACTGTTGGGTAAGGATATCTTTTAAAGAAAATTCAATCAAAGCTGTGGGAGAGTCTAACAAGTTTAAGGCACAAACACCCATTAAGTTAATCTCAGCCTCTCCTTGTTTTAAATGCATTAAAAACAAAACAACCATAAAACGAATTGCTTCTCTTTAAGGTGTCAGACTTACATTGTGATGCAATTATTTCACTTTAATCTACTTAACACAATTATGTGTGTTGCATTTGTTCTGCTAATTGGAGTGAAACAAATAAATTACTTGAATACTTAAGATGTCTGGCATCTAACTGGAAAAACCTTTTGCATTAAAAGGTATGTAGAGTATGAGTATTTTGACTAAACAAATGTTAGCCTAAGAGTGGGGTCCCTACAGTGGCAGATACCCCATCTTGCAATGATTGCGCAAAATAATCCCTGAAGAAAATCACAACTTCCCTACTTAAAAACCATGGCAAAATGTGTTTGGAATGGGTCAATGTCCTTGATGTGAAACCATACAGACTCCATTTTTCTCAAGATCTGTGGTTCTCTGAACTCAACAGATTTCAAAACAATCGAGGTTAAAACACATTCATTTTCACCAGACACTGGCGTTTGGGGGCTAAAACCTTGTTTCTCTCTGAGGATAAATAAGGGATGGAGAAGTCCATCCAGAGAGAGAAAGGAGCAAAAGGGAGTCCGGGCGAGGCTGTGGGGGGAGAGGGAAGAAGGGGGCGCACCCACAATATTCCATTAGCCAATGGAGATTTCCGAATGACCCTGGTTCCTTCGTTCCAAAGAGCTTGTGCATCCTTCCGGGATGATTTCAGTGCACAGGCCAAACACATCTAAAGGTACATAAAATAGAGATCTGGCACTTGAACAGCCGCTACGCCTACTCCTTCCTTTTGGGTCCCTTCATAAGACCCGTGCGTGTGCGTCTAGTTTGGGGAGACGCGCAGCGGCTGTGGCCGGCCATGCCGTCTCGGTGCTCCGTGGCTGGGACGGGGGATCTTGGCCGTGCCCGCACCTGTGCCCCGAGGACGGCGAGCACACTTACCACGCGCTTCTGCGGCTTGATGAGGGGCCGGCTAAGGCCGTTCATCTTGCTGTAGAGCCCGCAGGCGTTACACAGGTAGTGGCCGGTGCCGTCCCGCCGCCACAGCGGCGTCTGGATGGAGCCGCAGTTCACGCACTCGCGGCTCTCGGGCAGGTCGTCCAGCAGGTCTGTGTTGGCAAAGGGGCGGCAGACAGGGTGAGGCCGGGATGCGGAAACAGGAATGGATCCCGGAACCTCCCGCAGGCAGGGCTGGACCTGAGTCCCCGGGGGTCCTTGCCCTGGCCCCTCGGGACGGCGCTCCACCATTTGGCTCACACTCCTGCACCCCCTGGGTACCCCGGTGGCACGCCCTGGAGAGCCGGGGGCAGGGCTGGAGAGCCCCTCGGAGTCTCAGGTGAGCTCTGGGAAGGTCAGCTCCGTCCCCGGCCCTTCCACCCTAATTACCATCTACCACTTGCCAAAGCCGCACAAGGCGCAGGGTATTATTAACACTGACTACCGACCCCCCGCTGCCACCCACAGAAGTCCCCCCCGGATACACACGACGCCCTGTTACAAACTCTTATCACGTCGTTTTAGAGAAGTTTCTTTCCTTCTTCTTATGCAACTTTCTAATACAACAAACACCACCACCACCACCCCCGACAACTGATAAACTAAAATTACGGTTCTGTGGACACTTAACTAGCAAGGAGAAAGAGAAAAATCATATTATTTTTCTTAAGGAAAAAAAAACCCGCTTAACAGCTTAAACAGATTTTGTTTGCACGCTGCAAGGATGGAACACTAAAAAATATTCCGATTTCTAATCTGCAAAGTTTCCTGACCAAATGTCGATGTTTTACAGATTAATGAAATTACCAAGATCTGTCTAAAAATAAATAAAGCCATCTTCAACTTTTGATACAAAAATTCTAATTTATTCTTTGACTTTAGGTGTATTTAGCTGACACTTTTCTAATTATTTAGTTTTTAGAAATTCACAACTACTCTGCTCATTAAAAAAAAAACTAAGAGTAAGCCTTACAATTATTTCCCCTCAAGGTTAAATATAAAATAAATATATTCTCTCAAATGATATAAGTACTTATTAACCAGACTTGGGGAGCGGGGAATGTCTGTTCAGTGCTCTTTCTGTTAGAGTATCTAAATATTCTAATTTAGCTTTCTTAAATACTTAAGAGCCATATTTTAAAGTAAATAAACATCACACCTTAGGCTTTACTTGTACATTAAGTGTGACCCAAACCTTTCTATTCTTTCCAATCCCCCCCCCTTAATAGTTTGTGTCTACCATCAATAGCGCGGTAAAGAGATTTAAATACAATCAGCATTAAAATGCTTTAGTTCCCTAGAAACAGTCTCCCTGCTAAAAGAACGTGTGCTTCCTAGTCCCTGAGGGGATTGTTTTATTTATTTATCTATTTATTGGTTTAAAAGAAACTAGCATCCTACCCAGGCTGGGTTCAAAGTTGTCATGGGGATAATGCAACTTATAACACTTGACAAAAGATTTATTCTTCTCTGCCCTAAAACCTACTATTGACCACGGTAAAATGCACAGGACTTCAAGGACATCGAAGTTAAACAAGGTATTTGTCTTTGTTGTTGACTTTTAAAATGTTACCTATCCGAGCCCCTGTGCTCAGGGAGTGGGGCATTCCCTGGAAATCCCTGCCCTGCGCCTGGCCTCCAGAGCCTCCTTAACCGCTGGCGCTGGCGGATGAATAAAGCCAGGCTCCAGGGAGAAGGAGTGAATGCCCCACACAGAAACTCCATAGACGTTTGAAACCCCAAAGGCAAAATTTAAGTCCACTGTGAATGAATAAAATCTAGGAAACCTTGTTTTTACAAAATAAAAATTCTTACTCTTTTTCAATCTCTCAGCATGCTTGTCAAGCAGCACCAAATCTAACTCAAATGAAAAATGACTAAAGTGTTTTATAAAAATGACTAAATTTGATGGTGATGGCTGCACACATCTACTGTTCTAAGTGGTTAATTGGGTGTCTCTGGGGAGTGACAAATTCCATCCAGGGGTCCTAGAAGGCCATCGAATGGAGCATGCTTAGGTGGGCATAAGGCCAGAGAATGAGGGGCTATGAAGACCAGGACTTTTTCAGGGCTAGCCCACCCCACCCCATCCACCAGCAGTCAAGGACAGGGTCAGAAAATTCACTTCCAGAAGCCTTAATGAAGGGGTTAGTAAAGCACTGCATTTGAGATTCAGTTCCTGTGTTTGCTCACACCAATTAATTTGCCTCCAAAAAAATGTTTGCTAAAAAAAATATTATAGAGAATGAGGGAAGGGGGTGACATTGTCCAAAAAGAAATGGACTTGTGCATCCATTTTATAAACAAAAAAATTAAAGGACAATGAAAAAAGATGTAGCTAGAAGCTGTCAGTACAACTCCTGTTTATGAGTCCCTTGAGCTCTTACCCCAAATACTGGTTTGTCATTATGATTTCTGAACTGGCTATGCAAAATTTGTCCCTTCACCACATGCCCTACTTTTTGTTAACTTCGACTCTACGACTTGTGCGTGTTACGCTCAGATGGTGAAAATAATGAGCCAAAGAATAAATTTATTTTTATCAATTTACTAATGAATAAAAATCAATACATTTAAATTAATAAATTTAAAGCAAAAACCAACTTCGACCTGCCCTCATCCTCTCCGTAAGTATTCCTCTAACAATTTCTATGATCATTTGTAGACTTGATTCTATCTTTGTACTAGCTTACCATCCTGAGACAAGCTTCAAACCTATGGGCTAGAATTTCAAAGTCAAGCAAGCTACATCCTACACACACACACAACATAGCCTTTTGACATTTCCCACAGGACCCCCAAACTGATACAAGTCACACACCAACGACTTCTCTGCTTAAGATTCCTAGTCTCTCTCCCAGCCTGGAGAATCCTAAGTAAGAAGAAAGGTCCCTAAGTAATAAGAAAGTAAGTAAGAAAGGTAACAACCCCCTTTGCTCAAGCCTCACCCTGCCCTAACTGCGTTCAGCCACAGTTGAGTCTCCTCTCCTTGCCTCAGGCAAGAAGATGAAGATACACCCCAGAGAGGGCTCAGATGGAAGGAAATCAGAGTGGCAAGGCTTAGAGACCTTTGAAGAAGTGAAGTAAGGAAGCATTCTCCAGTCAGTGGCCTTCTCCCTGTGTTAAATCACTTTCCTCACTTTGGGGCCACTGGGACTTCCAGTGCTTTCCTCAACATATCTCACTTAACTCGTCTAACCTAATGGACTCATTGTCTCTAAATGTTATCTAGATTAGTACCAGCATCTAGATCAGTAGGATCTAGTATCCTGTATTTAGGATACCAGAAAACCCAGTAGGACCAATCAGTGTGTCCCTTCTTTCTCAGCCATTTCTGTGAATCTCTTTCAACTCCCTCAAAACACCAAAAATTTTGTTTTTCCTTAGGAAAAGCCGCCTAATGGGTGAACTATCAAGAGGGGGGAGAAACCTGTGAATGCACTCAATTCTGAAGCACACCCTCCCCTCACAGCAGAACCAAGCACTTTCCAAAATAAGGTGTTTTTTTTTTTTCCAATACTTGACCATTTTGTCTTCCCAGCGGACACCAGAATTAAACTGGGCTAAAGCAGGGAGGGCGCCTAATGTGCACAACCCCCAGACCCGGCCACGAGATGACCTCTGCTAGCTGATGCCAAGCCCAAAGCCCGCCAACGCCAGCTGTCCTTGGGGCTAAGTTCACTCAACTTGCAAATCTAAATGCCTTTCTTTCATCTTTCCTTTCCATTTCTCCCTTGAGGAGAGACAACTGGATCCCTAAGTCTCAGACTGTCCTGTACCTCCAAGACAACACACCACTCATGCCTGGAGAGTGAAACTGGATGAGCTCGTGAGTGCACGTGAGCGCACCTGGGGGGGGGGGGGTAAAGAGGCTGGATCACGTGCTCCAAACTTAGCCAAGAGCAATCTCACTTTTCTACTCCTCTGTACCTGGGCCTGTGATTGAGCTCAGGCCCCTGACAGCAACCTCACCTTTTCCCAGTTGCCCTCCTGAGTCAATGTTCATCAAGTCCCCGCACCCACCCCACCCACCTTCCCCCAACTCACTCTGGTCTGGACAGTAACCTGAGACAGTTCGCACGAGACCATCACCCGCATCAATGCCATCAGCCCCTAGCCATCTTGCCACTGGAACCCCCCCCCCCCAAATCCATCATGGAAAGCCAGAGAACGTCGCCCGCAGTTGATCGGCTATTCCACAGCCCCCTGCACCACCCTACACTTTCAGGCCCGCATCTCCACCCTGCGGCGCGACTCTTACCTGCGCTGGGACCCCGAGGCACCGGGAGCGGGGCTCCGGCGCGGCTCTGGAGGCTGTGCAGCACCGGGGTTTCGAAGGGTCCTGTGGGCCAGGCCGGCGTCAGAGGCGCACCCATGTAAGGCGAGTAAGGACTCGAGTGGTGGTGATGGTGATGGTGGTACGTCCCGTTCAACGGCCGCGCCGCCGACAGCGAGCTGTACTGGTGCTCCCGGCCGCCCATGGCCGCTAGGCTGCCGCCGCTGCCCGCGCCGCCGCTGCCCGCCGCCGCGTAGCCCCCGGGCTCCCGCGCCCCGCCGTTGGCCATGGGCGGGCTGGGCGAGTAGGGAAAGCGCGCCGACGCGTGCGCCGCGGCCGACCCGGCTCCGCCAGGCCCCGCGGCCCCGCCGCCCGCCGCGCCGCCTCCGCCGCCGCCGTACGGGGGACTGTCAGCCGAGGCCTGGGGCCAACCGGGGTGCGAGGCCGCGCCCCCCGCGTGGTTGGTGGGCGCGCCGCCTGCCCCCTGCAGGTAGGGCAGGCCGGGCAGCATGGAACCCACGCGGGTGGTGGGCACGTAGACTGGGGAGCTGGCGGCCGCTGCAGCCGCAGCTGCGGCGGCCGCGGAGTGCACGAAGCCGCTGGGCGCGCCGTCGTACGCGGCTGGGCCCTGGCTGGAGAGGGCGGCGAGGGTCTGGTACATCTCCTCGGGCTGCTCCGGGGCGAAGGGACTCAGCTTGGCGCCCCGGCTGGACCACAGCAACTTGCTGGCGGTGGCGGCCTGGTCGATGTCAGTGAAGAGCAATAGGTCCTCCCAGCTCGACAGAGCGCTCCCGGGGCCCGCGACCCCGGGCGCCGCAGGTCCGTGCGCCGCCCCGAAGGGATGCGACGCGTAGGGGCTGAGCAGCAGCGAGCGGGCCGGGGGTCCCGCCACCGCCTCGCCGTCGTCCTGCGGCGTCCTGCAGAGGCCGGCGGCGCAGGGCCCGCGCTCGGCGCCCCGGGAGCAGGGAGACGACGACGAGGAGATGGGGGAAGGTGGCGTGGAGGGCTCCCGCGCAGGAAAGGGCCCCGAGTCGCTGGCGTCCGCAACCGTGGTCCCGAAGCGCTTCGGCAGACACCAGCCGCCGTCAGTCAAGGCCATCCACCGTCCCGGGCTGCTGCGGTAAACTGACTTCTAGCTCCTGAGAAACAGTGGGGTTGGGAGGGGAAACGGAGACCTTTTAAGATGGGGAGAATGGGGTCCCATCAAGCAAGCCGGCGATCGGGTCCCTCGAAGGATCGGGACACCTCCTCCTTCCCCTCCCCTCCCCGCGCCCTCGCCAGTCCGCGCAGCTCAGGTTCCCGCGCCCTTTCCCGACCCACCCCCTCGACAGCATCCTTCCTCCGCAGGTCCCAGGGGCGGCGGCGAGGCTGCCCCAGGGCGCCCCGGTTACACAAAGGGGAGTGAGCAGCCCCCTGCGGGGCCCCATCGCACGCTGCCCCGCCCCCGCGGGGACCCCCCTCTCCCGGAGCACGGGCTGCGTGCGGGGATGGCCTCCCCCCCCCCCCGGCGTGGGAATCGCGATCGAGGAAGACTTTAACCTGTCCCCGAAAACGAAACCTCAGCTTTTCATTAAAAAATACAAAATCGTTTCCCCAAAGCTTTCCGGACGGGGCGTAAGCAGCTGGAATGCGAGCCCCAGAGATCATGCTGCCCAGCCCTAGGAAAGTGGGGTGTCGGGGGTGGGGTGGGGGGAACAGAGATGGCAGCTCTGAATAGAATTGGCGAGGGAAGCCGGCAGGGGCCGGAGTCTCCCTCCCCGGTGGCTCGGCCGCGGGACGCGCACCTAAGCCACGGGCCGGGTCGGTACGGCACCGGCGCGCGTCGGCCGGGCCACCCGGCGCACCCCGCGGTCATCCGCAGCCGCAGAAAGGCCCGACCGTTCCGGAATCCGACGTAGCGGGGTGGAGCGGAGCGCAAAGCCAGTGGGGGGGGGGGGGAAATGCCAGAGGTTGGGGGGGGCGTGAAGCCACCCCAAAGGGGAGAGCAGGAAGAATGACAGGGAAACTTGGAGGGGGTGGGGAGGCAGCCAAAGGCAGCGGACCGGGCCCCTTTCGGGGGGTGGCTTGTCGAGCTCGCCCCGGTTCAGCGGAGATAACCACGCTCAAATGAATGCCCCCCCACACACACACACAGACCGGGGGGCCGGAGAGCGAGGAAGAAGTTGCTCGGGCGGCCCGACGATCGGCTCCCGCCCCTGGACGCCGAGATAACTCAGAGATAAGGCCGTGCGCAGATAAGCACTTCGGGGAGTGGACGAGGCACCGCCAGTCGGGTCTCCCGGGGAGCCGGGAGCCGCGGCAGCGATCCCGGACAAGCAAGGGGAGAGACACCCTCCAAGCCGGCCGCGGCCGGGAGCGGGCGGGAAAGCCGGAGGCCGAGGGGCCCGGGACGGGTTAGGAGTGCTGGGGAGGGGGGGGGAGGTGGAGAGGGCAAAGGAGGAGGAAGGAGGAAAAAAAAATCGCAGGCAAACCTGGGGCGAGCGCTGTGCGTGGTGAAGGGCCGTGGCGGAGGGCTGGGCGCTCCCGGGCGCGGAGAGAGGCCGCGGGCGCCGGGCGGGAGAGCGCGAGTCCGGGGTCTGCGCTTCACGGCTGGTGAATAAAAAGGAGAGAGGAGGCGCCTCTTACTGCCCTGCCGGAAAACTGCAGCCTGCGCTCCTGATTGGACTCACCGAGCCCTAAACAAACAGCGCTCGCCGAAGGGTGCCAGGCTGTGGGTCGGAACTGCGCGGAGCCAGCAGCTGGGCGCGGAGGTGAAGAGGAGGTGGAGGAGGAGGGGGGGAAGGAGGAGGGAGCGAGGGGAGGAGAGAAAAGAGGGTGGGGAGGGGACTGGCGGGGGAGGGGAGCGCGTCGCCAGAGCAGACAATGAGCGGCCGCGCTGCCTGCGGGCGTGGGCCCCGCGGCTAGCTCCGTGCGGGGTGTGGGATCGAATCCACCCGGGGCGGGGGGTGTGTGTGAAACGTCCAACTCGGGGACGTTCCGGGGAGGGACGAAGGCGACAGGACGCCCACACCCACCCCAGCTGCGGGGCTCGCTCTCGCGCCCCCAGTTGCGCACACGCGCGCGCGCGCACACACACACACACACACACACACACACACACACACACGGGGAGGGAGAGAAGCTGGGGCGCGGTTGCGGAAAGGGGGGCGCCCCCAAAATGTAGAGGAAAAGTGCCTGGCCCGGTTGCCCTTCCCCATTCTTCCCTCCAGGTTCAATGAGTTCTTGGCTTCGAAGTTGGACGTACCCGACCTTAAACTTTACGGAACCCTGTCTCGGGACCCTAAGGGCTCGGGTCACGGGGCCAGTCCGGGGATCGGGGTTCCTACTATCAAAGTAAGAGCCCCCTTCCCCGTCCCCCCCCCCTCCCCGCCGCCTTAACTCTCTCCTGATCTTTAAATACATACTAAATTCCTGGGCAGTTTGAGGAAAGTTCACGATGACACGCCCCAGCAAACCTTTGAGGTCATTAAAACTGGGGGTCCTCCGAGGTGCGCCCATGGCCGCGGCCCCGGGAATGAACTTCTGTCCCGGGACAGGTCGGGAGTTTTGTGGTTTGCGATTGAGCTTTGCTTTGCCTCCACTGCAGGTTAAGACCTTGGAAAGCGGAGGGAAGGGGGTTCCTTTCCCCGACCCAGCGCGAAAGACCGTGTCCCAACCCCCACTCTCCCGCACACACCCCTCTTCTCTCTCCAAACGATGAGCACAACTGTGTACAAACTGATACGGTCTACAGCGGGCCAAGGCACTGGAAATGAACATCGCCGGGTTATCAGCGCCGATCTGTCAGCAGAGAGGCGCGCGCGGCTCGTCCGCCACAGGAGCTGTGATATATTGTCTCGCTCCCTTTCGCTCACAAAAAGGATTTCTTCCGACAGGCGTGAACCCAGAAGGCTGCCCAGAGAAGATTTCACTAGGACAGGAAGAGCTAGCTTTGAAATTGGATTGTAACACTTTTCTTCCCCAGGTAAATCGAAGTCAATTGAGGGTTCTAAACACCCGTCTTCCTGAAAGCATTTGCTACTCTTGTTTTTGCTACTTTTTTTAAATGTGTGTGTGTGTGTGTGTGTGTGTGTGTGTGTGTTGGGGGGGGGGTGTTGATGTATGTGTGTGTCTTTCTAGATGGATTAGGGAGAAGGACCTAAACAGATCTGAACAAGGAAGGGTGGCTACATTGTAAACTGATTTCCAGGGAAGAGAGACCTCGTGGCAAAGGTGTGTTAACTGGCAATCCAGCCGGGAGGGTCGCCCCCCAGGCAAGAAGGGGAGCCCCCGAGGGGAGAAGGCTTGGCCTTGCCGGGGAGGGGGGAACGGAATTCAGGAACTTGGCAGGAATTTTTTTTCTTTTTCGTACTTCGTTGTAAATTGCTGTTAAACACTTCTGAATTTTAAATTGCTACTGAATGGGTCCATAAACCGTGCTCGTCCAATTTAGTCATTTTTTTTTTAGTATCACATTCCCCTTTTCACCCTTCCTCCCCCACCCCCCAACCACTGCGGGGGACTCTCAACTTCTACGCTGCATTTTCCCGAAAGGCTGAAAGGAGGAAAACTCTGGAATGGAGACACTAGAGACTGGAGCCGGATCCAGAGGTTTTAAATTTTAACCTGGGTTCGCTCGATCGAAATGCCACAACCAGAAGAGGTAGCTGCAGTTGGCCCGCCCTGCAATTCCCACCCTGACTTCAAATGTCTTGCTTATTTTGGGGAGGGTGGGGAAGGGGGTGATTTGGTAAATTATGGCCACATTGTTAAGTGGACTGAATTCCCCAAGCTCATTCGTAAGCAGTCACGTTCTGGGTTGTGTGTATTTCCTTTTCTTTCAGTCCAGTTGGTTGGAAATGTTTCTTGATTTTGCTACAAAAAAGAAAAAAATTAGAAGTTTGTATTCGCTAGAGGAATTAAAAATAAGAATAATAAATAACGCTGATTAAGTGTGTGTCCAGGCTGTGTTCGGCCTTTAAACTTCAGCCCTTGGAAGATCGAGCCCCGGCGGGAGCTTGCTTTCAGTCCTGCGGGTGTGTGTGTGTGTGTGTGTGTGTGTGTAATATTTTTTTCAAATACGAGGGTGTACGAGTGACTTTCCTGAGTCAACCCCTCGCCCGCACTGGCCTGCCTTTCTCGACGCTGGACAGTCGCTTTGCCAGGGCCCACTGACCCTAGCGCCGCTGGGACAGAGGTGAGCGACTGGGTCGACAGCACTCGGGCTCTATGGGTTGGGCAAGGGACCCCCTCATTTTACCCTGCAGACTCTCAACTCACTGTGACAGTGCCCCAAAACGAAATAGGTCAACGCCCCTGTCCAGTGCCACACATTGTACTTTCTATTTTATATTTATTTTTAGATTGTTTTTTTGTCCCCACTAAATGTGGCGATGGAGAAACGTTGTTCTTGTTAGCTAAGTTAGAATAAAACAAAACTGTTTCACATGTACCTTTAATTAGAACAGAAATCAGGCTGCCTATGCCTCCGATCTGCTTGGGTCCGACTCGTGGACTCTGGCCTGGGGGGGCCGACACCCCCAAGAGACAGCGGCAAGTTGTTGTTGTTGTTGTTTAAAACACCCCCCTGGTCCCTAGGCCCTGCGCTTCCTCTGCGCTCTTGGCTGGCTCACAAGCTAGCAGGTCTGGGGTGCTAAGGAGAGAGACACCCCCCAAACTAGGGGGAAAACAGAGCTGGATTAGAACACCCCCCCATCGAGATCAGGGCAGACAGGCTCTTAGGATCTCCCTACTTTTTTCCCCTTTGTGTTTTCTTTTTTCTTCTTTCAATTCTCTTTGTTTTCATGTCCTTTTCACACACACACACACCCCTGACCCCGCTCCCCGTCCCGCTCCTCTTCTGGGAATGGCTAATCTTGAACGAAACCTTTTTTCTCTGGATTTATTGAGACCCGGGGAGCGGTCCCACAGAAGGCGCTGTCCCCCCTCACCCTCGCAGAGGGTGGTTCCGGGGCGCGGCCTGTCCCCAGGGCTGATTGATTTGGTCCGCACCACCCCACGATTCGAATCCAGCCGGGACCCAGCAGCCAATTGGGCGAGGGGCGGGGGCTCCGCTGTCCAAACGGAAGGGGTACCGGGGAACTCGGTGCGGTGGGCGCTTCCGGAGGCGCACAAACGCCAGTCACCGCACACCTTTACCCCCACGTCCCCACCCCGCAACCGAACAGCATTGTATTGTCACCGTCGTTTCCCAAGGAACCATTTCTGGCGTAAAACGTAGTTGTAAGTTTCGAACGTTGCTTTAAAGAACAGATTTATGAGGCCTTCTCCCTTATACCATATTTCTTCCTGTCTCGAAGTCTCTTTTACCCAAGGACACGAGGTTGCTTTGGAGTCTCCAAGTCACTCCAAAGGTCCCAGCTCAAGAGTGGGGTCTGGGAGACGCGTTCCCCCGCGCAGCCAATGCGAGCAACCAGAATGCTGACTCGCCGGCCTGAACCTTCCTTCCTTCCTTCCTTCCTTCCTCCTTTTCTTTTTCTTCCTTTTTCTTTTTCCTTCCTTTCCCCTTCATTCCTCCTTTCCTTCTCTCCCGCCTTTTCTGTTTTCCTTTCCTGTCTTTCCTTCCCCTCCTCCCTTTCCATTTTTAATTCTCAGAAGAGCAAAAACACGGCTCTAGAAAAGTCAGGTGTTGGCGGGAGCGCGAGATGGCCCGGGGCGGCCCCGCAGCCTCCCGCACCGCACGAAAGGTCACCGCGGGGGCCTCGCCGGGCGCGTTGTTTGGGAGACTTCACGCACCGCGTCCGCTGCGGGTGAATCGGGGCGGCCACGCGGGGCGCCCCCAGCCCACCCTCATCCATTAGCCACCTTTCCCCCCCCCCATTCTTCTTTCCTCTCTCTCCTTGAAGCTTGTTATCTGGGCCACCCATTGACCGACGAAAGGTTTCCCCTCCCCGCGTCTCCCACGGCCGCTTTAAACCAAATAAATCGAGCAATTAAGGGCCGAGATGCCTGTGGATAGATCGGAAGGTGTCTTTTCAGGCATCACTTGGAGAAGCGAACGAGCAGCCTGGCGGCTCTCTAATCCCGATAAAGACATTCCCCGCCGGCGCCGGCCTCCCTCCTCCCCGGCCTCCCTCCCCCCCGGCCTCCCTCCTCCCCGGCCTTCCCCCCCTCCCCAGGCCTGCGCCCCCACATCCCGAGGCCGCCTGCAGCGGCTCCTGGGAATCTCCCTCAAGCTGGGGGTGAGGGGACCCTGAAAACACAATTGGGGACCCGTCAAGGTCCCGGCCTTCCCTGCTTTGGGGAGGGGGGAGGGGGAGTGGACATTGGGGGTCCCCGGGAGCTGTGTCACTCCAGGTCTGAGCTCAGAGACAAACGTGCCAGGCCTGCACTTGGCCAGGCGGCCGCCAGCCCACTCAATCAAGGCCAGAGGGGCCTTTGGATTGTTTTCTAATACTAGGTAGTAAACTAAGCACAACCATTCCCCACACACACGCCAGCCCCCTTCCCTCCCCGCGGTTCCACCGAAGGCCACAGGGCTCCCCACTGTCTTCTCGCAGGGGTCGGGAGCCCGACCTTCCTTGGAGCCCCTGGCAGAACGCGGTGGTGGATCCTTGTGGTGGAAGGGTGTGGACCCGAACGAACTAACCGTGTGCGGGTGGGAGGCATGGCTCCAATCCCTCAGTCATCCCCTACGTGGGTTCGGTGGTGAAGTGGGGGTATTTATTATCATTATTAATTACGACTGGCATCACTACACAAACCTGGGGCTGCCTGCTGGACGGAGACCCCGCTCCTGGGGGCATGGGGGGGGGGGTGCGATCTTCCCTCTGCACAGGGCTGATCAGAGGATGGAAAATCCAGTTTCCCCGATTTCCTAGTCAAAAGGGCCTAGGGAGTCAAGGCCAGGGTTTTTCTCTTCCCCTGCCTATTCCGCAGGAAATTCAGTATCCTTTCTACCTCTTTGAAATAGACCAAGAAGCTGGGGGAGGAGAGAGGTGCGGGTGGACACGTCCCCCCCCCCCAGGTCCCCCTTGGTGGGTGGGTCTCACGCTTCTGCCCTCTGTTCATTTGCTCTTTGGCAAATGTTGGGAGACAGGGCTCTCAATTCCAGAAGGCACTGCCAAGAACCGTCTGACACCTTATGCTAGGACAGGAAGTTCAAGACACCCCTCTTTTCGCATCCCCAAGTAAAGCCAGAATCATCCACCTTAATCTAATCTTCACCTCTAACCTAGCCTCTGGGGATGGGAACAATTAGAAGAAACAGAATCACCGCTGCTCCTAAGAAGGTGAAAGAGGGTTTTCAGAGCCCTCGAAGAACCTGGTGTGTGTGTGGGGGGGGGGGGGGGGGATTGCTGGTATCACTGGATATAAAGAGACATGGTAATTCTGGGCCAGGGTCCAGATAGCACAGTCCCAAATCTGTGTCAGCTCAGAGACCTTCCTCCTCTGGCTGTACAAGCACTGCTTGCTTTTGCTTTCTCAAGAAACACAGGCCAGGGTTGCTCAAGGGAAGGAAGCTAGAAAAATGAAGAGACTGGGCTCTGAGAGATAGGCTGTTACTCACGTCCCTCCTGGAGTCTATGAAAGCAGGGAGGTGAGTGGTGCCTATGACATTTTGAAACACACTATATTGGGCCCGCAGAAATATGACCTCTCCATCCAGCTATGCTGCAACTATGCAGAGAATGAGGACCCAGGGATTGTGCACCATGGGGCAGCCCTCCACATCTTGCCACTTGCTGGTACCATGTGTACTAAGTGCACAGAGAAGAAACAGAAGGCAGCTCCGTGTGTGTGAAGTGTTTACAGTCTAGAAGGTTAGCACCTCTGCAAAGCCGGTTAGGCAAAATCCCACAGACAGCTTCCCACAGGGAAGGAGCCTTTTTACTTTCTCTAGAGAAGTATTCAGTTCTAATTCAACGCTACCCTGGGCAGGATAAGATGGGAGTCATGGCACCTCGTGACTCTAGGCCACCTTGCCTGAGTTTCAGTCCTGATGCCAGCAGTTTCCTCATCTGTAACGGGAGATGATGGGATTATCTCCTTTGTGGGATTGTTGGGAGATGAAAAAGATTTTATGGATCAGACCTAGTGGTACAGGCCTGTAATCCCATATACTCAGGATGTAGAGATTGAGAGACTTAAGAATTAAGGCTAGCCCAGGCAAAAAGTTAATAAGAAAGACCTTATCTCAGTCAACAAACTGGGTCTATTACACATTTGTAATCCCATTTACTCTGGAGGCTTGGGTAGGAAGGAAGATAGAAATCAAAGCAGGTCCCAGACACAATTTAAGAGAACTTATCTGGAAAAAAAAAACTAAAACAGAAAGATCTGGGCACTTGGCTCAAGTGGTAGAGAACCCGCTTGGCAAGGGTGAGGCCCTCAAGTTCAAAACTCAGCAGAACAAAAAAGAAAAAATATTTCTTGGATATCATTTGCTAATAGTACTTGGCACACAGTAAGAACTCCATACATGTAAGCTGTTACTACTAATAGTCTTGCCCATATTATATCGAATCTGTTTGTTAGATGAACTGTCTCGAGTTAGATGCATTTCTAAGAGAAAAAAATTAGCTAAATGCATTTCCAAAACAAACAAACAAAAAACTTCCTATAGCATCTATTTGTCTTTGGGAGGCTTCATGCCTTCTCTCTGTGTCAGTAGAGAGAGGACATTTTATTTGTTTGTTTTTGGATCTTTCACTCTAGCTTGTTTTTTGGGTTTGGTTTGTTTTTGGTTGATTGTGGGGCTTGAACTCTGGGCTTGGGCGCTGTCCCTGTGCTCTTCAGCTCACAGCGCTACTTCTGCTTTTCTAGTGGTTTATTGGAGATAGGAGTCTCAAGGACGTTCCTGCCCAGGCTGGCTTTGAACCGTTATCCTCAGATCTCAGCCTCCTGAGTAGCTAGGATTACAGGCGTGAGCCACCGGTGCCCAATTTTGGCTTGGCTTTTTCTTTTCTTTGTTTTCCTCAAGATCCAGACTCAAATTCAGTACCTGAAGCTTTCACTCATTGGCTGGTACTCTACTAACCAAGCCACACCTCCAACCCCACTTTTTTTTTTCCATTCAAGGATGGTGTTCTACCACTTGAGCCACAGCTTCACTTCTAGCTTTTTGCTGGTTAGAGGTAAAGGTCCCATACACTTTTCTGCCCTGGCTGGCTTGGAACCATGATCCTCAGATCTTAGGCTCCTGTGTGGCTAAGATTACAGGTATGAGCCACTGGTGCCCTGCTCAATAAGAAGTTTATTTATTGCATTATGGTTGGAAAGAGGGGAAGAGGGAGACAGACTTGGAACCTTTACTTGCATTTGGTACCTTTGAAAAGGAGACATTCCTTCATGTTCCCCTTGAAGATACCAGCAGCAGACCCCAGGGTCTTCTACAAGATAGAGATAATAACCTTGAGGCTTCTCCTTGTTCAAGGAAGATCCCAGTGTCCTGCAGTCATCATCTCCACAAACTCCTTTCTGCCAGTAGACAGGAGAGAATTCACAGCCAGCCAATTAAGGAGGGGCAGCCTTCACTTAATGGGAGAGGGGCAAAAAAAAGAACCAATTAAATTGACCTGATCATCTAACTTTACACTACTCTTATGTTTTTTTAATCTTTCAATTTGTTATTGCTATGCATGAAGGAGACTTACTCCACTTTAATCACTTTTCTCTCTTTCTTTCTTTTTGGAAGGTACTAATGGAAACAGACCAGAGCCTCACAAGTGCTATGCAAATGGTTTACCACTGAGCCTGCCCTCAGTCCTTGCAAGTATTATTGATACAGAAAATTCTACTTTTTTTTTTTTTTTGTCAGTCGTGGGGTCTGCACTCTGGGCCTGGGCGCTGTCCCTCAGCTCTTCAGCTCAAGGCTAGCGCTCTACCACTTGAGCTACAGCGCCACTTCCGGCCTTTTCTGCTTCTGTGGTGCTGAGGAATCAAACTCAAGGCCTCATGCAAGCAAGGCAAGCACTCTACCACTGAGCCACCTTCCCAGCCCCAGAAAATTCTACTTTTTAAATCCTTTTTCCTCTCTTCCTCCTCCTCTTCCTTTGACTCTTTCTTCTAAAACAAGATCTAGCTAGGTGCTGGTGGCTTATGTTTGTAATCCTGGCTACTCAGGAGACTGAGATTTGAGGAACATATATATATATATATATATATATATATATATATATATATATATATATACATACATACATACATACATATATATATATTTGTGTATATGTGTATACTATATATTCATTGTTGAATAAATATTTTAAAAAGAAACCTGTGGAATATAACAAAGAATACTGTTCTTTAGATTCAGTGACAGAAGAAAAGATTTGTTTTGCAGAAGACAAAGTCTGGAAGGAACATGAAAGTCTTCCCTGGGTAGCAGAAGCTCCTGCCCAGAGCCTAGTCTCTGGTCTTTGGCAGTCCTGATTGCCTCTATTGCTCCTGCCTTTGATTTACTGAGTGCGGTCATTCCTCTGCTCTTTACTTTCACAATCACACTTTCAAACCTGATAAAGTTCAAGACCCTGAGTACTTGTAGCTCCCCCAGATTTACAGTCCTTCTGCCCCCCTCCACCCTAGGCGGCTGGAGGCTGATTGAATCCTCATGGACTGAAGCCATTGAGCATCAGCAGAGCTGGCTGTCCAAGAGAATGGGACCCAGAGGGACAGAGAATGTGAGCCCTTCATCAATCTGCTACCCAGGGCAAACTACAGGACCTTCTTCCTCCTCAACAGAGATGGTAAACATTCACTTACTTTGCTTTTAACTGACTGTGGGCTGCTGAGAGAATGTATCTTGCAACTTGTGTGTGTGTGAGTGTATGCCTCTGTATATGTTTGTACTGGGGTTTGAACTCAGGACCTGGGAGCTGCCCCTTAGCTTTTCCACTCTAGGCTGGTGCTCTGCTACTTCCAGGTTTTTCCTGGTTAATTGGAGATAAGAGTGTCATGGACTTTCCTGCCTAGATTAGCTTCAAATCTTGATTCTCAGATCTTAACCTCCTGAGTAGCTAGTGTTACAGTAATGAACCACAGGGCTAATCTGCAATACTTAGATCTGGATAGAATGGGGTACAAAATCCTCTACAATATATTTGAGTGCTGGATTTTCTGGACTCTACTAAGCAGCCTTAGGATCAAGGACAGGATCCTTAACCTCTTGGTGTCTCAGTTGCTTCGTCCATAAAATGGCAGAAATATTACTTTCCACAAGCATTAATCACAAACTAATGAGTTGGGTCTTGCTTGCATGCCTTCTGCCCAGGGCTCCTGGACAGCCATGTATGATGTCTGGTCCGGCTCTTGGGCTTCTGTCAGGTAGAAACACAAACTTAGACATTAATCTAAATACAACAGCAGCAGAGCAAAGAAAAGGAATGATTCATTTCCCAAGGTCCAAGTTTCACTTATTCTTTGCTTTTAAATACAAGTCGACAAAACTACAGAACCTGGACCACAGGCAATTATCAAGGCGGGGCAACCTTATTCTCAATACGAATGGATACCATGTGCCAATTTCTTATTTACTAGAGAAGTCATTCTTTTACATGAACTAGTGTTTTCATTTATCTTGAGCTAGGTTGTGGGATAGCTCAGTGATAAAACACATGATTCACAAGCTTTAGGTACTGGCTTCAATCCCCTGGCACTACAGATTAAAAGAAAACTTTTTTTCTTATTAAGATAAACATATTAGCAGTTTAAGAAGGTCTTTTTAAAGAGAAAATCCCTGCTTAAGGCTATAAATTAAAGCTGGATGCTAGAACTCTTGCCTGCAATCCTAGCTACTCAGGAGGCTGAGATCTAAGGATCATGGTTCCAAAGCCAGCCTGGGCAAAAAAGCTCATGAGATACTTATCTCTAATTAGCTACCAAAACAGCTGGAAATGGAGCTGTGGCTCAAGTGGCAGAGTGCTAGCCTTGAGCAAAGAAAGGTCAAGGAGATACAGCCAAATCACCAGTAGTTCAAATATATAATCTCAGCTGTTTGGAGGCTGAGATCTGAGGATCACAGTTTCAAAGCCAGCCTGGCAGGAAAGTTTGTGTGAGACTCATCTCCAATAAACTACCAAACAGCTCAAAATAGAAATGTTGCTAAAGTGGTAGCAAAAAAGCTTAGGGAACAGTTTCCAGGTCCTGAATTCAAGACTCAGGGCCAGCACAAGAAAGATGGAAAAAAAGGTATAATCCTTTAATACTTATCTCCTAAAGAAAGCTAAATTATCATAATATCAAATGTTCCTCAATATTGCCTTGTTAGAAGCTATTTTTCCCTTTTACCTATCTAGTCAGAATATTTCATGGAGTTGCTTTTTTCTGACCCTAGTAATACTCACCTCTGTTGAAGTGACTAAAGACACATGCTTAATGGATATCAAATAACTCCCCTTGAGACAGATTACTACCCTGTTTATAATACCACAAATTAAAGGCATGCAATTATCCAACAAAAACAGTATGGATATTACACCATTTTAAAAGACTACCTCATAGCTGATGCCCAGCAAAATCCAGCCAAAAACCACAGTGTCGATCCACAAATAAAGCTGTCAGCCTTTACATTCAAAGACATCTCTCTGTCAAGAACTGGGCATGCTTCCATGCTAGGGGCTGCAGTGGAAGAGCTGGTTAATGCCTGGTAACCAGCAACAGAAGCTGACCTCAGCCCAAGATGCTACACTCAGATTCTAGCATGCAAGTGCAAAGCCTGGAAGTCTAAGTTCAAATCCCAGCAGTGTAGCCCAGTTTCTGCCAGATAGATGCCCTTAGCAAATCCTTTCACAAGAATGAATATTCATATAGTAGCTCATGCCTGTAATCTTAGCTACTCAGGAGGCTGAGATCTAAAGATCCTGATTTAGAGCCAGCCCAGTCAGGAAAGTTCATGAGACTTTGATCTTCAATTTACCAGCAAAAAGCTGGAAGTAGATCTGTGACTCAAGTGATAAAGTGGTCACTTTAAGCAAAAAATGTAAGGAACAGTGTCCTGGCCCTGAGTTCAAGTCCCAGTACCACCACAACAACATTTTTTTTTAAATTATAAAGGCAGGCTGCTTGGGATGATTGACAGCCAAAAGCATGAATTTCTTGAGGGGAAGAGACATGAGGGGACAAGGGAAGACATGCAGGGCTCAAAGAAGTGAGGTTAAAATGTGATCAAAGGCACAAAGAAGCACTGTGGTGCACTCCTTTAATCCCAGCTATTCAGTAAGCAGAGACAAGATGATCATGGGTAGAGGCTAGCCCTAGAAAAACTTTGAAAGCCCATCTCAAAAATAAATAGAAGCCTGGCTCAAGTGGTAGATTTGCCTAGCAAGCTTGAAGCCCACTAATTCCCAGCACTGAGGGATAGGGGAGAGAGGAGGGGGAAGACATGGGAAAAGCCCTATGAGTATCAATATTTCCCACTGAGATTTTTTTTTGGGGTCCGGTCGTGGGGCCTGAACTCTGGGCCTGGGCGCTGTTCCTCAGCTCTTCAGCTCAAGGCTAGCGCTCTACCACTTGAGTCACAGCGCCACTTCCGGCTTTTTTCTTTTTGCTTATGTGGTGCTGAGGAATCGAACCCAGGGCCTCAGGCATGCAAGGCAAGTGCTCTACCACTGAGCCAACTTCCCAGCCCCCACTGAGAATTTTTTAAGACTATAAACTCACCCTGTCTGTCTATAGCTCACAGTTCAAATAGATTTTTATTTGTTTTGGTATTGGTACTGAGGCTTGGACTTATGGCCTGGACATTGTCTCTGAGCTTTTTCATTCTTACCACTTGAATCACAGCTCTACTTCCAGCTTTTTGGCCGTTAATTGGAGATAAGAGTCTCATGAACTTTCAGTCCAAACGGACTTCAAATGGCAATCCCCAGATCTTAACCCCCAGAGTATCAGGGATTACAAGCCTGAGCCACTGATGCCTGATAAGACAGGGGAGGGGGCTTTTGCCTCTTCTGTTCACTACTTTCCCTATGCTCTGGCACACAGTATGCCTGCCAAACAGATTCAAGAAACGAATGGCACTGGATGATACATAGAGCTCCTCCCATAAGCTCCTCTGAGGCAGAGACTATGCTGTTACCCTACTATGGGTGCCAGAAGCAGAACTGGGTAGATTCCCAGGACTCAAATGCTGATGGGATTTGGAGGTGGCACTGTGGAGAGGTAATTAGAATCAGATGAGATCTTGAGGGCAGGGCCCTAGATGGCATTACTGCAGAGGAAAAGTAACCCAAGTCTGCCTCACCATGTGAAATTTGCTACACACTCTCCCCAGATACCAGCACCATGAACTTGGACTTCATAACCTCCAGAACCATGAGCCAAATAACCTTCTGTTCTTAATAAGCCACCCCAGTCTCAGGCATCTTCTCATAGCAACAGAAAATGGACTAAGACACATGTGACAGTGATTCTCATGTACCAGGGTCTCTTGCTGAGCACAGTAACTGATGGCCAAATTCCAAGAGGTTGTTGATTACTTTCATTTATAATCCTGGTCAGTTATCTGCACCAGAGCCTGGCCATGTCTTGCCTGGACCGTTTGCAGGCCTCTTAGGAAGCAGGAATTTGCATGCTGAGCCTTGGAATTGGAAAACCCTACCTAGCACTCCTCAGACTCTAGTTACTAGTCTACCTTATCTTCTTTCCAATCCTCCTTCCTTATATCACTCCTGTCTCCTGTGCCTCAAGCTCGGCCAGTTCACCATGTACCTGTGGCTCCCCCCCCCCCCCCCCCGTCTATCCACTCCCCCTTTGAGGTTCTTTTCCTTCAGGAAGTTTCATCACATCTGTCTCCTTCATGAATCAGCTCCTCTTTACCAGGGCACTAGTACCCATCCATCCAGACTCCAGGAAGGACATAATCCCCATGTGCACAAGGTCTTCATTGCTCTGAGTTGCATGTCTGAGCATCTCTCATTCTTTTTAATTTTGTATTGTTATCATACAGGTGATGTACAGAGAGGTTACAGTTATATGTCAGCTAAAAAGTTCATTTATTTTTGGACAATGTCACCCTTTCCCTCCCACTCCCTCTCTCTCTCTCATTCATTTTTTGAAATTTATTTATTTATTTTTGGCCAGGCACCAGTGGCTCACACCTGAAATCCTAACTACTCAAGAGGCTGAGATCTGAGGATCACTGTTCAAAGCCAGTCCCAGATGAAAAGTCACTGTGAGACTCATATCTCCAATTAACCAGCAGAAAACTGGAAGTGGAGCTGTGGCTTAAAGTGGCAGAGCACTAGCCTTAAGCAAAAGAGCTCAAGGATAGTGCCCAGGCCCTGACTTCAAGCCCTACAATCAACAAATAAATAATAAATAAATAAGTAACATTTCTAGTCAAGTTAGTTGAGAGTTGTTCATTCTTTCGTGTGTGTGTATGTGTGTGTGAGTGTGTGTGTGTGTGTGTGTGTGTGTGTGTGTGTGTGTGTGTGTGTGTATGTGTGCATGTACATGCACATGCTGGTCCTATGGTCCTGGGGCTTCTTTTACTCAAGACTAGCACTCTGTCACAGGACTACTTCCTGCCTTTTCTCCTTATGTGGTACTGAAGAATCAAACCCAGGGCATCATGCATGCGAGGCAAGCACTCTACCACCAAGCCACATTCCTAGCCCGACTTGTTCATTTTTTGTCAAAGTGGTTATAAATCAGCAATAAATCCCAACATCTGTGGCTTTGATTTCTCTATTACTCTGCTCTGTTATCCCAAAGGTTTTTATTTTAAATGCTTAGTTAATGCTAGCAACTTCTTAGCTAATGAACTGGGAAGTATAGAAGTATAATTTTACCTACAGTTCTTTCAATTAATCACTTATTTTTTATTGTCTAGGTAATGTACAGAGAGGTTACAGTAACATAGTAAGATAATGAGTACATTTCTTGTCATATTTCACCTTATATTTTTATATATTTGTGGCACACACTGCTCTTTGGCCCTCAGTATTGCTTCTTATTTTCTTCTATAGCAATAAGCATTTTGCCTATGTACAGAGACCCCATTAAAGAATTTCCCAGAATTTCTTGCATTTCCAGGGGTTGCTGAGAGACTAGGTTCTAGACAAGGGCTGTGAGATCTAAGTACAGCATCTGGATCCAGCCCTTAAAAGTAAAGGAAAGGGGCTGGGAAGGTGGCTCAGTTTGGAGAGTGCTTGCCTTGCATGCATGAGGCCCTGGGTTTGATTCCTCAGTACCATGTAAGCAGAAAAAGCCAGACTGGCACTGTGGTTCAAGTGGTAGAGTGGTAGCCTTGATTTGAAGAGCTGAGGGACAGTGCCCACGACCGATTCCCCGCCCCCCAAGAAAAGTAAAGGAACATAATTATTCGACACACTTTTCTCACATTTCTGGCTGGAATTTTGATATGAGGGTCAGCACTGGAGTAGTCATATTGTTCTGAGAGGAGACAAAAATACGTTGCACAGAAACAGCAGAGCAGATGATTGTGGTTGGAGACACTGTCAAGCCTTAGACAGGTCACTTGAACAATTTCGATGCTACTTCTCAAGCAACAGGCTGAAACTATTTTCTAATGTGCATGTATATAAACACGGAATGTCTGAGAAATATGTGGGTGGGGGTGTCTCCTAGATACTGCTAAACGAGGACCAATGTGGCCATCATCCCGCTTAAGAAATAAACTATTCTCTACATTTTTATCTCCCAAATACCTCTCTGGATGCCCCTCCCCCTTCTTGCTTTGCCCACAGCCAGTAGCAATCAATACCATGGTCTCCCTCACTACCTCCTCCTAGATGGCTATGAAGTCTGGTGAGCAGCATTTGGCCAAGGGCCCTGGACATGTCTGCATTTATTATGTGTTTCTGGTGATGGAACTGGCAATATTACTGTGGTCTTTGAGGGTGGGTCTACCCTTCAGTTCAAGACTCAGAACTCCCTGACTCTCTAGAGAGAGCACTTCCAGCTCTGCAGTCCTTGGTGTCCAGTACCCAGTTGGGTACCTACTCCTGGCTTCTCTTCTCACATAAGCAACAGAAACCAATTCAGAAGCTACAGCCAACCATCAGTTAGAAGTAGGAGGCTGAAGAAGCCAGTGCTGGGGATGTGGCTTAGTGGTAGAGTGCTTGCCTAGCACGCATGAAGCCCTGAGTTTAGTAGCACATAAACAGAAAAGGCCTGAAGTGGCACTGTGGCTCAAGTTGTAGGGTGCTAGCCTTGAGCAAAAGAAGCTCAGGGACAGTGCCCAGGCTCTGAGTTCAAGCCCCAGGACTGTCCAGGGAGGTGGGGGGAGCTGAAGAAGCCAGTCTTTTTTTTTTTTTCTTTTTGCTTATGTGGTGCTGAGGAATCGAACCCAGGGCCTCAGGCATGCAAGGCAAGCGCTCTACCACTGAGCCACCTTCCCAGCCCCATGAAGCCAGTCTTTCCTGTAATGGCAGAGCTGAGGCATGGCTTTAGTGGTAAATGGCAAATCCGTGACCCTGAGTTCATACCTAGTACCACTAGAAAAAGAAAATCTCATGATGGTCTAAGACATGATTGATTCCCTCTTTTCTCTCTTTCATTGTTTTCTGTTTTCAGAACTTCCAAAGTGTGTATAAGGGGATTACAATTTAACAAGTCTATTTAAGTGTCTGGTACTTTCTGTTCAGAGTCACCCCTTCCATCATACGCTCCCATCCTAGCTTCCCTTCCCCCCAACTTCCTCCTCAAGGAGAAGATATTGAGAAGGTAATCCATACTGATAACTTTACATAGTATCTCTATGTGATTTTAAATAGTCTTTTTATAAACATGATCATTTTTCATCCTAGTACAACTCAGAAAGGTGACTAATTTCATTGGAGCCCTACCCAGTCTCTCTGTCTCTCTCTCCTTCTTTCCTTCCTTCCTTCCTTCCTTCCTTCCTTCGTTCCTTCCTTCCTTTCTTTCTCCCTCCCTCTCCCCTCTCTCTCTTTGTGTACTTGTATCATTCCTTTATTTTTTGTTTAGGTCTCGATTCTGCATGTGTGAGAGAACATGTGGTATTTGACTTTCTCATTCTGGCTTATTGTAGTTAACATTATGATCTCAAGTTACATCCATTGTCCTACAAATGACATTTTCATTCTTGTTTATGACTGAATAATACTCCACACACATATTATATCGCATCACACACACATATCATACCACGTTACATTACGCATTCATTCATAGGTTGTTGGGCACCTAGGCTGATTATATAACTTATTATGAATATTGCTTCTGTAAAAGTGAATGTACAGGTGTCTGTAGTATGCTGACTGATTTTTTTGCCATGGTATAGCCTCCGTACTGATTTCCATAGTGGCTGCATTAATTTACATTTCCACCAACAGTATATAAGCATTCCTTTTTCTTTGCATCCTTTCCAGCCTTTTTTGTTGTTGTTTTCTATCTTTTTTCTTATTTTCTTTACGTAGTTGTACAAAGGGGTTTCAATTCACCATGACAATTTATGATTACACTGTATCCTGATTATTGCCAGCCTTTCATTCTCCCCCATCCCTTAATCCCTTACCCACCTCCAAGTTGTCTGGCTCCATTTCTCACAGATGAACATTGAATGTTATGACTGTATTCCTTTATCCTTCCTCTCTCCACTGACCCTCCCCTCAAATACTCATGCCAGCTTCCACATCTAGTCTCTTTCTGACAAATTCACGAGTGATTTTTTTGGGGGGGTCAGTCGTGGGGCTTGAACTCTGGGACAGCTCAAGGCGAGCGCTCTACCATTTGAGCTACAGTGCCCTTCCAGTTTTTCTGGTGGATTATTGGAGATAAGAGTCTCATGGAGTTTCTTGCACGGGCTGACTTTGAACCACCATCTTCAGATCTCAGCCTCCTGAGTAGCTAGGATTACAGGTGTGAGCCACTAGCGCCCAGCTTACACCAATGATTTATCAACAGCAAATATGCACACACATGCACACACATACATATTGTATAGAAGTGTACATGTGTGTACACACATACATTCATACATATGGTATAGGGTTGCTAGTCATGGTAGTGTTCTAATAAATATGGAAACATGGTTGTGAGAGGAAGTAGAGGTTGTTTCTTTAAGCCTTTGTTCACAGCATTTGGTCACAAATTTGTTTGACTTTTTTTGTTTGCTTGCTTGCTTGTTTTTTTTTTTTGGGGGGGGGGGTTCCAGTTGTGGAGCCTGAACTCTGGGCCTGGGTACTGTCCCTCAGCTCTTCAGCTCAAGGCTAGCACTCTACCACTTGAGCCACAGCGCCACTTCCGGCTTTTTTTTTCTGCTTGTGTGATGCTGAGGAATCGAACCCAGGGCCTCATGTATGCAAGGCAAGCGCTCTGCCACCTTCCCAGCCCTTGTTTGACTTTTGTTTCTGTTTAGAGTTGCTGCATTTCATAGGTTGATTCATTAACATTGAATACACAGCCAAAAAAATTGTAATCTATGTAACACGTGTTTCCTTTCGTAAATGCTATAGTTTTTTGTTTGTTTTTTGTGGGTCGTGGGGCTTGAACTCTGGGCTTGGGCTCTGTCCCTGTGTACTTCAGCTCAAGGCAAGCGCTCTACCACTTGAGCCTCAGCGCCACTATAACACGTGTTTCCTAAGTAAAGAACATCACAGACAAGACTTCCATACCACACTGGGGGCCATCTCAAATGTCAAAATTACCAACAAATATAGACTGTGATAGACAATTTGCTCCAGGAAAGTTAGAATGAACTTGTGACTTTAAATGAGCATCATTATTCCACAATACTGTGAACTTCCAGAAATTGTGTAATCACTTAATCACAATAAAAAAAAAAAAAGAACCTCGGGGAAGGTAGGGAGGGAAGGGATGATAGGGGGAAAACAATGGAGTGGGTAACAATGTTCACAAGAAAGTGTACTCATTACCTCACTCATGTAACTGTAACCCTCTGTATAGTATCTTTACAATAAAAAAAAAATTACCGGGGCTGGGAAGGTGGCTTAGTGGTAGAGTGCTTGTCTTATATGCATGAGGCCCTGGGTTCGATTCCTCAGCACCACATAAGCAAAAAGGAAAAAAAAGCCGGAAGTGGCGCTGTGGCTCCAGTGGTAGAGCGCTAGCCTTGAGCTGAAGAGCTGAGGGACAGCGCCCAGGCCCAGAGTTCAGGCCACATGACCGGAACCAAAAAAAAAAAAAAATATTACCAACAAAGAGCACAAAACCAAGCAAGCAAACAAACATGGCTCTACTTTGAAAAGGACACTTCAGTCAGGAGCTGAAGCAGGAGAGCAGTCCACCTCAGCTGGTAGAGAGCAGGTAGAGAAGCACAAACTGCCGCTCTGTCAAGCCCTTTGTTCTTGTTCCTGTTACGTTGTTTTTGCAACTGGGTCTTCCTAAACAAACTAGCCTAGCCTCTAACTCATCACCTTCCTTCTCGGCCTCCCAAGTGCTGAGATGACAGGCACATTCCACCATGCCCAAAAAGACAACTGTTGTTTTCTGCTCTTCCTATGTCTGGCAAAAACAAAACAATTAGAGCCAAAAAACAAAACAAAACCCACATAGGTATTGATCTGAGGGTTACAAATTAGAAGATTTGCAAATAGAAAATGCTGGACTGGGAAGGTGGCTCACGGGTAGAGTGCTTGCCTTGCATGCATGAGGCCCTGGGTTCAATTCCTCAGCACCACATAAGCAGAAAAAGCCAGAAGTGGTGCTATGGTTCAAGTGGTAGAGCACTAGCCTTGAGCTAAAGAGCTGAGGGACAGTGCCAAGGTCCAGAGTTCAGGCCTCACGACCAACAACAACAACAACAAAAATGCTCTAGGCTCAGAGCATGAATTCCTGAGTTACCTTATAGCACACCAGCTCCACCCTTCTTCCCTCTATATCCTCCAAAGCAGAACCCTAAACCAGAAGGTCTCAACATCAACTTTAGGGAATATCTCACCTTCAGAGAATTGATTATCAAGTGATATCATTAGGGCTGGGAATGTGGTTTAGTGGTAGAGTGCTTGCCTCACACGAATGAAGACCTCCTGGGTTCGATTCCTCAGTACCACATAAACAGAAAAAGCTGGAAGTGGTACTGTGGCTCAAGTGGTAGAGTGCTAGCCTTGAGCGAAAGAAGCTCAGGAACAGTGTCCAATGCCCAATCCCTGAGTTCAAGCCCTAGGACTCGGGGGCGGGGGGGGGGGGGGGGATAGCATTAACCATCACTTTCTGACTTACGTAAACTAAATACAGGTAGCCTGTAGATTTTTTTCTATTGCTATTATAAAGGTGATGTTCAGAGTGGTTAGTTATATAAGTCAGGTCATGAGTACATTTCTTTTTCTTTTTTTTTTTTGTCAGTTATATAGCTGATCTCTTGAGCTCTTTTTGCTCAAGGCTAGTGTTCTACCACTTTGAGCTACAGTGCCACTTCCAGTTTTCTGGCGGTTAATTGGAGATGAGTCTCATGGACTTTCCTGCCTGGGCTTGCTTTGAGCAGCGATCCTCAGATCTCAGTCTCTTGAGGAGCTGGATTAACAGGCATGAGTCACAGGTATTTGGTATAAGCTGTCAGTTTTATGGACTTTATATTTCACAGCATTCTACTATCTCCAACTTCAGACTTGGTTCCACATTTTTCCCCTAATTCAGCCACTTTGATTATCATATTGTCTTTCTTCAGAATTCTGAATTAGCCAATAATTTATTGAGCCTATTAACTTGTGCTTTAAAAGATAAACTAATGGCCAGGTGATAGTGGTTCATTAAATTGTCCAGGTTGACTTTGAACTTGTGATTCTTCGGCCTCAGCCAAAGTATCTGGGATTACAGACATGAGCCGTCTGCCCCTCTCCCTGCCCCGCAACCCAAACCAGGTCTATTAAACCTTTTTAGAAAGGTGAATGCTTTCTGGCTAATGCTTTCTCCTAAATTTAGATTCTGGTTTCAAATGTTTTCTAAATGATCTACTCATCCACGATTCATTCTCACTTTGCCCTTTTCTTCCCAGGAGCCTGGGAAAGAGGTTAGTTTCCTCATTTCACATGGCAATTGTCCCCTCACTTTTTCTGCTTAAGGCTGGTGCTCTATCATTTGAGGCACACCTCCACTTTTGGCTTTTTTTCTGGTTAATTAGGGATGAGAGTCTCATTATTTGGGCTGGCTTCAAACCCTCAGCTCTCAGCCTCCAGCATAGTTAGGTACAGGAATGAGCCCCCAGCACCCAGCTCAAAATATGTTTTAGAAGAAAATGTTCCTCTGTGGCATAAATGTCTCTGGGATAGAGCTTTATCTTCTCTGCTTTATACGTGTGTGTTTCCTTTGCTTTTTATATTTTATTTTACTTTATTGCCAGTCTTGGGGCTTGAACTCGGGGCCTGGGCATTGTCCCTGAGCTTCTTATGCTCAAGGCTAGCATCCTACCAGTTGAGCTACAGTGTCACTTTTTTTGGCCTTTTTTGTTCATGTGGTACTGAGGAATGGAACCCAGGGCTTCATACATGCTAGGCAAGCACTCTACCACTAAGCCACATTCCCAGCCCTCTTTTGCGTTTTTTTTTTTTGGGGGAGGGTCCAGTTGTGGGGCCTGAACTCTGGGCCTGGGCGCTGTCCCTCAGCTCTTCAGCTCAAGGCTAGCACTCTACCACTTGAGCCACAGCACCACTTCTGGCTTTTCTCTTTTTGCTTATGTGGTGCTGAGGAATCGAACCCAGGGCCTCAGGCATGCAAGGCAAGCACTCTAGCACTGAGCCACCTTCCCAGCCCCTCCTTTGCTTTTTATATGTTTTGTTTGGAGCAAGATGTTAGGAATTGAGCCAAGGGCCTCACACACATACTAATCATGTGTTCTTCCACTCTGTGGTCTTTATTAGGAGAACATATTATATTTTGAAATAAGAAAAGCAATTCCAGGAATTCAAGAATCCCAGTCTGGGCCCCTGTCTTGGGAGTGAAGTCTATCTGTCTGTCAGCTAGTCAGCAAATATTTATCCAGTGCCTACTTAGTACCAAGCACTGGGACAGACACATAGGGTACAAATGACTCCTGAATCAGCACTCAGGACACATGTGACAATTTACACTTCATGAGTTCAAAATGAGTTTGGTCTGTGTGGAAGTATGATGCTTATAGTCCCTATTGAACTAGAATCTGAATGGATAAAACAATTTAAACAACAAGTATATCCAGGTATGGGGGCACATGCTTATAACTCCAGCACTTAGAAGGCTGAGAGGCATGGAGATCATGAATTGAAGTCTAGCCTGGCTACACAGTAAATTCTAGGCCATCCTGTACTAAGTAGTGAGATACTATCTCAAAAAAACAAAAACAAATAAAAAAACTCATTAAGATTTTATTTATAGCACTTTAAAATCCAAGATACCAATGACTAGAAAACCCAAATAACTTAACATTTCTTTCTTCTACATACAATGTTGGGATTGTGGGCAAGATAAAGGACAAAAAGCAAAGTAATATAAGAGATGAATTTATGAACATCAGTGAAGCTACATCCTTTCACAGTGACTTGGCATTCATATTAATGTAAGACATTGTCCAGTTTTAATGAGGTGAATACTTTTCCTTCTGTTTAGCCTTTGGATTCCTGGAAGACTGATGATCTTGCTATATATGGAAATGTTCCATGGACCGAACCTCGTAACCATTGGGATAAATTGGAGATTCCATATTTAAGATGTAAGATTGTCATTAATAACTTTAAAATGAAGAATCAGCCTGAGGTAAAAATGAGAAACATATCGTGGAATCTGAATGCTAGTGGCTCACACCTGTTATGCTAGCTACTCAGGAGTCTGAGGTCTGAAGACTGAGGTTTGTAGTTAGCCAGACACGTAAGTCTGTGAGGCTTCAGTTTATCAGCAAAAGGCCAGAAGTAGAATTGTGGCTCAAGTGGTAGAGTGCCAGCCTTGAGTAGAAAATCCTAAAGGGCAGTGCCCAGGCCCCGGGTTCAAGCCTCAATATTGGCACAGAAAAAGAAAGACAGGAAAAAAGGAAGGAAAGAAGGAAGGAAGGAAGGAAGGAGGGAAGGAAGGAAGGAAGGAAGGAAGGAAGGAAGGAAGGAAGGAAGGAAGGAAGGAAGGAAGGGAATTACATAAAACTCTTTTCCTGTTAATTCTCCACATTTCTTATTGTTTGTTTGTTTGTTTGCCAGTCCTGGGGCTTGAACTTAGGGCCTGGGCACTGTCCCTGAGTTCCTTTTACTCCAGGCTAGCATTCTACACTTGAGCCACAATGCCACTTTTGGCTTTTCTGTTTATGAACCCAGGGCTTCATGCAAGCTAGGCAAGCAGTCTTCCACTAAGCCACATTCCCAGCCCCTCCGATTATATTTTCTATTTCAAGTCATTTTATGAGTCAATTTTTCAAAGCTTAGTAGGTATGGGAGGGGAAAACTGAGAGAGCAAGGGAAGGGCTGACACTGTCTAAGAAGAAATGTACTCATTACCTCATGTTACTGTAAACCCCTCTGTATATCACCTTTATAACATCAATAAAAATTTAAAATTAAAACAAAAACATATCCAATATAAGTACCTCACTCTCACCCTCAGCCATAGCTACTTTGAGATGGCCTCACACAGACCAGCCTGATGCAGCCACCCAGCACTAGGCTCTTGCTACCCTTCATTTTGCCTAAGTACTCTGTGTTTGGGAGGTAAGTCCTGGTTTCCTGAGTTAGTCTTGAATTCACTAGGCTTTGTCTTGGTTCCTCTTTTTCATTTCTATTCCTCCCAGGGCTGAGGCTTCAGTTCTCCTGGCTCAGCTTTTACTCTCATATATACTCCAGGGTGAAATCCAGGGCCTGTGCATACCAGGCAAGCACTGTACCATTGGGCCACATATCCAGTCTTCAAATCTCTAATGAAGACACTAATTGTGACCTTCCAGTCTGCTCTCACTCAGGGCATCATTATTACATCAGTAAGGATCTTAATTCCAATCAAGGTCACACTCTGAAGTACAGAGGATCAGAGGCATGAGCATATAAATTCAGGAGAGACACAGTTCAACTCCAATATACCCACAGCCACAGTTACTGACAGAGAATTGCAACCCAAAGAGGTTGACCACTGAGACATCTGGTTTGACTCCTGCTTTTTTTTTTTTTGTTTTGTATTGTTTTGTTTTGTCGGTCATCGGGCTTGAATTTTGAGCCTACATACTGTACTACTCCTGAGCTCTTTTGCTCCAGGCTAGAGCTCTACCACTTTGAGCCACAGTGCCACTTCCAGTTTTCTGGTGGTTAATTGGAGCTAAGAGTCTCACAGACTTTCCTGCCTGGGCTGGCTTTGAGCCTTGATCCTCAGATCTCAGCCTCTTGACTAGCTAAGGTTACAGGTATGAGCTACCATCCCCCGCTTGAATTTTTTAAATAGGATTTTTTTTTTGTACTGACTCATGGTCCTTGAGCAAAGGGCATTATTAATCTTGTCCAAGGGTCTCCTACTGATGAGATTCAGGTGTCTTCCATCATAATGGGTGTGTTTGCCTATTACATGAATTTCAATACAACATTTGTCAATAAAAAAGGAAATACTGTTAGGTTCTCTATTTCAACTGTTATATGCTTTAAAACAGCTATACTATTTTCTTGTAGGCTTGTTCATGGCTCAAGTGGTAAAGCACCTGCCTAGCAAGTACAAGGGCCTTAGTTCAAGCCTCACTACTTTTGATGTATGAGAGTGTCTCACTATGTCCCCCAGATTGATCTCAAATGTGCTGGTTCAAATAATCTTCCTACCTCAGCTTCCTGAGTAGACAGGGTTTCAGACTAAAGACACACATTGCTGGAAATGTTTGTTTGTTTTTATGTGTCAATTCTGGGGCTTGAACTCAGAGCCTAGGTACTTTTGTGCTCAAGGCTAGTACTCTACCACTTGCTACAGCTCCAATTCTGGCTCTTTGGTGGTTAATTAGAGATGAGAGTCTTGCAGACTTTTGTACCTAAATTGGCTTCAAACGGAGATTCTCAATCTCAGGCTCCTGATTATTTAGGATTACAGATGTGAGCCACTGATACATGGCTACCTATTTTTTATTAGTATATATTAGTTGTACAAGAGGGAGTATTTCCAGATATGTATAAACAAATTTTTACTCAGTTTATCTCCATCACTCTTCCTTACCCTCTTTTCTCTCCTTAAAATAATTCCAGCAGATTTCCTTGTTTTATTCATGTAAACAAGCTATTCTTCCTTTCTTTCCCTCTTTCTTTCTTTCTTTTTTTTTTTTTTTTTTGACAGAGTTAAGGACTGAACTCAGGGCCTTGCACTTGCCAGGTAAGTATTCTTCCACTGAACTAAATCCCCAACCCTAAAAATGTTTTTTAAATCACTTTATGCTAGAAAATATTTGTACTGATGGTGACTATTAAGAATTTTAGGCACTAGTAATGTAGCTTAGTCATAGAGTTCTTGCTTAGTATGCATGAAGCGCTGGGCTTGATTCCTCAGTACCACATAAACAGAAAAACCATAAGTGGCACTGTGGCTCAAGTGGTAGAGTGCTAGTTGAGCAAAAGAAGCTCAGGGACAGTGCCTAAGACCTGAGTTCAAGCCCTGGGACTGGCAAAAAAAAAATTAGTAGCTCAAGTTTCATTTTGCAAGTGCCAGTGGCTCATGCCTGTAATCCTAGCTACTCAGGAGGTTAAGATCTGAGGATTGCAATTTGAAGCCAGCCTAGGCAGAAAAGTCCTTGTGAGACTCTTATCTCCAATGAACAACTCTAAAACCAGAAGTGGTGCAGTAGTTCAAAGAGGTAGAGCGCTAGACTAGAGCACAAGAGCTCAGGGGCAGCCCCCAGGCCCTGAGTTCAAGACCCCTAACCAACAACAAAAATAACAACAAAGGATTTAAAGAGATTATTTATTTATTTATTTTGTTGGCCGTGGGGCTTCTTCTCTGGGCTTGGGCACCTTCCCCATGCTCTTCAGCTAAAGGCAAGCACTCTACTGCTTGAGCCACAGCATCACTTCCAGTTTTCTGGTAGTTAATTGGAGATGAGTCTCAGAGACTTTCCTGCCTGGGCTGGCTTTGATCTATAATCCTCAAATCTCAGTCTCCTGAGTAGCTAGGATTACAGATGTGAGCCACCAGTGCTAGGCTGAGCTTATTTTTTAAATGTCTTGATCAGGAAGTCCATGAAGCTATTTTAAGTGCAAAGAAAAATGGACATAAAAATGTAGTCTACCTGGGTGCCAGTGGCTCATGCCTGTAATCCTAGCTACTCAGGAAGCTGAGATCTGAAGATTGTGATTCAAAGCCAGCCCAGGCAAAGAAAGCCCATGAAACTCTTATCTCCAATTAACCACCAGAAAACCAAAGTGGCACTGTGGCTCAAATGGTAGAGCATTCACCTTGAGCTGAAGAGCTGAGGGACAGCCCAGAGTTTAAACCCCATGACCAATACAAAAAAAAATCACATTGTAGTCATAATATCAAGCATACTCTCTGGAAAATTTTGAAAGGCTTGTACTCATATGTCTCATATGAATTCTTAGACTATCCTCAGGCCAAATACTATGTGATTATTGCTAGGATGTTCTGACCTTCACTTCAACGTTTGTCTTTGGGCCCCTCATGGGCTTCTATTTGGCTTTAGCACACACCAATGCCCTTCCCTATCCCACAGGTGCACTGCTTTAGAACAAGACAGAAATTCCATGTCGAGCTCAGTGGTGGCCTTTGGGTCCATCCCACAAAGTTCCAATGGGATGAACATGAGCAACATCTGGAGTCACAGTCCCAGGTTTACTGTGCCCTGTGTGTTTGTCCGTAGACTCCAAGCCATATGTATTGTGTCTGGCCTCTTTCCAGCTGTTTTCTCATGTGAGTCACCAGGCACCTCCGTCTCCACTCCCTCATTCCTTCTACATCAACCTGCTCTCTAGAGTGGCCAGATTCATAGATCTACCTGGCTGTTTTCCTTTCTTTCCTCTTATTCTGTCTTGGTGGGGTACACGCATACGTGTGTCAGTACAGGGACTTAAACTCAGCCTGAATACTGTCCCTTCTTCTTTTATTTATTTATTATATTTTTATTTTTTATTTTTTGGGTCCGGTCGTGGTCCCTGAACTCTGGGCCTGGGCACTGTCCCTCAGCTCTTCAGCTCAAGGCTAGCGTTCTACCACTTGAGCCACAGCACCACTTCCGGCTTTTTTCTTTTTGCTTATGTGGTGCTGAGGAATCGAACCCAGGGCCTCAGGCATGCAAGGCAAGCGCTCTACCACTGAGCCACCTTCCCAGCCCCATCCCTTCTTCTTTTAAGCTCTGTAAAGAAATCATTGGTCTAGTAACTGGGTTAATTTTTCTTTTTATTTATTTTTTTTTTGTTTGCTTTTTTTGTCAGGCATCGGCCTTGAACTCTGAGCTTGGGCGCTGCCCCTGAGCTCTTCAGCTCAAGGATAGCACTCTACCACTTGAGCCTCAACACCACTTCTGGTTTTCTGGTGGTTTATTGGAGATAAGAGTCTCATGGGGCTGGTAAGGTGGCTCAGTGGTAGAGCACTTGCCTTGCATGCATGAGGCCCTGGGTTCGATTCCTCAGCACCACATAAGCAGGAAAAAAAAGCCGGAAGAGGAGCTGTGTCTCAAATGGAAGAGCGCTAGCCTTGAGCCGAAGATCTGAGGGATAACGCCCAGGCCCAGAGTTCAGGCCCACGACCGGACCCAAAAAAAAAAAAAAAAGAGTCTCATGGATTTCCCTGCCTGGTCTGGCTTTGAACCCTGGTCCTCAGATCTGAGCCTCCTGAGTAGCTAGGATTACAGGTGTGAGCCACCAGCCCCCAGCTATCCCAAATCATTTTAATTAAGATCACTACACAGAATTAAGAGCCATAATGAGTCCATAAAACAAACTATCCTCATGGCCACAGTTCATGTTTTAGATATTTTATCTTTCAAATTTATTAATGTCAGTAGGAAGATGTGAAGATCACCCATTGAGCTCCCAAGTCCAGAATTTCACAATTTAGAAAATGCTTCCTTCTTTAAAAAATGTTCTGCTGAGGTCATCCATTCCCTCAGAAAGTGTCAATAATCTTCAAAGCAGCATGTCCCTCTCACTCATCCATTCTTCCCACTGTACTGTCAATGCTTCCTTCCTACAAGCTACTCAAATCCGCCCCAAGTCCACTCTACTGCATTGCTTTAACTGTAGCTCCTACATGACCAGGGGTCACACCGGACTTGTAATGGGTGCAGGTGACTCATGCCTGTAATCCTAGCCAATCAGGAGGCTGGGATCTGAGAACTACGGTTGAAACCCAGACCATGCAGACAAATCCAATCAACCAGCAAAAAGCTGGAGATGGAAGCATGGCTCAAGTGTGGCTCACCATTCTTTTTTGTAATTGAACCCAGGGCTTTGGGAACAATTTCCTTAACTTTTTCTGCTCAAGGCTGGTGCTTGGTAGCTAAGATTATGGCATGATCCACCAGCACCTGGCTTATTAGATGATTTTCCTTTGTTGTTTGATGTTGGGAATGGAAGCCAGGAACTCTAAATGCTGAGAAATGTGCTTCACAGCCCTAGCCCTGGGAGCTGGATTTAAAGCCTGATAGTTCACTGTCTCAGATGATGATGCTCTCAGTACTAGCTACTGCATGTCTAGCTTATGTGTGTCTTGTGTTTGTAACATTTTAAGTTGTTTCAATAAATTATTATTGTTGTTGTTGTTGGTGGTGGTGGTGGTGGTGGTGGTGTGTGTGTGTGTGTGTGTGTGTGTGCCGATGCTGAGGGTTGAACTCAGGGTATGGGCACTGTCCTTGTGCCTTTGAGCTTTTATGTTCAAGTCTACAGCTTTACCACTTGAGCCACAGCTCTACTGCCAGCTTTTTTGCTAGTTACTTGGAGATGAGAGTCTCATGGACTTTCCTGCCTGGGTTGGCTTCAAACTGGGATCCTCAAATCTTAGCCTCCAGAGTAGCTAGAATTACAGGCATGAGCTACTGGCATCCAACATCATCATCATCATCATCATCATCATATATTATTATTATTACATCACCTATTCTATGGTCTCACTCTCAGCACACTGACTTATTGATGGAGGAGGCCTAGGCTCAGGAATCCTATCCCTCCCTTGGTCTCTCTCTCTCTCTTTCTCTTTCTTTTCCTCTCTCTCCTCTTTGCCTCCCTCCCTCTCTCCTTTCCTTTCTTTCTTTCTTTCTTTCTTTCTTCCTTCCTTCCTTCCTTCCTTCCTTCCTTCCTTCTCTTCTCCCTCTTTCTCTTTCTTCTTTTTTATGAGGTCTCTTTCCCATGTTTCCCAAGCTGGTCTTGAAGTCAAGCAGCCCTCTTCTTGAATGCTAGGGCTGCAGAAACAGCCACCACACTGGAATTCATTCCTATTTAAAAGCCCATATTTCGTGGCACTTTGGCTCAAGCGGTAGATCGCTCTCCTTGAGCTGAAGAGCTGAGGGACAGTGCCCAAGCCCAGAGTTCAAGCCCCATGACCGACCAAAAAAAAAAAAAAGCCCATATTTCCCATGGAACTGGACTAAAAAGAATGTCAATGATTTAATTCTTTGCTCTCCAACTTGCTAGCAACTGTTCTATTTCCTTCTGATTTGTAACTAGCCAAGAGAGTATGGAAATATTACAGTTAACTTATGTGTACATGTGTATAAAAAGGGCAACCTCAACCTTTTCAAGATACTGCAGTGCCGGAGTCAGGAAACAAGTCATTTGTTCATTTGTTGGCAATACTGGGGGGAACATGGGGGAGAGGGGTCGTTGAGCTTTTCTGAGCCACACCCCAGCCCATAATCCAAGCTTTGAACGCTCAGCATATTTTAGGGACAACCTATTCTGCTCTGTAGCCAGGAAGCCAAGCAGTACAGGAGAGAACTTCCTGGCTCTCTGAAAACATTCTAATGCTAAGAAAGTATCCCATGCCAGGCACTGGTGGCTCACACCTGGAATCCTAGCTATTCAGGAGGCTGAGGTCTGAGCATCACAGTTCAAAGCCAGCCCAGGAAGAAAAATCTCTGTGAGACTCATCTCTAATTAGCCACCAGAAAATCAGAAGTGGCCCTGTGGCTCAAGTGGTAGACCATTTGAACTGAAGAGCTCAGGGACAGCACCCAGGCCCAGAGTTCAATCCCCATGACCAACCAAAAATAAATAAATAAATAAAAGAAAGAAAACATTCCATGCTAAGCAGCCCTCCTGGGGGTGGGGAGAGACAGGGAGGGCAGAGCCTCTAAGGGCCTCTAAAGACCAGCCTGGGACCCTTAGCTGAACCCCCCATATTTCAGAGGTTGTGTGGGATAAGGTCTATACAGGTGATTTTCTTCATGACCCCAGAAGCAGAAAGTGAGCTTCCTACCTATCACCCCTGCCCTACCCTCTGGGTATACCTCACCTTCTCAGGTGAACCACCCAGAGAAAAAGGCGCCCAGCATGTTCAAACAAGCAGTGGAAAGGAGCCCTTTCTGCAGTGATTATAAGATAGCCATCTCTAAATGCAGGTCCTAGTCTTTTGGCCTTCCACATTGTTTTTCTTTTCTTTCTTTCTTTCTTTTTTTGTTGGTTGTGGGGCTTGAACATCTATGGGCCTGGGCACTGTCCCTGAGCTCTTGAGTACAAGGCGAGCTCTGGCTTTTTCTGTTTATGTGGTACTGAGGAATCGAACCCAGGGCCTCATGCATGCAAGGCAAGCGCTCTACTACTGAGCCACCTTCCCAGCCCCAAGTTGTTTGTCTCAAGGGTGACATTGAAGTTAAAGCAAATATAGTGTGGGGTGGGAGAACCTAGTCCCGTCCCTGTGAGAAGTGACATGTAGCTGCAGGTATAATTGCTACCCTGAACCCACTGCTACTTCTCAGCCATTTGGGAAAAATGCCACCTCGGCAGGAGTGATGAGTCCTGGGTTCTAAACATCTCCCTTGCATCACTAGGCCTCCTTTGCAGAGGACTCCCTCTCTTACCATCAAGCCTTGCTCTAACCCATCAGTAATTGTGCTTTGGAGCTCAATGCTTATGCAGGGGTGTTAGTTATTGTTGTTAAGACAAGGCCACAAGAACTCACTAAAGCCTGGTGCCCGCACAGGCACGTTGGAGATGCTAACACACCAGAGTGACTCTAACTCAATGAGCTTGAGTTACTAAACCCCTCAACTTCAGACAAGATCATTGACAGCCACCAGGCCTGGCAAGCACTTTGTGTTTCTTACCAGAAGGAACAAAGACAAACCCTTTCTGACTTCAGAGAATTTTGGTCAGCTTTATAAGCTCTAGAGCCAGGGACACTGTCTGCCATTGCGATGGGTCATGATCCAATCAGAAGATCCCTTCCTGTTTACACAGTACTTTATGCCTGTGAATAATAAAACATTATCACCAATATTGTAGCATTTTTAATTTTAGGATCGCCCAGTTCTGATAAGCCATGAGCAGCTTGAGCTCTGGAACTGGGATTCATTCCTTCATGTGTCCACCAAGACTGTAACACCAAACCATAGAGGTAGCTCTAGTTATGTCTGTTGAAGTTGGGCATGATGATGCATTCCTATAATCCCAGCACTTGGGAAGCCAAGATAAGGGGCTCATGTGTTCTAGGTTCTAAGCCAGCCTAGAAAGACCCTGCCTCAACAGAGAGAGAGAGGGAGGGGAGAGAGGGAGAGCAAAAAGAAAGAGAGAGAAGAAAGAGAAAAGGAGGGAAGAAGGAGGGGAGGGGATAGGGAAAGACCAATTGAAAACACTGGTGCTTTCCGGGGAAGATGTTATGATATCTCATGTACTCTTTCAACTTTGATGCAAGTTTACATTTTCTTCCAAGAAGGTTGAAGGAAAAAAGATCAGTTGAAAGGAGATCTCTCCCAAAGCAAAATGAAGGTTGCAAGGTCCTAGATGCCTGATCACAGTGGTTAGGATGTCAAAGCTAATAAGTTTGGTCCTGGGCTGAGAATGTGGCTTAATGGCAGAGTGCTTGCCTAGCATGCATGAAGCTTGAGGTTCGGTTCCTCAGTACCACATACACAGAAAAGGCTGGAAGTGGCAGTGTGGCTCAAAGGGTACAGCGCTAGCTTTGAGCAAAAAAGAAGCTCATGGGGCTGGGAAGGTGGCTCAGTGGTAGAGCGTTTGCCTTGCATGCCTGAGGCCCTGGGTTCCATTCCTCAGTACCACATAAGCAAAAAGAAAAAAGCCGGAAGTGGCGCTGTGGCTCAAGTGGTGGAGCGCTAGCCTTGAGCTGAAGAGCTGAGGACAGCGCCCAGGCCCAGAGTTCAGGCCCCACGACCGGATCCAAAAAAAAAAAAAAAAGAAGCTCACGGGCAGGGCCCAGGCCCTGAGTTCAAGCCCCAGGACTGGAAAAAAAAAAACCAAAAAAACAAAAAACAAACTTTTGCTCCTTTCCAAAGGACATCAGTCCTGAGCAGAGCTGAGAGCACACTCTCTGTGGCGTGCTGAGAGCTGGTCTGTCTGCGTGAGACCGTGTGCTGGCGTGTGCTCGTGTGATTCTCAGACACATGACCCCAGCTGCAGCTTCCTCCACGACAGAGGTCTCTCCTGGCCTGGGATCTGCTCAATGCACCTTGCTTGTCTGCCTAAGGAAGCCCTGAACAGGGACATTTAGAGAAGGAAAACTCTAAGACCCATAGTTCTATATGTGGCCAACAAGTGTGTGAATTCCATGCTGTGCTGTGGCTGCAGGTGACTTTAACATCTGCGCACCTAGCTGGCTGCAGGAATGGCAACTGCAGAGACCATTTCCCCAAGTTCAGACCCCTCTGCCACCATGTGGGGCCTCCTAACCAGAGGGAGTCAAGACCTTTGTCCCTACCTGAGACCTCTATCTGATCTTTCTATTTCACTATCCTCACCATGTCCCTGACTCCCTACCCCCACTTTGAAGACTGGAAGCTCTGGAATTGTTTGTCGTTTGAGAAACTAAGAAAATGACAGTACACCTTGGCCCACACCTTAGAGATTCCCAGTGCTAAAACTCTCATCTCTGGCACTTAATGTCAAAGGGTAACCTTGTCACATGCAGGCCTGTCCCTTACCACACCTTCCAGAAAATTCCTAAGGGCATTCCCTTCTCTAAAGAGTGGGCTTGTTTTGTTTAATGTCAACAGCCATGGAGAAGCCCTGGAGGAATCAGAACCCTTAGCTCGAGAATTCTCGCCAAATTCAAGGATTAGCTAGCATCTATGGAGTTCAGAAACCAAAATTCTGTTTAGTACCAGGAGTCATAATAGCTTCTGGTAGTTAGTTACAAACTCTGTGTTTCCTGCTGACACTCCTCCTTGAATCCCAGGGGGATTAGCTCCACGATACACCTGGGAAAGCTGAAACACCAAGGAACCGATGAGCTGTAGAACCAGAATTCGAAATCTGGTCTCTCTCCAAAACCATGCCTTTCATACACCGTGCTAAAGGACCTTTCCCTAAGTAATTTCCTCTGTGACAGAAGGAGTAATTTGAGCTCTAAAATAGTTTTGAAGAGTGGGCAAATTTTTCAGCTCTCTAAAAGAGTTGCTTTTCTGTTCACTCTCAATAGCACACATTTTATTCCTTTGTCATTGGTGGTGTTTATTTGTTTGTGTTTGCCATGTCCTAAGGGGGTTAGGTAGTCATTTGGTCAAGAAGTGCCATTGACTATGGAATGCAGCTATGGCTAAAGGTAAACCCAGCATTTTTTGCCCAAGGCTTTGGGTGAAAGTCTGAGTCTTAGTAATGGATTTGAGAATAAGCTCACTCAAGTTTTTCATTTAGCCTTGAGGGTTTCTGTGAAACTGGCTTAAATGTTTTGCTTTGCTGTACCATAGGCAGTAATATTTCTCCCCCCCCCTTCTCCCCTCTCCCCTTCTTCCCTCCCTCTTGCCCTTTCTTTCTTTTCCCTCCCTCCCTCCCTTCCTCCCTCCCTCCCTCCCGCCCTTCCTTCCTTCTTTTCTTTCTTTCCTTTTTCAATGTTGCGGATTGAACCTAGGATTTTGTATGTGCTAGGTCAGTCATCTTTCACTGAGCCACTCCCCAGCATTCTCTTGCTACTTTGCTTCTTTCTCACCTGTGTTTTCTATTCCTTAGCTTCCACTTTAGAAAAAGCCCTCTTTTCACTCGTTTAATGCATTTTGCTAGTCATCTGGAGGATAATAAATAGAATTTTTTTTTTCAATTATAGGGCTTGAACTCAGGGCCTGGGTCTATCCTGACCTCTTTTACTTAAGGCTAGCATTCTACCACTTTAAGCTACAGCTCTACTTCCAGTTTTTGATGGCTAATTGGAATACAAATCTAACAGGAATTTTTCCCTTTTCTGCCTGGGCTATCTTAGAACCATGATCCTCAGATCTCAGCCTCCTGAGTAGCTAGGATTACAGGTGTGAGCCACTTTTACAATATAAAAGTATTTTGAGACTAAACGTAACCATATGATTTTAAAATATATACATAGATATCATCACATAAATGTTATATTAGCCCATAATCTAAATGCATGTGTATGTGCAGAACAAGTCACCCAGACAGACATGTGGCATGTGGAAACGAGGCATGGTTTTGGTTTTGGGAATATAGGAGTCTAGTTCTTCCACTTGTGCTTACCTATATTGTGACGCTCTTTTCCATTTAGTTACGTTATACTAAAATAAATAATGAGACATTTCTCTTTTTCTTTTTCTTTTTTCGGTCATGGGGCCTGAACTCTGGGCCTGGGCGCTGTCCCTCAGCAATTCAGCTCAAGGGTAGCACTCTACCACTTGAGCCACAGCGCCACATCTGGCTTTTTCTGCTTATGTGGTGTTGAGGAATTGAACCCAGGGCTCATGCACGCAAGGCAAGCACTCTACCATGGAGCCACCTTCCCAGCCCCTGAAACATTTTTTTTTTTAAAGGTTACTTGTTTGCAAAATACAGACTAGCAAGGAAGATAGATACATGTACTGTCTATGACTAATTAGGAAGAGATGGAACTTACTTTCAAAACGCAAACACTACAACTTTTTATTTTATTTTATTTTTGTTGGTCATGGGGCTTGCTATGGGTCTGGGCGCTGTCCCTCAGCTCTTGAGCTCAAGGCTAGCACTCTACCACTTGAGTCGCAGGGCCACTTCCAGTTTTCTGGTGGTTCGTTGGAGATAAGAGTCTCAGGGACTTTCCTGCCTGGACTAGCTTTGAACTGCAATCCTCAGATCTCAGCCTGCTGAGTAGCTAAAATTACAGGCATGAGCCACTAGGGCCTGGCCTCAACTTTTTATTTTTTTCATTTTTTTGTTTATTTGTTTGTGCTGATACTGGGACTTGAACTCAGGGTCCAGGGACTGTTCCTTAGCTTTTTCTGCTCAAGGCTAGCACTCTACCACTTGAACCACAGCTCCACTTTCAACTTATTATAGGTTATATTGTAGATAAGAGTATCTCAGAGCTGGGAATATGACATAGTGCAAGAGTGCTTGCCCTGCATGCATGAAGCCCTGGGTTTGATTCCTCAGTACCACACAAACAAAAGAAGAGGGAAGTAGTGCTGTGGCTCAATTGGTAGAGTGTTAGCCTTGAGCAAAAAGAAGCTCAGGGTCAGTGCCTAGACCCTGAATTCAAGCCCCAGGACTGGCAAAAGAAAAAAGAAAAACAAAAAAAGAGCCTCTCAGATTTTCCTGCTCAGATAGGCTTCCTGAGTTAGCTAGGATTATAAGGATGAGACATTAGCTCTGGGTTAAATTTTATTTATTTAACCTTACTCATGTAACTGTAACCCCTCTGTACAGTATCTTTACAATTAAAAACAAAAACAAAAAAGAATGAATTATGCTGAGCATGGTAGCTTACACTTGTAATCCTAGCTACTCAGGAGGCTGAGATCTGAGGATTGCAGTTCAAGCCAGCCCAGGCAGGAAAGTCTGTGAGACTCTTATCTCCAATAAACCAACTGCTCAGAAAACCAGAAGTGGTGCTGTGGTTCAAGTGGTAGAGCACTAGCCTTGAGCTGAGGGACAGCGCCCAGGCCCAGAATTCAAAACCCATGATTTAAAAAAAAGAGAGAGAATTTATTTATTTATTTATTTATTATTTACTTTGATGCTGGTCCTGGGGCTTGAACTCAGGACATAGGTGCAGTCTTTGAGCTTCTTTTGCTCAAGGCTAGTATTCTACCATTTGAGCCATAGTTCTACTTCTGGCTTTTTTGATGTTTAATTGGAAATGAGTCTCTTGGACCTTTTCTTACCCAGACTGGCTTTGAACCACAATCCTCAGATCTCAGCCTCCTGAGTAGCTAGGATTACAGGTGTGAGCCACTGGTTAGGACCTATGTTTTGACTGGCTTCTTTTGCTTAGGGTTAGCATTCTATGATTTGAGCCACACTCTCACTTCCACCATGGTATAGTTTTGCTTTTATGTTTTTCTTTAGGGGTACATACTGAAATATTTATTCCTTTTTACTTCTAAAATGCAAAATATAACTGGATAATACTTTTTTTTGGGGGGGGGGGGTCCGGTTGTGGAGCCTGAACTCTGGGCCTGGGCGCTGTCCCTCAGCTCTTCAGCTCAAGGCTAGCACTCTACCACTTGAGCCACAGCGCCACTTCTGGCTTTTTCTTATGTGGTGCTGAGGAATCGAACCCAGGGCCTCAGGCATGCAAGGCAAGCACTCTACCACTAAGCCAACTTCCCAGTCCCTGGATAATACTTTTAAAATACAAAATAAAACTGAAAATCATAGGATTTGAAATAATTCTTCAAATGTCTGGTCAATATTAGCATTTTAAAAGCTAGTAAGCATTATTTGAGTAAGAAGAAAAGAACTCTTACATAGGTAACAAGTCTGTTCTGACACTTTCAAATGACACATTTTCTACAAATGTAGTATTTTGGGAATGTGTTGATCTTCACAAGGGGATACCATTTTTCACAATTCAAATGACCAAAGATTAAAGTAACAGGAAGCCTTGGTGTGGGGCTAAGAAGGAAAGCTACTAGCATGCACAAGTCCCCGAGTTCAATCCCTAGCCCTGTGTGGCTTGCTGCTAGGAAAACTTATTGGAGAAGACTTTGGGAAAGCAATTTGATAACATAAAGATTTAGGGTTAAAAAAAATCTCTGTATGTTGGGCTGGGAAGGTGGTTCAGTGGTACAGTGCTTACCTTGCATGCATGAGGCCCTGGGTTTGATTGCTCATCACCACATAAACAGAAAAAGCCAGAAAGAGTGCTGTGGCTTAAGTAGTGGAGTGCTAGCCTTGAGCTGAAGAGCTGAGGGACAGCGCCCAGGCCCAGAGTTCAGGCTCCACAACTGACCAAAAAATAAAAAATAAAAAAAACCTCGGGCTGGGAAGGTGGCTCAGTGGTAGAGCGCTTGCCTTGCATGCATGAGGCCATGGGTTTGATTCCGCAGCACCACATAAGCAAATAGAAAAAAGCCGGAAGTGGCGCTGTGGCTCAAGTGGAAGAGTGCTAGCCTTGAGCTGAAGAGCTGAGGGACAGCACCCAGGCCCAGAGTTCAGGCCCCAGACCTGATCTAAAAAAAAAAAAAAAAAAATCTCTATACTCTTCAACCTAGTGACTCTGCATCTGGAAATAATTTCAGCTCTAGAAAAGAATTACACACTAATATATTCATTGCAGCATTTTTAATAATACTTCTAAATTTAAAATTACCCAGTCTTGCAGAAGGGTTTACAAATTTTGATCCTACATTAGACATCAGAAACTACATTTGTGGTGAATTTTTAGTAACAGGAAATGTGTTTTTAATGTTAAGTGAAATAAGATGGATGTTATGTTTACAAGGTTGGCAACTACAGGTATAAATGTTTACTTATAATATTTCATTTAAATTTTATTACATGACTATAATACACAGAACATGACAATTTAGAAATATTGCTTTTTTTACCTGTGCATTTTATGTATGAAAATTAGACTCTTTATAAAGTTATAAAATTATAAAAAACCATCTCCTTCCTTTCTAAATGACATTTTCTAGATTGAACTTTTCTTGGCATTTGTACACCCAGAAGAGGATAAAATCATGGGTTTATTGCTCAATAAATCTTCACTAAGTGAACACAGACATGTGTTCACCACCCCCAAAATAAGAAACCAAATATTACAAGCACCTCAAAGCCTCTCATATTCCCTCTCAGTTACTACCTCAAAGAAGAGCCATTATCTTAAGTTCCATCGCCTCACTTCTTGCTTTAGTGTTTTCCAATCATATCTGATACTCTTTTACTTGAGTCACAGCTTCACTTCAGCTTTTTGCTGGTTAATTAGAGACAAGTATCTCACAGACTTTTCTACTTGGGTTGTCTTTAAACCTTGACCCCCCAAAATCAGCCTTCTGAGTGGCTAGAATTACAGATGTGAGCCACCAGTGCCTGGTTGGAAGACAGACTCTTGAAGGAAAAGTGGTACCCATGGTTGTGTTCCCCCTTCAACCACCAATTCCCTCCATTTGCCTTAAAAGAGGAGACACATACTGGGCATCCCTAATCTAGCATCATAATTAGGGGCTCCCACAGCCTTTATTTAAGCTTTCTCTCTCTCTGCTCTCTCTGCTCTCTCTGCTTTCTCTGCTCTCTCTCTCTCTCTCTCTCTCTCTCTCTCTCTCTCTCTCTCTCTCTCTCTCCTCTCTGTCTCTCTCTCTGTCTGTCTCTCTCTGTCTCTGTCTCTATGTCTCTCCTTCCTTCCTTCCTTTCTCTCTCTCTTTTCTTTCTTTCTTTCTTTCTTTCCTTCTTTCTTCCTGCCTTCCTTCCTTCCTTTCTTTCTTTCTCTCCCTCCCTCCTTCCTTCCTTCCTTCCTTCCTTTCTCTCTCTCTCTTTCTTCTTTCTTTCTTTCTTTCTTTCTTTCTTCATTCCTTCCTTTCTTCCTTTTTTTCTTTCTTTCTCTTGTGCCTGTCCTGGGACTTGAACTCAGAGCCTGAGCTCTGTCCCTGAGCTTTTTTGCTCAAAGCTAGTGCTCTACAACTTGAGCCACAGCTACACTTCCGACTTTTATAGTAGTTAATTGAAGAGAAGAATTTCCCAGGATTTCCTGCCTAGGCTTGGCTTGGAACTTTTGATCCTCAGATCTCATCCTCCTGAGTAGCTAGGATTTCCGGTGTGAGCCACTAGCACCTGACTCCCATAGCCTTGAGTTATTCTTTCCTTCTTAAGACTTGAAAGACCTATTGTGAGAGGCAGCTAATGGGGCAAGCCCTAGATGGAGCCCTCCTTCCTGAACAAAGTTGAAGCCACCTTTACGTTCACAGAATGAACCCTTTCATCAGATATGGAAGATCTGACTTCTATACAGTTCTTAGTGGAGCAAGAAACCTTAAAGTTTAAAAGAATTTACATGCAATGTCTACTTTCAATTTTCCTTCCTGAAGGAAATGAGAAGGTCCAATAATTGAGCAGGAAACTGGTGGAAATGGAAACTTCACCAGTGTTGGGCCACATCATTCCATTAGGAGTGATTTTTTTTAAATGCTGTTAAGCATGCTGATTTGTCCTTAGACAAAAGGCACAACTTCCTTCCTATGCCATTCCTAAAGGTCATTTTTTATTTCTTCTTTGAATTGTTTTATTGGGACTCATTTACTTTCCTACATTACTGCATAACTCCAGGAATATACCCTTGACTTGGAAAAAATATTTTTTAAATATAACAATATGACATGATGAGCTTTTGAAAATAATGTTGCTGGTAGTTAAGACATATGCTGTGTGTTCTATTTCCTCCTCTTAAACACTCACAGAGGCTCAAGAATTTCCTTATTTCATATTTCCAACCATCTAAATCTATAGTGTTTTCAACCATAAAGTAGGGAACAAAAGGGGCTGGGAAGGTAGCTCAGTTTTAGAGTGATTTTCTTACATGCATGAGGCTCTGGGTTCAATTCCTCTGGCAGAAAAAGCCAGAAATGGCACTCTGGCTCAAGTGGTAGAGCACTGGCCTTGAGCTGAAGAGCTGAGGGACAGCACTCAGGTGCAGAGTTCAGGCCCCATGACCCACAGAAAAAAAAAAAAGTAGGGAAAGGCAACTTTGGATGATGGGATCCAGTCCAGGGTTTCCTAGGTACCAGGTAAGTAGTCTACCTGGGAGCTATAACCCCAAGCCTCACAGAGACTGTCATGCTATCTTCCCCTGGCATCTCTGATCCTAACCATCTATTTCTTAGTTTATATGTTTAAAAGATAGAAGCAAAATTTAATTTTGTTACCCAAGTGTGTTAATTCACCTTTTCTTTCTTTCCTTTTTTTTTTAAATCTGGTCTTGGCATTTGAACCCATGGCCTGGGCACTGTCCCTGAGCTTCTTTTACTCAAGTCTCACTCTACCACTTGAGCCATGGCTCTACTTTCCACTTCTTTTGTATTTATTGGAGATGAGTCTTATAGACTTTCTGCCCAGGCTGGCTTGGAACTGTGGTCCTCAGATCTCAGTCTCCTTGAGTAGCTAGGATTAGAAGCATGAGTCACTAATATCGGGCTCTGTTAATTCATCTTTGAAAGAATTCAATTTTGATGGGCTGGGAATGAGGCTTAGTGGTAGAGTGCTTGCTTAACATGCATGAAGCCCTGGGTTCCATTCCTCAGTACCACATAAACAGAAAAAGCTGGAAGTGGCACTGTGGTTCAGATGGTAGAGGGCTAGCCTTGAGCAGAAGAAGCTAAGGAACAGTCCCCAGGCTGTGAGTTCAAACCCCAGGATTAAGAGAGAGAGAGAGAGAGAATTCAATTTGAACTTGGAGGGAGGGCCTCACACATCTCCTCTCCTGGTTAACAGGTGACTACCCCTCTGACACCTGCCATACAGGTGTTTCAGGAAGACAAACCCTAGGCCTGTACCTAGATCTTGTCTCAGCTTCTGCCTCAGTCTAGGAACTGCTGACCAGGCTCTCCTCCAGCTTCCCGGGTCCACCCTTTTCCTCTTTTCACCCCCTCAGCCTGACCAAGCCCTTCCTTCCTACCTAAATACACAGAAAACACAGGCTTGGGCAGCTGCAGACTCACTTGACCACTAGCCTGTTTGGACCCCAGGCTCCACAATCTGATGTTGTTTTCATTTTTGTTTTGATTTTTTTTTTAAACACCAGCTTTGTAAGTGGTTGGAGATCCAATTTTGTCAACAGAGCCACTCAGCACTGAAGGAAGGGATATGACTTGTCTTCTTTGTGACTTAAACTAAAATCTCCTTAAATGTCTTACATTTAAAAGACTGTGAATTCTGACAGCAATTACACCAAGCAGTTTGTCCCTTGGGTTTTCCTCTTATGACATTATCACCAAAACATCTGTCAAACTTCATTTACATAGAGGACAGAAACAGATATGTGTTGGTATGAAGAAAGCACAGCTAAGACCTTCTCCAAGAGGGCTCCTCCTGTATTTTCTCTGGTCTCTCCCTTTCCATGCAGCTCATACTCCACTCACAGGAGTCTGTTCAGAGAAACAGGAATGTAAGAGTTTAATGCCCTGTCTGCATTTGTGAAACAACCATCAAAGAAACAACCTGTAATGTCAACAATGAAGTAATTGCTTAAGCCTCTATTTTCCTAAAACTTAATTGTCCCTCCCCTTCTTTCTTCGTAAATCTTAGGTTACAGAAACACAAACCATCATGAGAACCACTAAATAGTAAAATCAACCAAAAGAAAGCATTAAAAATTAGCCATCAAGGGCAAGTTGGGGGGCTGGGAAGGTGGCTTAGTGGTAGAGTGCTTGCCTTGCATGCATGAGGCCCTGGGTTCGATTCCTCAGCACCACATAAGCTAAAAAGCCAGAAGTGGCGCTGTGGCTTAAGCGGTAGAGTGCTAGAATGAGCTGAAGAGCTGAGGGACAGCACCCAGGACCAGAGTTCAGGCCCCACGACTGACCAAAAAAAAGAACAAGTTGGGCTGAGCACAATCGGCTCACACCTGTAGTCATAGCTACTCAGGAGTCTGAGATCTGAGGATCTGAGGATCGCAGTTCCTAAGCCAGCCTGGGAAGAAAAGTCTCCTAGAGACTCTTATGTCCAGTTTACACTCAAAAACCAAAAGTGGTGCTGTGCTTAAGTGGTAGAATGCTAGCCTTGAGCACAAAGAGACTCAGGGAAGCACTCAGGCCCTGAATTCAAGCCCCACAACCAAATAAACAAACCCAAGTTGGTCAAGCATTGATGGCTCATGTCTATAATCCTAGCTACTCAGAAGACAGATCTGAGGATTGCAACTCAAAGTTATCCCATATAGGAAAGTCCTTAAGATCCCTATCTCCAATTAGCAATTGAAAAGCCAGAAATGGAATTGTGGCTCAAGTGGTCAAGTACCAGCCTTGAACAAAAATGCTAAGAGACTGTGCATAGGCCCTTAGTATCAGCACAAGCAAACAAACAAAAACAAGTGAATCCAAGCTCTGCTTGTTCCTCTTTCTCCAGCCTCTTTTCAGCTAAGATTCTAAAAATCTCCATCTCCCAGAAGTGTGCCCTTTTTCCTTACAATAACCAGGTATTTTGCTTTGTTGTTGTTTCTTGTTGCTATGTAACAGAACAGCCCATAGACAATCCTACTTTAGCCTCTAAGATGCCCTGTACAAGAAAATAGAACCCTTTTTCTGTTCTTGACCCCTTTCTGTTGGAGTGAGTGGATGCAGGGATGTGGATTGGGAGAAGGATGATCTACATGAAGTGAAAAAATCCCCAAGGCCATAGGAAGTCAGAACATCCATCAGAACATCAGAACATCCACATTGGCTGGTATGTCACTAGGTATGTTGGACAGTGGACAGCAGGTAGCTGAGATGGAGGAATGTGATACTTTTTAGTTTGTGTTAAAGTATAAAGGGTAGACTAGATGCCAGATGGAGGTTGGTCTCTGAAAGAAACTATCCAAATTGTCTTTTTCTCTGTTCCCTGTTTATCCAAGGAAATATACAATTCCTGAGATTTTGAGCTCTCCAGATAGTACTAACAAGCTTTCCCAGGAAAGAACCACTGATTTGTGCCTGTCAAATAGGAACCAATCTATTTATTAATAAAGCATTTAAAGATAGTTGGCAAAAGAGCACTAAGTGTACATGCTTTGACTTACTCCAATAGCTACTCTCTAGAAACTCAGTCTCCATCCTGAAGGCACTGTGCTGGAGTGATGCTACCTGTTCCTCCCTTTGGCCATGTAGGTGAAGTCCACTGATAGTGGACATTGAGCCCAAGGGAAGAGAGTAAACAACGCTAAAAATAGAGGTTGTGCCAGTGCTGATGGTTCATGCCTATAATCCTAGCATTTCAGGAGGCTGGGATCTGAGGATTAAAATTCAAAGCCAGGACTGGGAATGTAGCTTAGTGGTAGAATGCTTGCCTAGCATGCATGAAGCCCTGGGTTCGATTCCTCACCACTACATACACAGAAAAAGACAGAAGTGGCACTGTCACTCAAGTGCTAGAGCAGAAGCAGCTCAGGGACAGTGCCCAGAGCCTGAGTTCAAGTCCCGGGACTGGCAAAAAAAATTTCAGATCTTACCGGGTGCCGATGGCTCACGCCTGTAATCCTAGCTATTCAGATGGCTGAGATCTAAGGATCATGGTTCAAAGCCAGCCTGGGCAGAAAAATCTGTGAGACTTTTTTTGGGGGGAGGGTCCGGTTGTGGGGCCTGAACTCTGGGCCTGGGTGCTGTCCCTCAGCTCTTCAGCTCAAGGCTAGTGCTCTACCACTTGAGCCACAGCGCCACTTCCGGCTTTTTTCTTATGTGGTGCTGAGGAATCGAACCCAGGGCCTCAGGTATGCAAGGCAAGCACTCTACCACTGAGCCACCTTCCCAGCCCAGAACTCTAGTCTTGAGTGAAAAAGTCAGACAAGAGTTCAAAGCCCTGAGTTCAAGCCTTAGTACTAGAATGGTGTTTTGTGGGGGGGGGGGGGGGGAGGACAGAAGAGGACAGGAGAGAGGAGGAGAAAGAGAAGTGGAAAGATAAACATTGAAAACTAGCTAAGCATATTATAATCACCCTCTCTAGGAAGTATGGGCATAGGTTGCCTGTTCCTGACAGCCCTCTACCCTAGGACCAGAGGGGGTGGGGAATTATAGAATGCTTCTGTATATGCAGGTTTGGATCTTTTTTTTTTTTTTTTTTGCCAGTCATGGGGCTTGAACTCTGGGCCTGGGCACTGTCCCTCAGCTCTTCAGCTCAAGGTTAGTGCTCTACCACCTGGGCCACAGTACCACATCCGGCTTTTTCTGCTTATGTGGTGCTGCGGAATCAAACCCAGGGCCTCATGCATGCAAGGCAATCACTGAGCCACCTTCCCAGGACAGGTCTGGATCTTTTACAGAGAACCTATTAGTTGGAGTTTCATATTTTTCTTTCTTGTCTATTTCTGGGATCTCAAATGCATGAAAACACATCTCAAGATTTCACTCCCATTTCCTTTGGCACTGCAAATGTTTTACACACACACACACACACACACACACACATGTGCACACACATCCACACATACCACACCTTAAGCTTAGTGACAAAAGTATAGATAAGTATGATATCTTCTGTAGACCTCAAGGATGCCAGGTGCTCTTTATCTCTGAAGGGAGCATGAGCTGGCTTTGAACTGTGGTCCTCAGATTTCAGACTCCTGAGTAGCTAGGATTATAGGCATGAGCCACCAACACCAGGCTCCCAGTGTGTTTTCTAAAGTAGGTGCTTGCTCACATATGATATAATATAAACAGCAGTTTTAGCCCAGGAGCTTTGTGTTTGTGTGGTGGAGACAGAACTTAGAGTTGGGCTGGGAATGGCTTAGTGGTAGAGTGCTTGCCAAGCATGCATGAAGCCTTGGGTTTGATTCCACAGAAAAAGCCAATGCAGGGGCTGGGAAGGTGGCTCAGTGGTAGAGCTGAGAGACAGTGTCCAGGCCCAGAGTTCAGGCCCCACGACTGGACCCCCCCCCCCAAAAAAAAAGCCAGTGCATCACCATGCACTTTCTCAGTGCTCCTCTGCTGCAAGTGGGTTCCCCAGCCTCAGGCTACATGCCCAGAATGTCTGCACTGACTATCTGGGCTGGGTATCATGTCATGCAAGTCACTCTGGCACAGGGCCACTTCCTGGGCATCCAAGGCAGGCAGGAAACTCTAGAAGAAATCCGATTCAACTATCTCACCCAGTATCTTTTTATTGTATAGATATATTATTGTTTCTCTTCTTTTCACTCACATAAACCAAAGAGGCCCCAAATGTTCCAGATAACTCTAGGTCAAATAAATATGGCAGCAGTTCATCTCAAGTAAGCCATAGAATTGTGTAGGAAATACTCCCCACAGAGCAGCCAAGAATCTCAGACATGTAGGGAAATTCCCAATCTGGTTTTTTTCCTTTATTTTTTTCTATTTCTCTGATGAAAGTTTTTTTTTTAAGTTTTTTTAAATTGTATTTAACTACTTGTATAAATGGATTTCAATTCAACAAATCAGTTTCTGAATACAATGCATCTTTTTTTTTTTTTTAATCAGTCATGGGACCTGAACTCTGGGCCTGGGCGCTGTCCCTCAGCTCTTCAGCTCAAGGCTGGCGCTCTACCACTTGAGCCACAGCGCCACTTCCGGCTTTTTTCTTTTTGCTTATGTGGTCCTGAGGAATCAAACCCAGGGCCTGAAACCACTGAGCCACCTTCCCAGCCCCCACTTCCAATTTTCTAAGTGATTTATTACAGATAAGAGTCTCATGGAGTTTCCTGCCCAAGCTGGCTTTGAATCATGATCCTCAGATCTCATACTCCTGAGTAGCTAGGATTACAGGCATGAGCCATCAACACCCGGCTCCCAGTATGTTTTCTAAAGTAGGTACTTGCTCACATATGATATAATGCTAAACAGCCCAGGAGCTTTGTGTTTGTGTGGTGGAGATAGAACTTAGAGCTGGGCTGGGAATGGCTTAGTGGTAGAGTGCTTGCCTAAGCATGCATGAAGCCCTGGGTTTGATTCCTCAGTACCACATAAACAGAAAAGGCCAGAAATGGTACTGTGGCTCAAGTGGTAGAGTGCTTTCCTTGAGCAAAGGAAGCACAGTGCCCAGGCCCTGAGTTCAAGCACCAAGACTGGCCAAAAATACCCAAAATAATAATTTGCAACACCTAATTTAATGCAAATGGTATACACTTAGTGGCCATAATGTATGGTTTAAGGAAGAATATCAAGAAAGAAATCTGTGAGCCTTCAGTGAAGATTAAATGTTTTTGTTTGTTTGTTTTGGCCAGTCCTAGGGCTTGAACTCAGAGTCCCTGAGCTTCTTTTGCTCAAAGGTTAACACTCTAGCTCCCGAGCCACAGCACCACTTCTGGCTTTTTCTGTTTATGTGGTACTGAGGAATTGAGCCCAAGGATTCATGCTAGGCAAGCACTACCTTTAAGCCACATTCCCAGCCAAAGATGAAATGTTTCCATTTATGTGCCCGGGCTTGAACTCCAGGTCTCACACTCTCCCTGGGCTGTTTTGCTCAAGGCTGTCACACTATCATTTGAGCTACAACTCTACTTCCAGCTTTTGGGTGGTTAATTGAAGATAAGTTTCTCACTGATTTTTTTTTTCTGGTTTAGATCTCCATCCTCAGATCTCAGACTCCTGAGGAGCTAGGATGACAAGCTTGAGACACCAGCATCTGGCTTCTCCCAGCAAATGTCAAGCCTACTTACTATTCAGCAATATTGGTTACAGTCACCACGATGTGAATTATATGTAGAACTCATTCTTCATGTGTAACAGAAACTTGGTGTCTTGGGACTAGAATTTCCCCATTTCCCCCACTCCCAGCCTCTGCTAATCTCCATTCCGATTCCTCTGCTTCTCACGTTCAACTTTCCAGATTCCACACATACGTGGGAGTAGGTAGCATTTGTCTTGCTGTGTTTGGCTTATTAGTGTCATGTCTCCAAGTTTCCCCCGATTGTCACACCACAGTGACTTTCCTATGCCGCTTAATGGTGTTTCAGATCCACATGGATTCATGCTGATCTCCACTCAATGACTTGGGAATTGAAGATGAGCAACTGTTTCAGGAACTTGTGTGAAGCAGATCTGAAGATCAAGGTTCAAAGCCAGTCTGTGAAACTCTTACACCCAATTAACTAGCAAAAAGTTGGAACTGGAGAAAGGGAAGGAGCAACATTGTCCAAAAAGAAATGTATGCTTTTTTTGTTGTTGTTGTTGTTGGTTGTGGGGCCTGAACTCTGGGTCTGGGCACTATACCTCAGCTCTTCAGCTCAAGGTGAGCACTCTACCACTTGAGCCACAGCACCACTTCTGGTTTTCTGAATGGTTTATTGGACCTAAGAGTCTCACAGACTTTCCTGCCCAGAGTTGGCTTTGAACTGTGACCCTCAGATCTCAGACTCTTGAGTAGCTAGGATTACAGGCATGAACTGCCAGTGCCCGGCTCTGTACACACTTTTATAATAACAATTTAAAGAAAAAAGTTGCAAGTGGATCTGTGATTTAACTGGTAGAGTGCCAACCTTGAGCAGAAAAGGCTAAGGAGAGTACCCAGGTCCTGAGTTCAAGCCCCAATACCTACCCCCCCCCACACACACACCAAATGAACAAAAAAAAAAAAAAAACCATAAAACTTAAAATTCTATGAATATCAGGCCTCAGTTTCCTTATCTGAGAAAGAGAGGTAAAAGGACAGGCTTGTCTCAAAAGGCTTTTACAACTTTACAAGATAAAAGACCTAGAGGTGCAGAGATGATAAGCAAATACAGTATTTCCTGTAATTCAGGAAATCTCAGTAGGGCCCTTAGGAACAAGGTTCTCAAGTTCAGAGTCTACCTGCAAGAGAAAATTCTACAAAGAGGCTGGGTTGGGGCCCTAGGAGGGCAGGGGGAGGGACCACCACCTTTGCCCATCAGAACCTCGAATAATGACTTTTACTGCTGACTGTGCTACTCAGATCCTCCTAGCAAAGTCTTGTCAAACAAGAAACAGGTTTTTAAGGCAATGGGGTCTCCATGATTTCAAACTCCTGCTTTCAAATGTCCTTACAAGATGCACAATTGGCACCCACTTACAGGAAATATTTAATTGAAATTGGGAAGGGCCTTGTTTTATACGCTCTGCAGCCTCCTGCAACAATGATTTGGGTATACAGACACCTGTGGCTCAGTTATTTACACTTACCACAGAAGAGTGAACCCAAAACCTAGCCCAAGGTACTTTTGGAAGAAGACTGTCCTGCAAGAATTCCTCTTAGGGAAGAGAAGGGCTGGGACTAAACTTTCAGTGACATATTTATGAGCTCAGTATCCGTTGCTTGTGCTGATAAGCACAGATCATTAAAGGAAGGAAAAGTCACCTTTGTGCATATAAAATATACAAGACATAGTCTGAAAAGACTGCACAGGAAAGCATTAGATAAATAGAGGATATCCCTTCAAGTCTAATGTGAAAATTAAATGTCTTCTAAGGGAGAAGGTATGTGTTTTGTGGTTTTTGTTTTTGCTTTTGATGTACTGAATTCAGGGCTTCTTGTGGCTTGAGTCACCTTGCAGACTTTGTTTTTTCAAATGGGGTCTCAAAGTTTTGCCCAGGTTTATTTTTCTTTTTTAATTTTGACTGTTATTGTAAAGGTGATGTACAGAGGGATTACAGACACATAAGTCAGGTAATTTGTACATTCCTTTTTGGACAATGTCATTCCTTCCCTCACTCTCTCCCAGCTTTTCCCTCCTATCCCCACCTACAAGTTGTGTAGTTCCCTTTCAATATAGCATTTAGTGAGTACAATTGCTACATTCCACCATTTCTGTGTCCCCCCTTACCCTTACTAAAAACAAACAAGACAAAAAGAAAAGAAAAGCAACAAAGAAAAAAACCTCTTGTTTCCATTTCTTGGAGTTCATTTCAATAAATATTATTTTATATGATCAGCGATACATAGGCATTGTACCTTTGTTTCCGTCCCTAAGAGCCCCCTCCTTTGGTCTTACTCTGTGTGAATCCTTTGAGTCCTATATAATTTGTCATGTCCCAGTGAATTTCAGATCTAGTTTCTGCATATGAGAGAAAATATGCACCATTTGTGTCTCTGAAACTTGGCTTCCCTCACTTAACCTGATTTGTTCTGGGGTCATCTGTTCCCCTGCAAATGACATAATATTATTCTTTCTGATGACTGTATAAAATTCCATTGTGTATAAGTACCATATTTTTTGGATCCACTCATGTATTGTAGGGCATCTGGGCTGGTTCCATTTGGCTATCATGAATAGAGTAGCAATGAACATGGACATGCAAGTGTCTTTATGGTATCCTGGCTTGTGATGTTGTGGGTAGATGCCCAGGAGTGATATAGAAGGTCTATGCTTACCGTATTTTTTGAGGAACCTCCACACTGCTGTCCAGATTAGATGTACTAGTTTACATTTCCACAACCAGTGCAATAAGATTCCTTTTTCCTCATATCCTCACCAACATTTATTGTTCAAGTTCATGATGTTGGCCAATCTAACTGGAGTGCGATGGAATCTCAGAGCTCTTTTAATTTACATTTCCTTTATGGCCTGGGACGATGAGCATTCAGGTTCAGTTCTGATATGATCTGACTACATCTGCCTCCCATGTTGCTGAAATTATAGGCATGTACCACAACACCAACCTTGTTCATTGAGATTGAGTTTTATACCGGGTGCTGGTGGCTCACGCCTGTAATCCTAGCTACTCAGGAGTCTGAGATCTGAGGATCATGGTTCAAAGCCAGCCCAGGCAGGAAAGTCTGTGAGATTTTCATCTCTAATAAACCACTCAGAAAACTGGAAGTGGTACTATGGCTCAAGTAGTAGAGTGTTAGCCTTGAGCTGAAGAGCTGAGAGACAGCGCCTAGGCCCAGAGTTCAAGCCCTACCACCAACTAAAAAAGAAAGAAAGAAAGAAAGAAAGAAACAGAAGGGGCCCCCTCCCTTTCACATCCCATCCCTTGGTTTCTAGTGTGTTCAGTGACCTCAGGCACAAATTAGGCCTTTCGAGTATACCTGTCTGCCCCTCTCCAGCTACCCTAACCTCCATCCACTCCTCATTTCCCAACTTGCTGGGGGAACCCACAAGATTCTGGTAAGATAAACTATCTCCAGAAGTTTTGCATATCACAGGGCCCACCCTCCCATTCCAAATACGCAGCTCTGACATCTACTCAGTGTCTTGTGCTTCTGTAGTCACAAGGGTAAGTTCCAGGACAAAGGCAAGCAGTGACAAACACTCTTCCCTCAGGCTGGTTTAATAGAGATTTGGTCCGGAAGAAAATCGAGAGGGCAAAAGCCTTATCTTTGCAGAGTTTTCTATCTCACGGTCAGTTTGCATCCCGGAACTCAGCAGCCTCAACTTCCCCATCTCTGCATTCCACCATTCACAGGTGAAAATCATGACCAGACTTGTTCTTGTCCAGGGCCTCCCAGGATTCGGTATGCTAATGGTCACTACTGTTAGGACACGTCAGCTGGAGATGGTTTGAGGCATCCAGGAGGATGTATGGGTTGTATGTGAATGCCATACCGCATTATACAAGGGACTTGAGCATTGCTGAGATGCCTTCAGAAACCTGGCCCCAGTGGATACTGAGGGGCTCTGTGTGCCTGCAGGAGACCCCTTGCTGTCTCTTCCTTGTCACTGAGCTGGATGACAAAATGGTCACAAAAACTGTAGACTTTCTAGAAACCCATTTATCAGATCAGTTAGGAAACATGGATGCTATGCTACAGGTCTTCCCCCTCTCCCCCTTCCCCCTTGTCCCCCCGCCTCCAGTCGGTTTGTCTGTCTGTGTCTGTCTGCCTGTCTGTCTGTCTGTCTCTCTCTGTCTGTCTGTCTGTCTCTCTCTCTCTCTCTCTCTCTCTCTCTCTCTCACAGTAAAACACATTTCTAGCCTAAGTGTAGGCACCATCTTTAAAATTCATCTCTTTATTTCACATGCTGTAATTCATCAGCAAATCCTAGTTGGCTCCCAACTAGTCTCGGAACTTACAGACTCCTCACTCCTTTGTCCCTGCCCTGGACCAAGCCTCTGCCATTTCCTGGCTCAATGTAACTGTGCTTCTGGCTTCTACTCTTCCCTCTGCATCTAGCCTCATAAGGTAGCCAAAGAGAGGCTTAACAACCCCAAGTCCTGGGCTGGGAATGTGGCTCAGTGGTAGAGTGCTTGCCTAGCATGCATGAAGCTCTGGGTTCAATTTCTCAGTACTAAATAAACAGAAAAGGTCAGGAGTGGTACTGTGGCTCAAGAGCTAGAGTGCTAGCCTTGAGCAAAAGAAGACCAGTCCTTGAGTTCAAGCCTAACAGAAGAAAAAAAAGCCAAGTCTAATAAATAAATGATAACCATGGGGTCAAGGCTCAAGGCCCTAAGTTCAAAACTCAGTTACCATAAACAAATAAATAGAATCCTTAGATAATGTCACTTCTCTGCTTACAACACTGACACAGACAGACAGACAGACAGACAGACAGACAGACAGACAGACAGACACACACACACACACACACACACACACACACACACACACACACACACACACACACACACACACGCTGTCTCTCTCTTCCTTTCTCTCTCTGCCCATGTGTGATATTATTAGAGTTTGAACTCAGGGCCTCTACCACCTGAGCCACTTGCCAACACTCATCCTTTATTCTAGCCCTTGCTCAGTACTTGTTTTTGCCTTTTTTTTTTTTTTTTTTTTTTTGGTCAGTGGTGGGGCCTGAACTCTGGGCCTGGGCATTGTTCTGAGCTCTTCAGATCAAGGCACTCACTCTACCATTTGTGCCAAAGCGCCACTTCCAGTTTTCTGCTGATCTTATTGGAGATTAGAGTCTCATGGACTTTCCTGCCCGGGCTAGCTTTGAACTATGATCCTCAGATCTCAGCCTCCTGAGTAGCTAGGGTTACAGATGCGAGCCACTGGCACCAGGCTTTGCTCAGTATTTTGCAGCCACACTGTTACCTTGACATTCCTCAAACAGGGCAAGCAGAGCCTTCCCTGACCTCAGGGCCTTTGCACATGTCAATGCCTAGATGGGTCTTCTCTCTAGTAGCTATATTATTCCCTCAGGTTCAGCTCTTACTCATTTCAGCTCTTTTTCCTTCCTTCCTTCCTTCCTTCCTTCCTTCCTTCCTTCCTTCCTTCCTTCTTTCTTTCCTTCCTTCCTTTTTTCTTTTCTTTTTTTGGTCCATCATGAGGCTTGAACTCTGGACCTGGACGCTGTCCTTCAGCTCTTTAGCTCAAGGTGAGCGCTCTACCACTTGAGCCACAGCAGCATTTCCGGTTTTCTGGTGGTTAATCAGAGATAAGGATCTCACGGACTTTCCTGCCAGGGCTGGCTTTGAACCAAGATCCTCAGATCTCAGCCTCCTGAGTAGCTAGGATTATAGGCATAAGCCACTGGTGCCTGGCTCACTTCAGATTTTTGGTAGTTAATTGGAGATCAGAGTTTCACATACTTTCCTGCCAAGGCTGGCTTTGAACCAGGATCCTCAGATCTCAACCTCAAAGCCCAGCTATTGTTTATTTTATTTTTGTGACAGGATCTAGTATGTAGTTCAGGCTGGTCTTGACCTTTGAATATTTTTAATTATTATTTAAAAGATGATGTACAAAGTGTTCATAGTTATATAAGTCAGGTAAAGAATCTTGAACCTTTTTTTTCTTTTGCCAGTCCTGTGGCTTGAACCCAGGGCCTGGGCACTGTCCCTGAGCTTCTTTTGCTCAAGGATAGCCCTCTACTACTTGAGCATAGCACCACTTCTGGCCTTTTCTGTTTATGTGCTCCTGAGGAATTGAGCCCAGGCTTCATGTACACTGGACAAGCACTCTACCACTAAGCCACATTTCCAGCCCAAGTATCTTTAACTTTTGATCCTCCTGATCCTCAGAACTCTACCTCTCCAGAGCTGGATTCCAGGCCTGTGCCACTATGCCCAGCTTTACTTTCTTGACTTTCTATCCTGCCTGACTGTACTTGACTAGAATGAGCTGCATGAAGACAGGGTTCTGTCTGCTTTGTTCAAGATCTCCAGGACTAAGAAAGATCTCCAGCACTCAGCAGATACCCTAACCCCATCTGAGTTCAGAGGAAAAAAAAAGAAAATGATAAACACCCCTGATTCAACCTCAAGCCTGACATACATTGAAATGAAACTGGAAGTCAAACTACTCATCATTAAACTGAGGACAGACTTGTCCTTCCCCATAAGGCTATGTGACTAAGTCATTTGTAGAAAGCATTGTGTTCAATACTTCACTAAGTGCTGGCAAACTTGGGAGGCTGAGATGGGGAAGTTTGAGGCCAGCCAGGCCACACCCTGCCTCAAAAGAATAAAAAATAAAGATCTAAAATTAATGAGTAAAAATAAGTAAGTGCCAGCTGGGAATATGGCTTAGTAGTAGAGTACTTGCCTTGAGTGCATGAAGCCCTGGGTTTGATTCCTCAGTACCACATAAACAGATAAAGCCAGAAATGAAACAGGTTCAAGTGGTAGAGTGCTAGCCTTGAGCACAGAGAGGCTCAGGGACAGAGCCCAGGTCCTGAGTTCTAAGCCCCAGGACAGGCAAAATAAATATATAAATAAATAAAAGTGTTAGACTAGGTGCAGTGTTTCATGCCTATAATATCACTCACTCAGGAAGCAGAGATGGCGAGGTTGTGGTTCAAGTTCTGTCTGGGCAAAAAGTTCACTAGATTCCATCTTAATAAATAAAATGGAGCCAGCCAGGCACAAGTAGCTCACACCTGTAATTGGATGAATGGCATACAAATCTGAAATTCTTATTAATTCCAATTAATCAGCAAAAAGCTAGAAGTACAAGTATGGCTCGAATGGTAGAGCACCAGCCTTGAGCAAAATGCTAAGCAAATTCAGGGTACCAGTGGCTCATTCCTGTATTCTTAGCTACTCAGAAGAATGAGTCCTGAAAGATCACGGATGGAAGCCAGCCTGGGAAGAAAAGTCTTTAAGATTCCATGTCCAATCAACTAACAAAAAGCTGACCTGGAGGCATGGTTCAAGGAAGAGAGTACCAGCCATGAACAAGAAAGCCAAATGATTTTTTTTTCTTTTTCTTTTTCTTTTTTTGGTCTAAGGGCTTGAACTCAGGGCCTGGGCACTGTCCCTGAGCTCTTTTGCTCAAGACTAGTGCTAGACTTTGAGCCACAGTGCCACTTTCAGTCTTCTATAGTGGTTAATTAGAGATAAGAGTCTCATGGACTTTCCTGCTTGGGCTGGCTTTGAACCTCAATCTTCAGACATCAGCCTCCTGATTAGCGAGGATTATAGGTGTGAGTCACTAGCCAGGCTAGCCAAATTATTTTGAATCCATAAATTCAAATCACATATAGACAAAGCCAACCAAACATTAATAACAATAGAAAACTCTTCTGCCTCAGGGTAGAAGAATCAGGGACCGGGAATGTGGTTTAGTGGCAGAGTGCTTGCCTAGCATGCATGAAGCCCTGGATTCAATTCCTCAGTACCACATAAACAGAAAAAGCCAGAAGCAGCACTGTGGCTTATGTGGTAGAGTGCTAGCCTTGAGCAAAATCAGCTCGGGGACTGTGCCCAGGCCCACAGTTCAAGCCCTAGGACTGGCAAAAATCAACAACAACAGCAAAAAAGTTGCTCTCTGGTATTGGAAAGTCTGTCACCAATAACTTCCTTAAAGAGGCATAATAAAAGAGCCTGGCAGGGCTGGGTGCTGGCGGCTCACACTGTAATCCTAGCTACTCAGGAGGCTGAGATTGAGGCAAGAAGGCTGCATGTGGAGTTGTGGCTCAAATGTAAAGCACTAGCCTTGAGAAAAAAAAAGCTCAACAACAGGGGCTGGGAAGGTGGCTCAGTGGTAGAGCGCTTGCCTTGCATGCATGAGGCCCTGGGTACCATTCCTCAGTACCACATAAGCAAAAAGAAAAAAGCTGGAAGTGGCGTTGTGGCTCAGCTGGTAGAACGCTAGCCTTGAGCTGAAGAGCTGAGGGACAGCGCCCAGGCCCAGAGTTCAGGCCCCACAACCAGACCCCAAAAAAGAAAAAAGAAAAAAAGCTCAATGATAGCAAATGGCAGGAAGTAGAAAAACTATTTTCCAACTACCACAGATTTTAAGATAGGTTCCCTGCATTAATCAAGTGTTTTATCCTTCCAATGGGGTAATCTCAAGTACATAACATAAGACAAACAGAGCCATGCTCCATTAACTTCACGAAAGGACATTGTTTATTAGATTGAAAGATATCCTTTAGTTCTCCAATGGACACCAGTGTCCATGCTCATTTGTGGGTTATTGAGCAAAAGAAGCTCAGGGACATTTCCTAGGCATGGAGTCCAAGCTCCAGGACTGGAAAAAATAATAATAAAACAAAACAAAATTCTATCTAAGCTAAAGGACAGTGCCCAGGCCCTGAGTTCAAATGCCAGTCCAGTCACACATACAAAGAAGACCTTGTCTCTAAAAACAAAAAAAGAGCCAGGCACCAGATCTGAGGATTGCATTTTGAAACCAACCCAGGTAGGAAACTCCTTGAGACTTTTACTTCCAATTAACCATCAAAAATGCTGGAAAAGCCAGGTGCCGGTGGCTCACACCTATAATCCTAGCTACTCAGGAGGCTGGGGTCTGAGGATCTTGGTTCAAAATCAGCCCGGGCAGGAAAGTTCATGAGACTCTTATCTCCAATAAACCACGGGAAACCTAGAAGTGGTGCTCCGGGTCAAGCAGTAGAGCTGAAGAGCTGAGGAACGGCGCCCAGGCCCAGAGTTCAAGCCCCATGACCGACGAAGGAAAGAAAGAAAAAGAAAGAAAGAAAGAAAGAAAGAAAGAAAGAAAGAAAGAAAGAAAGAAAGAAAGAAAGAAAGAAAGAAAGAAAGAAAGAAAGAAAGAAAGAAAGAGAAACGATTCTATGGCTCAAGTGGCAGAGCATTAGCCTTGAGCACAAAGAGGCTCGAGGACAGTGCCTAAGTTCCAAGTTCAAGCCCCAGGACTGGCAAAAAAAAATCTGGAAGCAAAGCTGGGTCTCAAGTGGTAGAACACTAGCATCAGCACAAAAGCTCAGGGACAGCATCCAGGCTGAGTTCAAGCCCCAGGACCAGCACAAGAAGGAAGGAAGGAAGGAAGGAAGGAAGGAAGGAAGGAAGGAAGGAAGGAAGGAAGGAAGGAAGGAAGGAAGGAAGGAAGGAAGGAAGGAAGGAAGGAAGGAAGGAAGGAAGGAAGGAAGGAAGGGAGGGAGGGAGAGAGGGAGGGAGGGAGGGAGGAACTTTACCATTTCTAGTCAAGTTCTTTCTCAAAATTCAGTCTTTTCCCCAAGCCCCTCACGTATGACAATTTATCAGTCTACTTTTCACCTCAAAGCCATGCTTCTAGATGCTGATTCCACAATGAATTTGCCTCTAAGCAATATGATCAGGCCCCCAGGTAAGATGCTGGTCCCAGCACAATATTGCTTAATAAGCATCCCACAAAGACACACAGAGTGCTCCCACACAGGGGCCCCCTCTGTAGTGGGATAAGAGCCAGCTTCTCCTGAATAGTTTTACTCATTCATGAAAATCTTCCCCTTTCTTCCCTAAGGTCCCCTGTCCCTGACGGGCAGAACTGAGAGAGGTAGAGAGAAATCCCGAGCCCAGACTGCTGCTGCTCCTTTGAGGTTGTAAGCATAAAATAGTAACCACCAAAGTCAGGAAAAAGTCCTCATTGAGTCTTTCAAGAAAGGACAAGGGCTTTATATTTCACCCGGAAAAGGACAAGCTACCCAGGAGAAGGAGCAGCAGTAAAAATAAACCTTCAGGAGGGATCAATGGTGCACTCCTAGAATCCAGGTACTTAGGAGGTGGAGCCCAGAGGCTGGTAAATGTTTAGCCAACTCTCATTCTGACCAGCAGTGAGAGATACTCATGATGAAAACATCTCTGAAGACAGAAAAAGATGCTCAAAACTTCGCAACTACCATCACTTAGGCAACTACATTAGGCAGGTTTTCTTTCTTTCTTCCCTCCCTCCCCTCCTTCTTCCTTCCTTCCTTCCTTCCTTTCTTTCTTTCCCTTCCTTCCTTTCTCTTTCTTTCTTTCTTCCTTTTTTCTTCCTTTCTTCCTTTCTGTGCTGGTCCTAGGGTATGAATTCAGAACCCGTCACTATCTCTGCTCTTTTTGGTGCTTAATTGGAGATAAGAGTCTCACAGACTTTTCTGCAGAGTGTGGCTTTGAGTCACACTCCTCAGATCTCAGCCTCCTGAGTAACTAGGCTTAGACACATGAGCCTCTAGGATCTGGCTCCCCTTTGGTTTTCTAGCATTCTTAGGGCCTGTGGCCATGTAGGGAGTACAACATGGAGTGGGTATGAAGAATATCAGCCAGCCCGTAGTCCCACAGGTGGCAGTGGCTCGGGCAGTCCCAGCCCTTGTCCCCAGCAGTAAAATGGACACACTGGGCTTGAAGCATTTTCAGCTCCCTTCTAATGTCCAGGGTTGGGAATTCACTGAAAGCTGTTGCTTTCCTTGTCCAGGCTGTACTGAAGTCATCAGCATGGTGGCCACTGGTCCTACCATTGTGGTCCTACCACAATCAGTGCTCCAGAGTCCCAGCTCCCTGCAGGAATCCATGAGGAAGCCCCCACCCCCCCTTCCCAGGAACCCTCCCATGGGAAGCAGGAAGCCTTCAGTCCTATGGAAGCCCAATGCTGTGAGATCATTGCTGTCTGATTTCCATCGACCCGAGGTTTATGGATTAGAGTCTCTGAGATTGGTCCTTCCTCGTTTAATAGTTCCGTCATTTTAATCATACTCTTCAACAAAACTACCACGTTCTAGTTCTTTCCGTTGAAACTAAATGTGAGGTGTCGCTGTAGCTCAGAGACACAAGAACAAAAGACACCCTCCCTCCCCCCTCCCTCAGGAAATACAGAAAGGATTATCCTTTTTCAAAGGTGCAATAATGAAATTACTTTCCTTCCCCTGGACAGGCAATTTCATCAGGCCTCAGTGCAAAGGGAACAAAATGCTATTGTCTTCACTTAATTCGCACAATATCCTCCCCCTTCCACAGGATGGATCACAAGGTCTGCAGGCCACTTTCTGCCTAAAGATGAAATCCCTTTAAAACATTACACCTTCCCTCTGGCCGATACTCAGGCCCTTCACAAGACTCCACAGGGAACTGGTCCTGCTTTGGCCCTGGCACTGCCTGCCTCCTTGGCTGAGCTGTGGGTGCTGTTGTCTTTCAAGGTTGGGGGTGGGGGGCTCTTTGTATCCCTCCTCTCTATGTGACATGGATACCAGGCTTGCCAACAAAAGAGAGGGGTTCCTTCTAATACTCGTAAAATTCCGAATTTGAAAAGTGTGCTTAAGTGGCTCAGTGGTAGAGTGCTTGCCTTGCATGCATGAGGCCCTGGGTTCAATTCCTCAGCACCACATAAGCAGAAAAAAAAAAGCCGGAAGTGGTGCTATGGCTCAAGTGGTAGAGTGCTAGCCTTGAGCTGAAGAGCTGAGGGACAGCGCCCAGGCCCAGAGTTCAGGCCCCACAACTAGACTCAAAAAAAAAGTGTGCTTTCTGCTGGGCACTGGTGGCTCACGCCTGTCATCCTAGCTACTCAGGAGGCTGAGATCTGAGGATCACGGTCCAAAGCCAGCCTAGGCAGGAAAGTCTATGAAACTCTCCAATTAACCACCAGAAAACTGGAAGTGGCACTGTGGCTCAAGTGGTAGAACACTCAGCTTGAGCTAAAGAGCTCAAGGCCAGTGCCAGGCCCATAATTCAAGACCCACAACCGATCAAAAAAGAAAAAGCTTGCTTTCTGAATCTCCATTGAGCCCCTACAGTTCAGTGAGGGGGAGGGGAGGGGAGGGGAGAGGACGGGAGAGAGGGGAGGGTAAGAGGGGAGAGGTAGGGGGAGGGGAGGGGTAGGGACCCAGTGGAGATCTCACTAATGAGAAGCCTGACCCTGTTGTCCCTTTTGCATTAAAAGAAAGGGAAGAGTTGAGCAATCAGCAGCTCCTCTGGCCAGAGCTCACATGACCCTATTGATGTACCTCTGCTGTCCCTCTTCCTTATTGTTCTTACCAGACACTGGCCAGCTGTCCCCTCAGCTAACAAGGTCTGTGAGTTCCACCAGGGCAGGGCTGGACCTATGGCCCTTGTTCTTATCTCTACCACCTTCTGGCCCAGGGAACGTGAAGGCAAGCTTTCCAGATGTGGTAGCAGCTGCCTGCTGCCTTATTTCCAGAGAAATTTAGAACAGAGAAACTTAAAAGGTGACAGGGAGGGGTGAGGAGAAGAAAGTTTACGTAATCTCGTAAAGAGAACAATGAGAAGACCCAATGTCAACTGGAACAGATAACCAGAGACACTTAACATACAGAGCCACATTTTGTTTCCTGCCCAATTCTGAGCTGTCTTGATAGTCAAATCTGATGACTAATGCATCTCCCACTCCACCCCATCCCCATATCCTGCATATTTTCTTTTTGGAAGAAGACACTTAGAGCTCAGGTTTGAAATTCAACCCAATATCCAAGTTAATACGTTCTAAAAAGTGAAGTTAAACATACTCGTGGGATTACGTTCTGCAGCTCTAACATTTTACCTCTGCCCACCCATCCACCCGCCCCATTCCACAAGAAGAGGCTTGACATCTTCAGGAATCTGCTGTGGAGATTTGGAGATCCCTGCAACCTCACGAGTCCATGGCTGTGCTTTGGCCCCTGGGCCTCCATGGCCTGTTCCTGGTATGCCCAGAGACTCCCAGGAAGGCAGGCCTCAGCCTTCCTGCTACACCCAACATGAATTACCCCAAGGAGACAGCAGCCTTCACTGTCAAAAGCAAAAGGGGTCCGGTGCTAGTGTCTCATACCTGTAATCCTAAGTACAGAGGAGTCTGAGATCTGAGAGTCATGGTTCCAAGCCAGCCTGGGCAGGAAAGTTCATGAAACTCTTATCTCCAATGAACCACAAAAAAGCCAGAAGTGGAGCTGTGGCTCAAGTAGCAGCACCCAGGCCTTGAGTTTGATGCTTAGTACTGGAAAAGAGAAAGAGAGAGAGAGACAGAGACAGACAGAGACAGAGAGAGAGACAGAGAGACAGAGAGAGAGATGGGGGAGGAAGAGATGGGGAGGGAGAGAGAGAGAGATTGGTTAGTGTGCTTTTCTTGTGGTATTTGGTTCAAAGTTAAATGGAAATAGCTCTTAGTTATGAAACAATCTTCCATTCATGAGAACCATGCTGATCATTGGATCTTTCCTGCTAGCAAATTGGGATATAGGGGCAGGGGTGAGAAGGCAGAGAGGGATTGCCTTCCCCCAACCCACTCGCGCTGAGGAAAGTATTCATCTCCACTCTGGACACAAGCCCAAGGGAAAGAGGAAAGCACCCTTGCAATGACCAGACCAGAAGCACTTCGTAATCCTGTCTTTCAGGCTTACTATGGGGTAAGAGGGAAAAAGACAGACTTTGTGGTAGAAGTGAAACGTTTACCTTCCAAGACACACGCCAAGTCTATAGGCCTTTCTGTAGTTCAAGATGCATTTCAGAAGCTCATTTCACAGCCCTGTCTAGACAAAGCATTACATATTTTCCTAAAACAACCACCACCAAACAAAGAAACAATCCCAAGTACAAAATGAGGACCATAACGTTGCCTGAAAATAGAAAGGTAAACTGTGAAGTCCCTCTTGGAATTCTGCAGTCTACTTCCAGGAATATGAGAAGAGACTTAACTAGTGATGGAACAATGAAGTTCACCACACTAAATAAATGATTAAAACCATAGCTACCACAGATGGAAGGAACACCAAATTTTGGAGTCATTCATTAGTATGCTGTGAGTGTGTGTGTGTGTGTGTGTGTGTGTGTGTGTGTGTGTGTGTGTGTGTGTGTGTGTGTGTATGGGAAAGAGAGAGAGAGAGAGAGAGAGAGAGAGAGAGAGAGAGAGTACTGGGGCCTGAACTCACATTCTTACATCTCTTTTTCCACCCAAAGCTGGCCCCACAACTTCCACTTTCTGTATGTACCTTTCTTCTTGTTGCTGCTGTTGTTCTGGTACTGGGGCTTAAACTTGGGCCAGGGGGCTGTCTCTTAGCTTTTTTGTTTGTTTTTGTTGATTGTTTTGATGCTGGTTCTGTCTTGAACTCAGAGCCTGGGCACTGTGCCTGAGCCTCTTTGTGCTCAAGGCTAGCACTCTTAACACTTGAGCCACAGCACCACTTCCAGCTTTTTCTGAGTAGTTTATTGGAAATAAGAATCACATGGACTTTCCTGCCTGGGTTTGCTTTGAACTGTGATCCCCAGATTTCAGTCTCCTGAGTAGGGAAGATTCCAGGATGAGCCACCAGCACCCAGCTTCTCTTAGCATTTTTGCTCAAGGCTAGCATTCTATTATTTGAGTCACTGTTCCCCTTCCTACTTTTTGGTGGTTAATTCGAAATAAAAATCTCACAGACTTGCTTATGAATAATGATCATATCACAGCTTCCTGAATAGGTAAAATTATAAGTATGAGCCACTGGGACCTGGCACCAAAATAAATAAATAACCCAACCTTTAAAATAATGTGTAAAATTGCAAGTTGCATGTACAAGGTATACGCACAGTATAAATGGATTTTGAGTTTAGGCTCGGATCTCTTTCCCAAAATATTCTTCCTGAGATTAAGTTGTCTTCCAGGTTTTGGGTGGTTTTTGTTGTTGTTGTTGCTGCTGCTGCTGCTTGATTTTTTTTTAAAGAAATTATCCCTAAATTACAGAAAACTGAATTACTAATCCAGGACACACCATGTCTGGCATTTAGGTGTTGTTTACAAAAAAAAAAAAGTGGGCTGGGAAGGTGGCTCAGTGGTAGAGTGCTTGCCTTGCATGCATGAGGCCCTGGGTTCGATTCCTCAGCACCACATAAGCAGAAAAAAGCCGGAAGTGGTGCTATGGCTCAAGTGGTAGAGCGTTAGCCTTGAGCTGAAGAGCTGAGGGACAGCGCCCAGTCCCAGAGTTCAGGCCCCATGACCAACAACAACAAAAAAAAAAGTAGAAAGGGCCAGGTGCTGGTGGCTCATGCCTGCAATTCTAGTCACTAAGGAGGCTGAGATCTGAGGATCGTGGTTCAAAGCCAGACCAGGCAGGAAAGTCTATGAGACTCTAATCTCCAAAGTGGTGCTGAGACTCAAGTGGTAGAGCACTCACCTTGAGCTGAAGAGCTCAGGGTCAGTGCTCAGGCCCAGAGTAGAAAGGGGAAGTAATTAGGATAGTATGAAATCTCCAAGCACGGACTGAATAACAGTTGGTATTTCTCTATACTAAGTGCTTTGAGGGTTTTGATATGTTGTGTCAAAAAAACACAACTCTGTGTGTGTGTGTGTGTGTGTGTGTGTGTGTGTGTGTGTGTGTGTGTGTGTGTTGTGTATGCCTGGAAGTGATTAGCACTAAACTGTCCAACACCACAGATTTTATCTGATTTTATCTGATATTATCAGAAAGTTTCATAATTAGTCAATTATCTCAGGGGTTCATAGCCAACATTTGTTACTTTGGTTCTTTAGAAAGAAGGATCAGGAAGAAGACACTTGAATCTGCCCCAAGCTCCTCTCTCAGTTTGATGGGTGGCACTGGGTAATTCATTTTTGTAGTAAGTTCTCTGTTTGCTCAAGCAAAAATCCATTTCATCTAGGTACTAGTGGCTCATGCTTGTAATCCTAGCTACTTGGGAAGCTGAGATCTGAGGATCGTGGATCAAAGCCAATCCAGGTAAGAAAGTCCATGAGAGTCCTGTCTCCAGATACCAAAACCCAAAAGTGGTTTAGTGCTACCCTTGAGCAAAAAAGCTCAGGGAAAGTACCCAGGCCCTGAGTTCAAGCCCCAGGACTGACATGTGCACATAGAAATACACACACACACACACCACACACACACACACACACACACACCAATCTACTTTTTTCTCCCTGCCTACACACACTTAAGGCCATTGCAAGATTAGTGGGACATGGTTCCCAAGGGGAATTGTGGATTATTTACTCATCCAATTAGGATTCACATGGACTTAATGTGTCAGGCCCTTAGCTCCAAACAGATGCAAAGCAACAGATGTGTCCCAGAGCCTAGGACAATCTTGCTGTGTCATTGAATAGGCCTCAGTCAGGTTGGAAAAGTTGCACAAGAACAGCTGCAGAGGACAGAAGTGACTGTCACAAGTGGCCTCAGCTATGAAGACGGGTGCTGTACCACCTGAGCCATGCCTCCATCCCTGTGTTTATCAGTCATGGAACTTGAACTCTGAGCCTGGGTGCTGTCCCTGAGCTCTTCAGCTCATGGCAAGCACTCTGCCTCTTGAGCCACAGCACCACTTCTGGTTTTCTGGTGGTTAATTGGAGATAAAAGTCTCACAGACTTTCCTGCCTGGGCTGGCTTTGAACCATAATCCTCAGATCTCAGCCTCCTGAGTAGCTAGGATTACAGGTGTGAGCCACCAGCTTTCAGACCATTTTAACCTTTTAAACCAAAAATTCTACTTTAAAATAGTTTCAACAAATTGTAGGGGTAATAGAGAGTTCCTATGTACTCTCCATCCAGTGTCCCCCATTTCTATCCAATGTTATCTTTGTCACGAGAATGGAATGAACGTTCGTATATTACTGGTAAAGTCTGTATTTTATTACGATTTCACTTGTTTTCCCCATTAATATTCTTGTTTTCTTCCAGAATGCCATATAGGATGTCACAGTGCATTTTGTCATGGTCTCTAGTTTCCTCGAGTATGTGACAGTTTATCAGTTTATTTTTTATTTTTTATTTTTTTGCCAGTGCTGGGGCTTAAACTCAGAGCCTGGGCACTTCCCTGAGCTTCCTTTGCTCAAGGCTAGCACTCTACCACTTGAGCTATAGCGCCTTTTCCAGCTTTTTCTGTTTATGTGGTACTGAGGAATTGAATCCAGGTCTTCATGCATGCTAGGTAAGCACTCTACCACTAAGCCACATTCCCACCCCAGTTTATCACACTTTTAATTACTGTTGGCTAATGATTTCATTGGTTCCTGGTCAAGAATGTTAAGCAATGTCCTTCATTTGGGGCCTATCTGATGTACTTCTTATGGCTAGGCTAGGAGGAGATGCCCTTCCCTTTCTATCACATCAAGGGTACTTGCTATCAGTTGGCCAGTTCAGGGACTTGAACTGAGTGCCTTACTCTTGCTCAGCTTTCTTGCTTGGCTGACATTTTACCATTTGAGCCATGCTGCCAGTCCTGCTTTTTGGTTAGGGATGAGAGATGGAGTTTCATGAACTTTTCTATTTGGGATAGTCTGGAACTGAGATCCTCCAGATCTCAGCCTCCTGAATTGCTAGGATTATAGGAGTAAGGTCTGCACCTATCTTCAACATGACTTCAGGATGATGTTGGCATTAATCATCAGGATACAGGAGTATCTTCCAGCTTTCTCTGGTATAAAAGCTATAAAAGCTACTTCCCATC